>NC_073644.1:4200000-4500000 GCF_029407905.1 Bubalus kerabau | reverse complement strand
TGAGATCTGGAAAAGGTAACCCAGTCCTACTCTTTCTGGACAAAGTTATTAATGCCGATCAAACTCATAAACATCTTAGGACCTAGAGGAACCGACCAGGGGTGGATGAGCTTGGACCAGGGTTTTGCCCTAAAGGGACTCAGTCCAACCGTCCAAAGGATGTGCACAGAAATGGTTAGTTCTCCTGAAACCCATTCAGAAATGGATGCTCAAGTGATTTTTTTTTTCATATTTTGTCCTGCCTATGGTCTTACTTCATAAACTAGTTGGAAAAACACCTTTTCTCAAAATCCAAATTGCTCACTCTGGGTTCCAGAGTCCTTTTGTGTGTACTGCTCATGGCACCAAATCTGCCCTTCATACGGGACAGCATTTGCTTTTCAAGTGACATCCTCCCTCTCCACGGCGTTGTGAGCTCCTGACTTCACACGCTCATTGTACATCATTACTTCACATTTCCAAGATACTCACTTCCTACTGAGACAGCAGAGCAGTTTATAGCACATGCAGAACTCCAACCAGCATTTTCCTAGGCATGGACGTCCCACATTCATTCAGTCTCAGAAGCAGCTGTGGTCTGAACAGCAAAGGCGTCACTACAAAGCTTTTCTGTTGCCATAGTGGGTAGTATCTCACCAAACCTTAGATTCAGAAAAAAAATTTAAGAAGGCATTCAGCTCGTTTCTCCACTTCTCATTTGATACTTGAAAACATAAAATGATATTCCTTATTTGGTAGGGCCTTAGTCATTATTTCTAATGCCTACACTAACCCTACAGGTGGCTGCTATGACCCCAAGTTACAGATGACAAAACTGAGACTGTAGAAAAAGTGAGAAACCACGACCACACAGCGGGTGGATGCAGACATGGACTTGAACTTGGTGGGTGTCAGTTCACGCTGCCACACTGCTAACGCAAAATACCTTAACCTGTGAGCTCACCGTTACCCACACATAAAAGCAGACACAGATGCTTCCCATTGCAGGAATGTGTCACTAAAATACACGCAAAATACTGATTTGTGTATGTGTCGTGTACAAGTGCACGTGCGCATTTATATTATAAAACCGTAGCTCTTGAAAACAGGCGAACCTATCAATTTAGAAAAGAATTCCGGCAGAGGCAGACTCAAGCAGTCCCTGCAGCAGGAGAGTCACCCCCACCTGCCCTCGCCCCCAAGGCCCCCAGACACTCGTCCTTAAACCACAGCTGGGAGGGAGGGGACCGCGGGGACGTGAGCAGGAAGCAGATGGAGAGGCCCTGGACACCAGCCCGAGGGGGCACGCGGCCGCTCCTTCCCAAGTGTCGAGGTTCATTTCCACGACCATCCTCTCTGACCAAGCTTTTATAGACGTCTGTCTGACCAGCTCCCTTAAGCACGCATGTAATGAGTGCATTTATGGGACAGCCTCAGTGAAACCAAACCTCACTCACAAATCTCTGGGTTTGTAAATGTCAGGCAGCAACAGTCCCCGACCCCACAGTGCAGTGTCCGACTCCATCCATCTCCTCAAGGACCACACTGCATCTGGAGCCCCAGGTCTGACCAAGAGCACCGACCTCCCAGGAACGTGAGGACATCGCTCCTGCTGCCCCTGCAGCCCTTTCCAGAGTTTTCATCTGCACGTATGGGAGTAGGCAACCCCATCCAGCTGGGCTTTAAGACAGCCACGCTGCGTCTACCCTGCCAGGCGGACCACAGGGCTGGTCGGAGCCCAACCAGGAAGCTGAGCCAGGCCAGCATTACCCACCGCGGCTGCAGCATGAGCCTCGAGTCCACCAGGAACCTGCTTATCTCATGAGACCTGGGGAAAGGAGGGTTTCCAAGAGGAATTTTAGGATGTGAAGGGGACACCGCACCCCCATGGGGTCCTTCTCCCTGCAGAGGGCATGTCCGTCCCTGGAGGAATTTTCCAGAAGCCCTGCACAGCCTCCGACGCTTCCTGTAGAATATTTTAAGTGGATGAAAGAGCCCAACAGACACCTTTTTCTGGATTCATAAATAGGCTCCCACCTCATATTATGGGCCTGAATTTAATTTGTTCAATATTCCCAACACTAACGATGCCCATTTAAGACATCCTGTTAAAAGTTTGTAACATTAATTTAATGGAAAAATGCCAATATCACTCCAAGAACTCTATTAGATTTTCTCCCTGTTAAATTAATGTTACTAACTTTTAATGGATGCTGTAATTAGATGTTATTATTAACGGGAATATTACCCAAATTAAAATCAGACCCTGCGAGAGACACAGCGTACATTTACAAGGGCATAAAGCGCCCTGTCTGGACGTCACAGGCTCGCCTGTGCGGCCAGATGGCCTGGGCCCGGCCCCCCGGACCCACGGCAGGACCAGGCCAGGGTCGGGGCACGTGGCCTGTGTGAGACCACAGCCACCGTCACGGCTCCCACTTAGAGAGGAAGCAACAGCCCCACACCCTGTGGGGGACGGGGAGCCCTCTCCCAATTTCACACTCAATTTAAAGGGTCGCTCTCCATCCGGTCTGATTGGGTTCGGCAGCTTGAAATTGATTGTTTGGGTTGTAAAGCTCGCCTGCCTTCCCAGCCAATTTAAAAAGAGGCTCTTAAGCTGCTGGCTTATTACGAGCTGGACGCCAGAACCAGGGGTGCCGAGAATCCAGAGCTGGGGGTCTGACCCTGGCCAGGCCCTGCTACCCACTGGGACACAGAGGAAACCCTCCCTCAACATCCTCTACCAGGAGTGGCCACCGAGGGGCAGCTAAAGCTGGGATGCGGGCAGGACAGAAAACCCACGTGCACCCATAAGCTTCTCTCCTATCATCTCACCATGAAGACCCATGACCACGCTGAACAGCCAACCTGCATCTGACAAAACCCCTTCCCGCTCATGGGCTTCCTTTCAGAGACAGGAGAAGCCCAGTAATTGGGATGCTGGGTCTTTGTCCATCAGGCATCAGGCGGCCCCAGCAGAGACCAAGGTCAGGCCAAGGCTCGGAGCCCCTGGACAGAGACCACAGAGGAATCGAGGCCACGGATTTCCTGAAAGCATCCAGCCAGCATTTAAACTCAGTGTCCAAGTGCTTCCCTGTATTTCAACTCCTTGCCTTCTTTCAGTCCACATCTGGAGAGAGTTTTAATCATCAGGAAATAGACAGCAAAACAAGAGACTCAGAAGGATTTTTAAATCCACAGACTGGGTGATGAGCCCAGAATAACTGCCCTGCGTTTCTCTCCTGGAAGACATGACCTCCCTCTGCTCTCCCCAAAGATGCCGCCTGTCCCAGGAAAGCAACTTCAAATGACACTGTGCGGGACGTCTGTGTAGCTCCATTTCTCAGGTTACCTACCACACGGCAATGATACGAGTACACGCCCATCTGGCGGTGAAGGCAGAAACTGTCTCTACATTACTGAATTCTCCAGGCCTGCACAATCCATGGCACAGAGTTGGCATCTAATTAGTTGGATCAATGACTAAATGAATGCACACAAAATGGATACGAGAAGTTTTTAATTGCAACGACAATGGAGAACAAAGTTTCTCATAGTTTCGTCAATTTAAAGACCATTAGGAAATGGATGGTGGGATTGTGATCTTCTGGGAAGAGAGAATGCCTCTTCTAAACTGGAATTCACCCAACCATCCAAGATCTTGTCTACGCAGCCAGAAAGAGTACCAGTGATATGAAGAGGACGCCATGCCCGACAGGCCTGATCATGGCTGTTTTTAAGAGAAGAGAAAGGTAGGGATGGTGAGATGACCTCACAGGTGCCATGCTTGTATGGGGTCTTTGCACTCACACACCAGAGCACAGGTCTTCCCCACGTGGATGTTCTAGTTGGGGGTGGAGGGGCAGAGGGAATGGGGCTTCTGTCGAGGCCGTTCTGAGATCAGGGGATCAGCTTCATCCCATTCCCAGAGCTGGCCCTTACCTGGGTCATCCCAGCCCTTCTGCTTCAGTGAGGGGCCAGGGATGGATGGTGGTTCCGGAGACCAGCCTGGGGAAGAGGCATCAGGCGGTTGAGCAAGGCAAGGTCCAGGGAAAGGTGTTGGAGCTGTAAGAAAGCAGCTCTTGGCCTGAGTCCCTACTGCCTTCATCACATCCCAGGAGCCAAGAACATCCTTACACTGTCTGAACCAGGTAGAGTTGGGTTTTTCTATGACTTGCCATTATAAGCATTCTAATCACACACTCATATAAAACAAATAACAGAAAAATCATGAAAGTCCTTATGCGTTCTTTCAGGGAAAAGTCAAATCAACATGAAAATCATGATTTCAAAGTGACTGATTTCCTTAATGACTTAAAAAATCCAGAAATCTATGAATGTTATTTTTAAAATGGCTTCTTCATTCTTAATTCCATTTTGTACAACTAGGAAGAAATTGCTTCTAAATCAGGAAACTCTGGCTGCCATGAAAGTTTTAATTAACCATGATCAATTGAAATTCATAACCCTCATAATATGTCAATAATAAATTTTCATGTAATTATCATCTTGTTACAGTAAAGTTTCTCAGACTAAGTTTCCTGTTCTGTAACATGGGACAATTAACAATAATAATAATAAACTTATAGGAACATTCTCTTCCACCTTCTGTAATACCTGATTTTACAGAATAATAATAATTTCTTATTCATCAAACATCCTGATCAGTTTTGCAAGAATTTCCACTCAGGAAAATTAATTTCACCCTTAGCAATCATTTCTCATTTTAATCACAGAAACTAAAGCCCTTGAAAGATCCAAACCAAACCCTGCACTTGAACCAGGCCAGGCAACAAGCAGACCTTACTCCACATGCATTTTTATATTTCCTTTTAAGTGCAAGCTCCCAACAGTAGAACATGCCTTCTTTTAAATATTTCAGTTTAAAATGCTAAGTAAGAGTTTATCAAACTCACCTTCTGTGTTTACTCTTGTAGAATTCTGTGTTTCCTCAAAATCAAGGTTTAGTTTTGGGGGGGAAAAAAGTGATTTAAAAATGATATAAAAATGAGTGTGGTCTGTGGGTGGCTTTCCTATCTTATTATATTGGAAATGCCATTCCATGTAAATGCGTGTTCACTCCTTCACTCAGTCCTGTTTTCTGAATGCATGTACTGACGGCACGGTCTGCAGCACTGCATTAAAGCTCTCTTGAATGAATGCAGGGAAGTATCCAAGCTCAGAATGTGGGCTCCCCCAGGGGCCTTTTAGAGGCAGAGCAGGGGCACCTTTGGGCCCTCCGCTCTGGTGCCATCACACAGGCTCCGGGGCGGCCAGGACAGACTGGTCCTTCTGTCCACGCACCGCTTCCAGCCCCTCACATAGGCGAGGCTTTCTGGTGGGTGCTGACACACATGTGTACTGCACACAGGCTGACCCAGCTGTGAGCCCCATGCGGAGTGCAAGCTGGCTGGGGGTGGGTGGGCGGCATTGGGTCAGGGGCCCTGACCGTGGAGCCACCCTGGGGACCGTGTCCATCAGGCATCCCCCAGCATACCCAGCCTTGAGGTCCCACCTGAGGTGGCGCATGGGCCCCACCTGTGTTCCAAGGCGTCAGATCAGATCAGATCAGTTGCTCAGTCAAGTCCGACTCTTTGCGACCCCATGAATCACAGCACACCAGGCCTCCCTGTCCATCACCAACTCCAGGAGTTTACTCAAACTCTTGTCCATCGAGTCGGTGATGCCATCCAGCCATCTCATCCTCTGTCGTCCCCTTCTCCTCCTGCCCCCAATCCCTCCCAGCATCAGAGTCTTTTCCAATGAGTCAACTCCTTGCATGAGGTGGCCAAAGTACTGGAGTTTCAGCTTTAGCATCATTTCTTCCAAAGAAATCCCAGGGCTGATCTCCTTCAGAATGGACTGGTTGGATCTCCTTGCAGTCCAAGGGACTCTCAAGAGTCTTCTCCAACACCACAGTTCAAAAGCATCAATTCTTCAGCCTTCTTCACAGTCCAACTCTCACATCCGTACATGACCACAGGAAAAACCATAGCCTTGACTAGACGAACCTTGTTGGCAAAGTAATGTCTCTGCTTTTCAATATGCTATCTAGGTTGGTCATAACTTTCCTTCCAAGGAGTAAGCGTCTTTTAATTTCATGGCTGCAGTCACCATCTGTAGTGATTTTGGAGCCCCCCAAAATGAAGTCTGACACTGTTTCCACTGTTTCCCCATCTATTTCCCATGAAGTGATGGGACCGGATGCCATGATCTTCGTTTTCTGAATGTTTAGCTTTAAACCAACTTTTTCACTCTCCTCTTTCACTTCCATCAAGAGGCTTTTGAGTTCTTCTTCACTTTCTGCCGTAAGGGTGGTGTCATCTGCATATCTGAGGTTATTGATATTTCTCCTGGCAATCTTGATTCCAGCTTGTGTTTCTTCCAGTCCAGCGTTTCTCATGATGTACTCTGCATATAAGTTAAATAAACAGGGTGACAATATACAGCCTTGACGAACACCTTTTCCTATTTGGAACCAGTCTGTTGTTCCATGTCCAGTTCTAACTGTTGCTTCCTGACCTGCATACAGATTTCTCAAGAGGCAGATCAGGTGGTCTGGTATTCCCATCTCTTTCAGAATTTTCCACAGTTTACTGTGATCCACACAGTCAAAGGCTTTGGCATAGTCAATAAAGCAGAAATAGATGTTTTTCTGGAACTCTCTTGCTTTTTCCATGATCCAGCAGATGTTAGCAATTTGATCTCTGGTTCCTCTGCCTTTTCTAAAACCAGCTTGAACATCAGGAAATTCAAGGCATCAGGGTCACACAAAGGGGCGAGAGGCTCCGCCACAGCACCTCCAGAGCCAGTGTCCAGCTCCCGGCCCTCAGCCCTGGGAGGACCGCAGGCTGGATCCCCTCTCGAGGACGTGGTTTGTCACGAAACCACACCTTCCTTCGTCCCAGTCCACGTCTTCCCTGTCTGTGGTGTTCCTACGCCTCTTCCTCGAGTCCCTGGTCCCGTGTCCTCGAGCCTCTCCGAAGGACACCACAGCCAGAGCCTCCTCCCTCAACACAGGCTCCACCGGCCGCCATATCCGGCCACCTGCAGGAGCCTTCTCCGTGGGCCCCTGTAGGAGTGGACAACGGGGACCAGCCCAGCTGGCCGGGTGGGTCCCTGTAGGGGGAGCGCAGAGCCCAGGCCGGTGCCCACCCGCCCAGCCCTGACCTCTGCTGCACCCTGGGACCCAGTGCCGCTCCATGACGGTGACTAGAGCCTCCCCGGCCCTCGTGTTTTCAGCCCCCCACCCTTGGAGCAGCCCAGCTCCCTGTCCGTTTCCTGTGACTGGCTTTTCCCCTGGATTATGTCAGTTCCTGAACTGCAGGCACTGCCCACTGAGGGCGGGGCTGGCACCTGGCTCACTGCATCAGCCCAGGGTGCAGTGGGCTCTCAGTAGGTGTGTCCGTTTGGTCAATATATGCTTTGCAGTGAATCTTAGGAAACGATGTCTACATCCTCTCCAATAGGACAGCTTGAAGGCCCAGAACCTCATGTGAGTATTGACCAAGGACGGGGGAGACAGGTGGACTCCTGCCCTGAGGCCTCGACTCCCAGGGGACCTGTCCCAGGAAGCGTCAGGGAGCAGGGCCGGGAGGATAGGGCGGAGACACCCGGCTTCCATCTTGGGGACACGTTCCCCACGGCCTGGGGTGGGGACATGCAGGGCTGCATCCCAGCCTCTCCAGCCCGAGTCCAACAGCCACAGGGCTTAAGAGAAAGACGAACAAAAGCCTGCCTCTCGTGGAGTAGGACTTCATGAACAGCAACACGGACTGAAGCTGACCTTTAACCAGAGAGAGGAAGAAAAGCTCAGATGCAGCACAGACCCTTCTCTTTTCTGTGTTTAATTTTATACTGGACTACAGTTGATCTTCAGCGCTGTGTTAGGTTCAGGGGTACAGCAAAGGGATCCGGTTGTCCACGTATGTTTCCATGCCTTCTTGGATGACTTTCCCCTCTAGGCAATCACAGAACACCAAACAGACTTTCCTGTGCCGTGCGGCAGGTCCCTGTTGGTGTGTGAGTGTGCGTGCCTGTCACTGAAGGCCATTTGAGAAATACGAAAATCCAGCCACAGAGAGACACACGCAGCCCCTCGTTAGGGGCCCAGCTGTGATGACATCGTAACTCAGGCACGTTTCCTGTCCACCCCCACATCGCAGTGCCCACGCCAATTAACACCTTGGCCCTCCGCCGGGGCTTGTTTACTCCAGGATGTGGCCGTCACCTCTGCAGGAAGAGCCAGCCGGCAGTCAGCCCCATGCCCCAGGCCGTAGGGCTGCCCGCTGACCTCCAGCGCCTCAGCCTGCGCCTTGCTGGGGGCCAGGAGCCCCGCTCCAGCAGCATCCCAGCCTCGGGGTTTAGCAGTGTACGACCCTCTCTAAACGTGTCCCGGGAGAGAACCCCACATGCGGGCCACAAGCGGCAGGGACGGGCCTGGAGGCGGGCTCTGTGCTGGGTGGTGGTCTTTATTCTCAAACATTGGACTTCTGTGGTGGCCCTTCAGGTGCTAACGAAAGAGCTGTGTGCAGTTTGGAGTGAACCTCCAGAGTCCCCTTACACACGCTGGGGGACGTGGTTAACCAGGCCGGTGAGAGCGCTGAGCCCCGAGTGCAGGGCAGTGTGCTTCCCTGGGGCTGGGGCTCTGGACAGGCTGCGGGGAGCGGCTGCCAGGGCTGTCCCCAGGGAGGAGGGGCCTGCAACTGGCTCCTGGGCCAGACCCGCAGGGACCCGCAAGGGGAAGAGCCACGGGGTTTGTGAGCCAAAAAGTGCAAATTCAGAGGGTCCCAGTCTGTTCCACAGGGGAGATATACAGACACCAAGTGCTTCACAGCAAGAAATGCTCTGGCAGCGAGACAGAGCCTCAGGGGTCAAGGCTCGGGTCAAGTCTGAGGCACCTGAAGGACGAGCAGGATTTGAAATGATGGGAACCCCACAAGGGGAAAGAGTGAGTTCACAAGGAGGAGGAGTGAGACCACGAGGGGAGAGAGTGAGTTCATAAGGGGACAAGTGAGTCCATGAGGGAGTAGAGTGAGCCCACGAGGGGAAGAGTGAGCACACGAAGGGAGAGTGAGCCCACGAGGGGAAGATTGAGCACATGACGGGGAGAGTGAGCCCACGAGGGGAGTGAGAGCCCACGATGGGGAGACAGAGAGCCCACGAGGGGAGAGAGTGAACCCATGAGGGGAGAGAGTGAGCCCACGAGGGGAGAGAGTGAGCCCACGAGGGGAGAGAGAGAGCCCACAAGGGGAGAGAGAGTCCACTAGGGGAAGATTGAGCCCACAAGGGGAAGATTGAGCCCACGAGGGGAGAGAGAGCCGACAAGGGGGGAGAGACTGAGCCCACGAGGGAACAGTGAGCCCACGAGGGAACAGTGAGCCCACGAGGGGAGAGTGAGCCCACGAGGGGAAGATTGAGCCCACGAGGGGAGAGTGAGCCCACAGGGGAGAGTGAGCCCATGAGGGGAAGAGTGAGCCCACAAGGGGAAGAGTGAGCCCACGACAGGGAGAGTGAGCCCACGAGGGTAGAGTGAGCCCACGAGGGGGGAGAGAGCCCACGAGGGCAGAGTGAGTCCACCACGGGGGACAGTGAGCCCACGAGGGGGACAGAGAGCCCACAAAGTGGGGAGAGTGAGCCCACAAGGGCAGAGTGAGTCCACCAGGGGGGACAGTGAGCCCACGAGGAGGGCAGAGAGCCCACAAAGGGAGAAGAGAGCCCACAAGGGGAGAGTGAGCCCATGAGGGGAGAGAGAGCCCACGAGGGGAGAGTGAGCCCACGAGGGCAGAGTGAGTCCACCAGGGGAGACAGTGAGCCCACAAGGAGGGCAGAGAGCCCACAAAGGGAGAAGAGAGCCCACAAGGGGAGAATGAGCCCACAAGGGGGGAGAGAGCCCATGATGAGGGAGAGTGAGCCCATGAGTGGGGAGAGAGCCCACAAGGGGGGAGAGAGTGAGCCCATGAGGGGAGAGTGAGCCCACGAGGGGAGAGTGAGCCCACGAGGTCAGAGTGAGCCCACGAGGGGAGAGAGCCCACGATGGGGGAGAGAGTGAGCCCACAAGGGCAGAGTGAGCCCACAAAGGGAGAGAGAGCCCACGAGGGGAGAGTGAGCCCACGAGGGCAGAGTGAGTCCACAATGGGGGAGAGTGAGCCCACGACAGGGAGAGAGTGAGCCCATGAGGGCAGAGTGAGCCCATGAGGGCAGAGTGAGCCCACGAGGGCAGAGTGAGTCCATGAGGGGGGAGAGTGAGCCCACGACAGGGAGAGAGTGAGCCCACAAAGGGAGAGTGAGCCAACAAGGGTAGAGTGAGTCCACCAGGGGAGACAGTGAGCCCACGAGGGGGAGAGTGAGCCCCCAGCCTGCTGCTCTAGAGAAAATGAATGGCAGAAGCCACCTTGAATATCTGGGGGGCTCACCCCCTGGTTTTTTATTTGGTTTTACTCTGGTTTTTTGCCATCTTTGCTAGAATTTCTTCCCATTTCTTCACTGGTTCAATCTGGGATTAGCCCACAGAGTGGGGCGGTGCCTGGAAGCAAGGAACACGCGTGGACATGGCTGGCAGGACGGCCCGTGGGCTGTGGCCTGAGCCATCTCCACCACTCTGGGCCACATACAGCGTCCACAGAGCAGGTGACCAGGGCAACTCCCACCCAGCCGGGGGAGAGGCGGTGTGGCTTAGGGGCGGGGCTCCAAAGGCCAGTGCATGAGGCTGGGTGTGCCCTTATATGGGGACCTCTCTTGCCCTTTGCAGTAAGGAAAGAGCTAAATCACCACCCCCTACTCCAGGAGGGTCAGGACAGCCCGCCAACACGAGGGGCTTCACACAGAGCACACACACCACCCCCAGATGGGGCCCGGGGAAGGAGAGCAGAGCCCCAGGCAGCCCCAGGGCCGTGTGCTCAGAGGCCTTTCCGCAGGGGCCACTCGCAGGAAAGAACTGTTAAGTGTGACTGTGTGTTGGAGAAACGTGCCCTTGACTACACAGGTTCTTCTGACGGAATAACTCTCTGGCCCTGATGGGACGAGCACGGCACGCGAGGAGCTGACCTCTGCTCTGCAAAGGTGGACAGAAACAATACATGGGCAGCCCGTGGAGGAACCCGAGAGGTTGCCCGCATGCAGAACATATGTCTGCAAGCCCGTTAACCCAGAGCACAGGCCACTTATCAGAAAGTTTCAGATCAGCCACTCTCTCTTCCTGAATATTTTCTAATTGGTCAATTAGTTCCATAAGTGGTTGGGGAAGGCATTTCCTCAAAGGGGCAGAATGGCTGAGTCTCTTTGAAATTATCCAAATTCTGAATGTGGATCTTCCCAACTGGAGTCGGGCTGTGTCTACGCAGCCCGAAAGCCAGTGATTCCAAGGAGGGCTGTGGGTGGGATCCCTCTGATTACTAAACTGCTAGTTAGTGGTTGGTCCGTGAGCTGAGAAATCTGAACCACGTTTGCAAGTACTGTGAATCAAAATGCAGACCTGGGCTAATATTTTTTACTTTGCAGGGACACGTTTTAAGCTGTTGCTTCTGTGATCAGGCCATGGCCACCCAGACTGCGGACGGCCATGAAGGCGCCAGTGGTACAGATGCTTCTGGAAATCCTTCACCCAACAAGCCTACATCTTTATGCTAATTATTCCTGAGCAGGTATTCTATCTGAACCATTGCAAACTGCTTCCCTCATCTTTAATTGGGTTTTATTAACTCGCATCTATTGTTAAAGCCCAGACAATAGCAGGGGAAGGAGTGGAGGAGCAGAGTGAATGGCAACCCCATTGTGGGGAGTAATTTGAACAGGTGGGCAAATTGAAATATTTAGTGAGTTGCTTTGTTTTAGCTCGCATTGAAAAGTTTATAATGATCCAATACATTTTCAAAAATACACCCACAAATGGAGTTTATCTGTGGGTTTTACACAGCCAGGCACAATGAAAATGAGAAAACGCTACAGACGTGCAGCATTGAGTGGCCAAATGTCTGAGGGCGAGGGGAGCAGAGAATCTGGACGCTTCCCCTGCTTCTGAAATAAGCCGGTGGGCGCCCTGGGGAGGGTCTGCTCTGATGACGACGGGTCCTCGGAGGAGACTGCGCTAGTGTGGGTGGAGGGAAGGGCCAGCAGGCGTGAGGCTTTTCCATGACGCTGCAGGGAGAGGAGCAGGAGGGTGTCAACCCTCCCCTCGGGCTCCCCGGGGCCACGTCGGGAAGACATTCGAGCTACGTCCCACGGTCGGGCCTTCTGTGGGCTGCCAGCTGGGAGAATCCGCCCTGTTCCCACACTGGGAAAGGCCGTGTGACGAGGGGCTTTGGGAGAGGAGAGGACCATCTGACAGAGGACGCTCAGGGACGCATCACAGGTCGAGTCCAGGCAGGGCCTGGAGCCGCCTGTCAGGAAAGGCATCCAGTGTGGCTGGGACGCAGCTGAGTTTCACTGTATCTCCCGTGAGAAGGGAAAGTGGCGGTCACCCTCAACAGCGCCCGCGCCTACACCTGCAGACTGACTGCCGGCCACACATGTGGCGCTCTGTCTCTAATGGTGGCGAGGGTGGACCCAGCTGGGGACATCCACACAGACATCCCCCAGTCTGGGTGTCCTATTCAGGAACCATCATGACCAATGACGACGGGTAAACACACTGGATCCTGTGACTGTCCGCAGATTCTCTCCCACGCTGCTACTCACCTAGAGCTCATTTATCTACTTTCAACTACAAAACAAAACACAAAGAGAACAAAAAACAACGGCTTTTCCTTTAAAAGCTGACATTTCCTTAAGGGATTTTCTCCAGTTTCAGCTGTAAACATTTTTGAAATTTTCATTGCTATCTTCTGCTATTCTGTCTGACCACCTGTCTTATCTGTCCTTCCCTCTGCAGTGAACTTGACCTCCTTGTGGGACTATGTGTTTACTTGTCCATCTAACTCGGTTTTGTCTGCCCATTCGCTTCTCCATCACATAAAATTTCACATCTTTTGTGCATTACAGTCTGGCAATTCCAAGCACCTAACACAGGCTTCCCAGATGGCTCAGTGGTAAAGAATCAGCCTGCAATGCAGGAGACACAGGTTCAATCCCTGGGTTGGGAAGATCCTCTGGAGGAGGAAACGGCAACACACTCCAGTATTCTTACCTGGAGAATCCCACAGACAGAGGAGCCTGACAGGCTCCAGTCCGTGGGGTTGCAAAGAGTCGAACACGACTGAGCGACTAAACAACAACAGCAACACAGACCTTATGAACCAGATGACAAGGGAGGTGGTGAACCCTCCTCTCGCCCCTGCAGGAGAAGAGGAGACAAGAGTGACAAATACGTCACCTAAGCTGGTGGAAATCCAAGAGTGTAAGCTACATTGTCAGGATACTAGGAACATCTCTTTTTTTTTTTTTTTTTTTTTTTTCATAGTTCACTTTATTTTTTTTATTTTTTATTTTTTATTTTTTTTTAATTTTATTTTATTTTTAAACTTTACATAACTGTATTAGTTTTGCCAAATATCAAAATGAATCTGCCACAGGTATACATGTGTTCCCCATCCTGAACCCTCCTCCCTCCTCCCTCCCCATTCCATCTCTTATACACACGCTCACCACCCAGACCGGACATTATTTTGTTTTTTCTCCCTGAGATTATAAGGGGGCTTTGAATAAGGAGCACATAGATTTCCTCCTTTCAATGCTAAAAAGAAAAATGTTTCTGTCCAGGTCTTAATGATCAATTACATTAATTTAAGGTAACGGTGAATAAAACTTATTTTCCATTGTTAAAATTATACAATTGCTTTGAATCAAACCCAAAGACACAGGTTAATGAAAACCAATTGATAACCTGGGAAATAAATGAAATGAAATGGGGATAATTTAGTAATTCAAAGTTTGAAAAGCTCTTAAAAAAAAAGAAACTTGATCAGAGAAAATCACATATATACACACAAATGATATTGCATCATAAATTATATTATTTGAATTTATTGAAATAAAAACACAAGTTCTAATACATATATATACATACACATTAAAATCATACAACATATTATGTATAACATAGGTTATAAAATCAAAGATGCTACTGTCTTGAATTTTTCTCAGAACACACAAATATATCTGTGTTTAAAATTTCCAAATTGCTTATCTCCTACATAAATAATGTAAAATCACTGCGAATTAAACGTGAACACTTTCAATGACATAAAAATGCTTAATGTGTAACATTCATGATCAGTGATACTGATTTTTACAGTGAACTTTCTATTCTCTGAAAAATACTCCATTCATCTTTAAGGAGAATAGATAGCACATTCTCAAGGAACTGTTTAGAACAGAAGACTCAGTCCCTCACATCTGGGTGTGCAACCACACGTAGTAAATTTTCATTCTCACTATAAATTGATTTAATAGCTTTCACTGTAAATGCAATACATGATTTTCCCACTTTTTAATGGGAACAGTTTAAAATGCAATATTTCCATGAATCTTAAACAGCCTGAGTGACTCAATTTCAAAGTTACAAAAACTGTCTTTCTCACTCTGTAATTTGAAAAAATGATTTTGACAATAAATAGCAGTTGAAATGAGTCAATTTAGCAGTGACAAAGAATGTTTTGGACTGTAAATGTAGTGTTTAAGCAGTTATTTTAACAGTAGACTTGTCAAGTTGACATAGCCGGGCATCATAAAAACTGTTTAAAACTGTAAATTTAACTGTTAAAATTAGCAGTTACACGGTCAACTGTTAAACATGGTTAAAGTGGAACCCAAACAACAGCAAAAAAAGTGGTCTTGGTTTCAAATGTCATCTTCGTGTTGTTTTTTGTTACTTTTCTGAATTTTGATAAAGGATAATATTTTGAAAAGAGAAGAAACTTTTCCAGGAACTTTGCTAGTAAACCAGATCCTCGGTTAGTGGAGCAAGAAAAGCACTGGGATGATGAGCTCTGGAGGGGTGTCCTCCAGGTACAGACCCCCCACCCCGCCAGCCCCTGTGCCCCCCAACCCATCCCCCACCCCAGTCCATCAGGTCACTAACCCAGCGCCGCATGGGCAGCTTCCTGACCGGAGATAAGCCAATCACCTTCAGGTAGGGACTCTGCTTACGAACAACGAGGGCTCAAACTTATGTCCATGGCTCAATTCTGCAATAAGAAAACACACTGGGAAAAACCATATTCCGAGGAAATAGCAGAATGTGACTTTTGAATCTGTATAGCTCTGGGTGGTCACCCTCAAGGGTCTCCAGGAGCCTGCATTGAGTGGAGAGAACTCAGTCATCAAGAGGCTCCCCATGGGGACTTCTCAAGGCGCCTGGACTTCACCAATCAGGGCACTCTGACGGTGTCAAACAGGGGACCCTGAGCCCTGGTGTGCTGGAAACGGTGAGAGAGCAGTCTTCCACTTAGTATTTTTCCCCGTACATCCAAAAGTTTGTGCAAAGGAGTCTGGGAAAGGGTGTTTTGCTATTTTTTCATAATCACGGCACATCCATTTCCACAGTAATTAAAAAGAAAATGAAGGAGGCCTCAGGAGGCTTCACGAACGCCATAGTGTTTGGTGGGACATGAGCCGGTTCACAGTCACCGGCCCTGAAGTCACCACATGATACACGGACGTCTAAATCCAGTCTAAATTCTGCATCTTCCAGTCTAAATTCTGCATCTTCCAGTAAAGCAGAAACGTTGAGAAAGGCAGGTATTTGCTGGTTCGAAAAGGAGCCCATCAGATTAAGAAGCAGGAGGCCTGAAGCTTGGTCCAGACCTGTCCTTGCTGGTTCTATGGGCCATCGGGGCCACCCACCTATGAGAGGATGACCCAGGTCCTCACACTGACCGACCCCCAAGGGCTGTGAGGGTCAAACCCGGCAATGAATATTAAAGCCCAGCAGCACTTTAAACAAACGTGTGTTATTAATCATCACCATAACGCAAACTATTGCATATGTTGGACTAAAATCAATGTGGGAAAAAATGACCTTCCCTGGAAATGTCATTCATCCTAATTCTTCCCTAAATATCGATATGGTCACATACCCATGCACAAGCGAGTTGACCACTCTGAACCCACTGAGTAGTTACTAACCAATCATTAACGAGTAAACACCTGGAAATTTATTCTCATAAGACTGATGTGAATTGAATCAGTTCCCGGTGAGACCATTCGATTATTTCTGGTATAATGCTAGAGCATTAAACATGTCAGTAAGTCAGACCTGCATGTGATGAAAGTAGTTTTGGTTTCAGCATTGGGCCATGAAAAGAACAAAACAGAATAGAATAAAATACAATATTTTGGTTTAAAGGAACTTACAAGTTGACTTAACATCCAACTCCTTCTTCCTATACTGTAGACAACTGAGGTCCATATATTCTAGCAGATTTTTTACAAATCACCCCATTATTTTATTCGGATTTACTTGACCAAAATGTGTTGTTGCTCTGTTGAAATGCGATAGTTTCTAGCAGCTCAAATTTAACATTTCCAACCAGAGTCAAACAGAATTACCATTTTAGTGGTCAGTTATGTGAACCCTGACCCCTCCCAGGAGCACAGCAGTGCAGTGGGAGAAGTTGGCGCCCACCCAGGACCCCAGGTGGGGTTGGGGGGTCAGGAACCCTCTTCCCAGAAAGTCTGCAAGAGGGTGTTTGTCCAGGGGACGGGAGAGCTGCTCTCTTAACTCTCTCCCCGAAATCGGTAATAACGCAAATGTTATTATTGAAATACCACCATTTCATTAAATATGCACGTCCTTAAGTGAGCCCCGGGTGCTCGGAAGTACTGTTTGGTTCTCTGCTCGGGTCAGGGAGGAACGTCCACAGCTCCATAGCCTACCATCACAAGTTCAGGCCACCTCCCAGAATGTCCTGAGGGGTGAGACCCTGGTCTTATCAGATTGTAAGACAGAGGATGAAGGCTTTGTACATTTTATTGTTGTATAAAAATGAGCATTAGCCACTTCATAAAAGGTGAATGGGAATGCTCGTAAATAAACGTTGGTAAAATAAAAGGTACTTCCCTTTACGTTTCTGCGCCGTCACATGGTGTGGTTCAGCCTCCATCGCCCCTTCAGCAGACGCTTGTGGGCGCCACCTGAAACTCAACCAGCAAACGTCCCCGTGGCAGCTGACGGGGACCTGGGCCACTCACAGGGAAACCGAGATGCAGATGGCCTTGGAGCCAACACACAGCCCTCCCAGATGGTGTCCCCACACTTCCTGGAGCCTCAGACCTGCCAACAAACCACACCGGCGCCCAGTCAGCCCTCATACACAGACGTCCCCACAGAGAAGAGGTCAGCACCCGCGCTGCCACCTCAGACACGCGCCTGGGAGCCAGGGCTGAGCTCTGTCACAACTAACACAGTAGTACCTCCGGCCCGCTCCATCGCAGCTCTCCCGCACCCCCTCTTATCCCAGGGTGGGGCCCAGAGGGCCAGCTCGATGGGCAGCGAAGCGTGGCTTCAGCCGCCCATTCGTCCGGGGACAGAATGCCGCCTGCCCGGCAGCTGAGGAGCCCATGGGGCTGAGGCCCGGCTCCTCCCTCACTGCCCCGTCACTCGAGTACCGGCCCTTGGCCTCAGTTTCCCCTCCTCCCTTCTCTCCCCTCACGAGCTTGATCCATCGTGGTCACTTCGGCCAGAGGCGGACTCGCCCTGAGTGACCCAGGTGACCACGTGGCAGGTGTGAGTGAAGCAGGTGGGGCGGAGTGGACCTGCATGCGCTCCCTGGGGCAGGACAGCAGGAGGGGCGGGGTGGACCTGCATGCGCTCCCTGGGGCGGGACAGCAGGAGGGGCAGGGTGGACCTGCCTGCGCTCCCTGGGGCGGGACAGCAGGTGGGGCAGGGTGGACCTGCATGCGCTCCCTGGGGCGGGACAGCAGGTGGGGCAGGGTGGACCTGCATGCGCTCCCTGGGGCGGGACAGCCCATGGGCCCAGCTGCTGGCTCTGCTTTGCTGGCAGGGAAGTCCCCTGAGCAGTGGAGCCCACAGGGCTTCTCCATGTTAATGAGATGAGGGAGGCCCCGAGGTCTGCACAGAGTGGCTCCAGCCAGCGGGGCTGCAGCCCCGGTGCCTTGGCCTCCACCCCGTCCACCCTCACCCCAGTGCCGCCGCCCCCTCAGCCCATCCTGAGAGCCAGGCCCCTGGAGCCGCCCCTGACGTGGGCGATGTCGGGGCTCTGGCGGGTGGCCAACCAAGTTCGTCCCTGTTTTCTTGTCTGAGAAGCAAGACCACAATAGCACCCACCCCCAGCATTGTTATAAAATTAGGCCCATGTGAACTCAGCATTTAAGACAGTCTGACCCATGGGAGGCCCAGGCTCCCCGGGAACCCCACCGCTGCCTGCATGTCCCCTCCCCAAGTCCCGCTTTCTCCCAGGCCGTCCCTACCCCACTCTCATCGTCACGTGAAGGATGAACATCACACCTGCCTCACTTCTGCTAAAACCCTCCGTGACGCCTGCTATCTCCCTGGAACTCGCCCTCGTCCCGAGCCCAGCGCCCTGCTCTCTAGGACCTGGGCTGATCTCAGTCCTCCCACCGCCTTCCAACCAGGGACTCCAGCCTCTCCCTTCACCTGGCAAACCCGACGCCGTCCCCAGGGCCCAGGAGCGCTGGCCTGCGGGAGGCCTACTGTCCCAGCTGGACTCCCGCAGGACGCAAGGCTCTCCCCCCGCACCCTCGGGCCACCCGGACCCAGGGTCTCTGTGGTGGTCCAGACTGGGGGCTGAGCCCACTACCTGGAGGGAGCCCCCCAAGGGGTACCCCACCAGGCCAGTGCCCACAAGCCCACCTCTGGACCAACATCCTGGGAGCCTGGGTTATACCAGCTCAAGGTCACATCAGCCAAGCCCCGACACTCACATCTCCTAGCTCCACCAACTCTGCCCTCTGACCTCTCTGTGTCAGAAGTCAGCCCTCAGGGCACACAGACACTGCAGATTTTTGTGTGAAAGTCAAGTCATCATCTTGCAGGTTACACTACAGTTCCTGGACCCCAAAGCAGACAATAAGACTGCTGCTTTTGTTTTTCCTTAATCTCTGAATCAGCCCAGCTCCCTGTCCCTTTGCCGAACCCTGTTTAAACTGTGGAATTTATGATTTCCTTCAAAAGCGATGACTTTACTGTTGGGTAAGCAAATTGCCTTCGGATGGTTAAAGGTTGCATTTGGGGCAACAGCACATGCCCCACCTTGCCCAGAGCTTTGCTGCATTTCTAGTGACACCGAAGCTCCAGCCCCTGGCAGGGAACTTGTCCTGCAGGGCCTGCTCGACAGCACCAGGGCCCGGGGTGAGTCCCTGCCGACCCTGCTCGCAGGCCAGCTGCTCGGCTGCCTGGACGGACACATTGAACAAGCAGGAGGGAGCAGCAGAGCTACCTAGACAGCGCAGAGAGCAGGTGATGGGGCAAGATGGATGGCTTGAATTTCCCACCAGTCACCGGGCAGCACTTTGGCTGGGGCAGTGACTGATGAAGCGGTTAGTCGTCCATCTCACCCGGCCACGAGACCTGCAGGCTGTCAGTGGAGCCTGGCTTGGCTCCAGAACATAAGAGAGACCTCGAGCCACAATGTGCCCTCACGTGGGAGGTTCAATAACCGCTTTGGACGGCCGCTGGGCCCACAAACGTTCCACTTCAAGTGTTGACAGGCTTTACCACGGCTGCAGCCCAGGTCTAAATGGACACATCTCTACAGCCAAGGTTAACTTCTCTTTAGGTTCAGTGAGTTTCTCCTAATTGCCCTCAAATAGGCACTGCTATTTCAAGAACTTTAAGGAAAGTCCCTTTGGGGCCCTTTAAACAGGTTTTAAGTATCTACTGAGTGTCAGAAACCTGCTCTGTGTTAAAATGTCGCCTATTTAAAAGGAGAGTTGGAGAGAACATGGCCCTGGAATCCGAGAAGGAAGAGGCAACGCATCCCCCACATGTTGCTTCACAGACAAAAGGGAAGAGGGAATTTGGAATGAGGGAGATTTGGGGTCTAGATGGAAGGAGCGTTCTCCTGCACACGAGAATTCTCCTGTCCTGACACCTTGTGGGCGTGGGACCAACCACTGCTGAAAGAATGGAGGGAAAGTGGCCAAGCTCGTCTGCTCTGAAGGAAGCTGGACCCTGGGTGCTCAGGGGTTGGGGTGGGGGTCCCCGAGATGATGGATCGGGGGCTGCAGCAAGGTGCCAGACATCAGGGTCTCTAGACACACACCCACTGGGTCCTGGCAGGGAGGAAAGGAAAGGACTGACTGGCGGGCACCTTCTCTGATTCTGAGAGGACTGGGCTACGTCCTCCGTGGGGCGGGTCCTCGGCCGAGTCACGGGCCAGGCCGGCGTTGGGCCTTCTGCCCAGCACTCGGGACCGCCCACAATGAAGCCTGAAATTGGATCCCACAGCAAACACCGGCCCAGCCAGGCCCAAGCTTGCACGAGTATTTTGATTTTGCATTTCCTTTCTGAATCCATTAATATTTTATGAGACCACACAGAGGGCTCGAGCCCTGCCCGGATCTCCTCTTTTAATCATGTGATGTGCTATAAAGCATGAGCTATTGATGGGGGGTGGGGGGCGGGGGCCAGTGGCGGCTGGGCTCTGGAGGCGGCTGAGACACGTCCTGAAGGGCAAGGAGGTCAGGACCCGGGGCATGGGGCGCAGGGCTCTGTCTAGTCACTTGCTGGTCTTGACCACCAAGCTCCTTCTCCTCTCGTTTAAGTCTTGGACTCACAGAGGAGCTCGCAGCCAGGGACATAGGCTGCTCTCCACGACACGAGGGCCTAACAGCAGCGCCCAAGCCACCAGGGACACTTTCTCTGCACCTACACTTTCTGCCCTGGGTCCCACCAGGCAACCTCCCCTGTCCCCCAACTTTCTGCAGCCTTCCCAGGTTTGCTGTGGAAACCCCACAGACAACCACCACACATCCACATTTCCTGCTTCCATAGCCCTTCCTCATCACACTTCTGTGTCTGGAGGAAGGTGGGAGGAATTATCCACCTGGTTCTAGAGAGTTCAACCCCACCTGGGAGCTGGTTTGCAGCCGATCACCACCGTCGTCATAGGCACCACCTCACCTGTGCATCAGGGTGAACGGGCCACTGGGTAGTGAGACAAGCTCTGCAACGCAGACAGTTGAGAACATTCAGACTCTATTTAAAAGAACACATCTCACTTAAGCATTTTTATTTTAATAACAAAGAAATTCAATAATCTCACAGCTGCTGCTGCTAAGTCCCTTCAGCCATGTCCCACTCTGTGACCCCAGGCTCCTCTGTCCATGGGGATTCTCCAGGTAAGATTACTGGAGTGAGTTGCCATTTCCTTCTCCAGGGGATCTTCCCAACCCAGGGATCAAACCCAGGGTTCTTATGTCTTCTGCACTGGCAGGCAAGTTCTTTACCACTAGCACCACCTGGGAAGCCCTGTCTCGCAGTATTCATGGGTAATGAATGCTTGTCACTTCCACTAGGCATCAGTGAGCCAAGCTTCTGGCTCATGTAATTGTGGGTCACCCTGTAGATCAAATCCGGGGTGAGGCTGGTGTGTGAGAGGGAGACAGGCCAGGTCCCCAGCAACTCAGCACAACAGGGGCTTTCTTCTGCTCTTTGTCTCAGGTATATTTTCCCAGTGGGTTTATAAGCTATGGTGATAGTCACAAAGGAGGGAACTCCAGATGCTAGGGATTCACAAGCAAGATGAGAGGAGAGTCGTGCACACAACTGGAACAGCACAGCTCCCAGGTCACAGGAAAGCACAGTTCATCCCAAAATCCTCAAAGCTGCAATAATCTGACTCTCATGATACTCTCAAGGCAGTAGGAATGTTCAATATAAAAGCTGCAGTCGTTGGATAGAATTTCCAGGAAAGGAAATTACTCATTCCTCTCTTTGCCTTTCTATACATCTTCCTTCTACTGATCTGGAATGTAAAAATGATGTCTAGAAATCAGCAGCCATCTTGTGAGCATGAGGTGACTTTGAGAGTGGAAAGGTAGCACCTGTTAAGAACAGTTGATCAGAAAGACAAAAGGAGCTTGAGATGTCATGGACCTACCACTCCAGCCTCTGCTTATCCCCAGGAAAACACTAATTTTTCAACATTGTGATTCTTTGGGGTATTTGGGGTCTCTGCTGCTCTACTACAACCAAATACAATTTCTAAATAACACACGGTATTTTTTAATTTCAAGAAAGCAATGGATATAAACTTTTATATTCTGTCATAATCATCATAAAGCTGTAGCAAAACCATACTGCAAAATCTCATTATCTCTGGGCTATTTCATGCCAATGTAGTAATAGATACCAGTGGATTAATTTATCACTTCTCCTAATTAGCAGTTATGTTTTTAAATAGGGTCTTCAGGAGTAATGGCTTTACCTACAGCAGTGAAATCTGAGAACTTGGCAGCTAATGAGGGTTTCGGGTCTGTGAGTGACTGAGGCCTTGTCGAGTTGCAGCGTACAGGTGACACCTTTCTTTCCTGCACGTTGTTCCAGCCTCTAAAGGGACAATCTTGCCCCAAAATGATACATCCTGATTTAATAGCCACACCCCAAGGTGTGAGCTGAAGCAGGGAGACCGGCAGAAGCGCGGACGACGCGGGTGTCCCTGGAATCTGGACAACTACATCACTGCTCAGATTATCACTGCCTGAGAGTTCTGACCACAAATTCAGAGAGTTTTGTTTTTTCTCTCATGATGAACAAACACCAGACAAGCTTAAAAGTCCGTTAGTCCGTCTGCAGATGACACGTCCACTTCCATCAGGAGGGGCTGCCGCTGTGGAGGGGCTGGATTACAACAGGGTGACCAGCTGAGGAACACGGACGCCGGAGCACAAAAGTGATTTTCTGCCATGCATGGAAAATGCGTCTGGCAGAGATTGCGGGGCCATGCCAAGCCTACTTGCAGAGTGTGGTCCAACTCTAACTGTCACACAGATCTGACATCCACATCAACCCCAGCAAGGGGCTCCCAGCCCAGAATCCCTGAGAACCCTTCAAATATCTGGCATCCATGTGTTAAACAAAATATGTCTTGTGGCTGATTTTGTTTATAAATTATTAGTGAGACATTAACAAAGTTTTCTGTTGACCGCACGGCATTCATTAACCAATCACAGAGGTTTCAACGGCACTTTGTGATCTTAAGAGCCGTTTGAAAGTTGAAAGGGAAAGCGGTGCTGATCTAAATGCTCGGCTCTCTCACCTCCTGCAGTAACAGTTACTCTAGATGTTCTTAATCTGACCAACGGACTCACGGTACCGGTGGTATCAACAAGCAGTATCAGTCACTTGAGCAAGGAAGCCCCAGAAGGGGCCGCCTTGAGTGGCCAGGCAGCCCCCCTGAAGAAAAGCAGTTAGAGGCATGGAATAACCACCAGGCTGCCATATGCACAGCAGCCTCTACACCCACTGCTCACCTTGGAAAGAAACAGCAGCTGCATTTCCTGCATCAAGAGTCCAACTCCCACCGCACATAACACTGTCTTTCCAATAAATGACAAGATAACCAATTGCATAAATCAATTGGTTAAAAGAAAAGTTACCTTTTAGAGGTGCAGGAGCTGGCAGAAATCATACTGGGTGCTTTAATTTAGAAAAACCTGGGAACTTGGAATAAAAAAAAAAAGTAAAAATTCCATTACTGAGTTTCTGGTTTTCTGCTTGTCTGAAAGCAGGCATGATAACAATGGTAAACAAAAAAAGAAGAAGAAGAAGAAGAAAGAAAAAGAAAAGAAAAAAGAAAAAAAAAAGGATGTTTGACCTTTTAGGACTGACAGAACAAGTGTGATGTTTGACAGTAATAGCTATTGTATAATTCACTTTCTGCTTAAGTTTTTAATGGCACTCACAAGATTAGCACGAACACAACGGTGTGTGTGTGTGACTATGTGTGTGTGCACATAAGTAATGGAGGAAAGAAAAAATTGGGTGAGTCTAATTTCTCACAGCAATCTTCACACAGCTGGATGTTTCTCAAATATTTCAAAGTGTTTTGATCATTTAAAAAGATTTAAAGCATTATTTTCCTAGAAATTCTGACAAAATGATTCTACAAAATTAACCACTTGCTTCAAATTACATATTGTGTCATTAATCCCTGATATAGATTATATTTTACAGGCAATCACCTGAATAATCCTATCATGTCAGAATCTTCTATTTCCAAATTCTTGGGTAATATATCTCGCAGAGAATCAATGCTGTCTCTGCTTCTAAATTTCTATTATCTTCATCCAATAGGTGTGAATTAGTGACACCCGTAATTCCACACAAATCTCACAAAAATAAAAAATAATATCACCTTCTGTCCCATTTCAAGCACCAGGTGCCTAATTTGTTGTCCCTCAAAGCAGAGCAGGAAAGGAAGACTAGGAGCAGGTACCAGGCCACGTGCTGTCCCGTCTCGGATGGGACAGAGGCCAGGAAACAGCCAGACAGCGAGGACGATGATTAGCGGGGGATGAGCCATGGAGACACACCCCTTGGAGGAGAGGCGGGCTCTGGTAGGATGCTGGCCAAGCGGGGTTAATTAGACGCTCACCGGAGCAGGGGTCTCACCACATCTGGGGACCGGGACACCAAGCTATCAAGGTAAGGCAGAAGACGACACCGGAGGATGCGCGCGCCGGGAGATGCGCACGCCAGAGGATGTGCACGCCGGGAGATGCACGTGCCAGAGGATGTGTGCGCCGGGAGATGCGCGCGCCAGAGAATGTGTGGGCGCCCAGGCTGAGCTCTGCAGTCAGAGCATATCCATCAGGACCAGGGGCAGTGCTCCTGTTACCCTGGGCACTGGGTCGGAGCCCCCAAGGCAGGACAATCCTTGGCCAGGGACTGTCCTCAGCATCATCTCACTCAGGCACTGTGCCCTGAACATGGCAGCCACCCTGTGGGCCCTCAGCTGTCCCTGTGAAAGGGGTGATGGAGTATACAATGGGATGTAGAGAGATGGGTGCCGCCCAGCTGGACACCCAGGGACCAGCGTCCAGAGCACAAGACACAAGCATCCAGAGCCGCACACGCCCAGCACCCTGACCCAGGCTAAACCTGCTGGGACGGGGGGTTCAGGCTAAAGTATGTACTGAGTCTTCAGTAGGCTTTGGCCGCTGTCAGGGGGGCTCAGGGTCTGGCAGAAGGGGTGCAGAGGAGGTGGAGTGACGGAGAAAGTCAAACTGCGGAGACGGCACATGTGCTGGAAACCTGCCAGCTTCAGGCACTTTATCTCTTCCTTGAGCACTGTCTCTTCCCTGAAATGTCTGCATGGGTAGCATAAGATAAACAAGAAGAGATTTTTCCAAAACAACTCACCTATTAGATGTGAAACCATAAAAGCATAATATACTTTCTGGTCCAATCTAGAGACCCACCCTCTGGTTTGAAAATAAAGATTCCCAGAATAATGGTCATGGGTCTGGGTGAGTCCAAGGAGAGTCGGGTTGCCTTTTCTCAAATAAACCCAAATCCCAGCATCACAGAGGTCAATCCAAGGGCACACACTCTCCTCACCTGCTCCATCCTGAAGCTCCAACACACACTTTCTCCACCTCCACCGATAAAGTTGAGTTTCTCCGTTTACGTTCCATCTTTCCCCACACACCCTGAAAGTTTGATCATAAATAGGAAGGTTCTTTTGAGTGTTGTATGTTTCATAATCCAGGAAAACCTCCATCTGGAAGGAACTACTGTGAGTGGAGACAAATGTCAGCCTCGGGGGGAATAACTTGCTCTTTTCAGGACCTGCAGCTGCAGTGCCATCAGGGAGTTGTCCGGCCACGTGGTCTTTCACATCTGTCAGTTCATTTAAAGAAAGGAGCACACACAATTTCACTAAAGCCAGTTACATAGATTTGTGGCCCTCCCTTGAGAGCCTGGAATCTATACATGATAATAATATGTTACATGGGGTCTGGAATATCATATTTTCAACTCTAATCAATAGATTTCTACATACCTATAATGTAATCTGTTTACGTAAAAGTGTAGCTGATTTTTCAAATCAACAATCCAGTATTTAGGGACAATCTGGATAAATGAATTTAAATCCACATCCAAGTTAAGATAATTAGCCTCTTTTATTTTGAGGAATAATGTTACCATACTATATTCTTCTATATCATGAGTTTTGGATCAATAGCCAAATATGAAAGCTATCAAATAAAGTGGGGACTTGCAGTGTTTTGTTAAGTCAAGGCTCTTTGAAGGTGACCCTTAACATCTTTGCTGAAAGATATCTTGAGTCAGAGGTTTAAATTTGCTGAAGAGAATGGCTTAGTCCATGACATGTTCACCATGTTTTTCCACCCAGCACTTTCCCCTCACCGATGATTCTCGAGTTTAATAGACTGAGCAGATCCTGGAAAATAAAGGACAGGCCCCCACCTGCAGGCTGCACTCGCACACAGATCTTTGTTTCCAGCCCAGCACCCCTTTCAGGGGCCTCTTCCTGAGGCCTTGGCTGAGGCATGGTCTCCCCGGGGCCCCCAGGTCCCTGGAGAGGCAGGGCCTGCTGCGTGGGCTCCTGGGCCCCTGTGCTGCATCCCTGACCCTCATCCAGCATGTGCCTGGGGAAAAGTGCCGCGAGGGGACTGGCCCTTCCTCACCCACCTTTTGCCTGCACTGCTGTGGCAGCTGGATGGGGGCTGGAGCGAGCCTTTCAGTTTGACACATTGTCCTAATCAACCACCGGGACTCCGGGCAGCTCAACAGGCTGGAACCTGGGTCACAGACCCCAGTTGCAGGCACCACCTCTGTCTTTCTAAGTTCCACAGCTGGGTGAGCAAGGCCCCCATCTTTCCCTGCAGCTCGGGCTGCAGTTCAGGGCTGCCTGGTCATCATCCATCACCTTGGTGGACACTCTTGTGGGTGTGGCCTTGACCCTGCTTCACCTCGGGTCTGCTCCAGGGCAGGGGACTGAAGAGACCAGCTCATCACCCTGAGAACTTCCTGACATCGTCCAGAGGAGGAGCAGATGCACAGGACAGCTTGCTTGCTTTCTTTTTTAATTTTTATTGGAGAAGGACACTTTCTGTTTGCTTGATTGCTTGTTTGTTTGCTTGATTCTGTTTCAAGAATGCTGAAATAAAAGAGAAGAGAGTTCGATGCCTGAGGCTCAGCACTAAGGCTCCTCTGTCCCTGAACCAGCTCTGAGGCCTGAGGTGGAGGCGGAAGAGCCGGAATGCACGGCACCACTGGAGCCCTGAGAGCCACAGCACAAGCCCCTGCACGAGCCACAGCTCGGCGTGAAGATGAGCAGCAGTAACTAACGTGGAACGGTTCTATGTCAGCAGTGCCTAACCCTAACGCCATCTCACAGCACCCCAGAGTTTGTCCCTCCTTTAATTCCGTCAGAGACAGAAGGACGTGAGGAAGGGGCCAGCTAACTCGTCACAGCCAAACCCAGGCAGCCACAGAGCCAAGAGTTTAGTCCCAGCTGTTACAGCATTGCACTCTTAGTCACCACGGAGCCACCTAAGTTGAGTCTAAGACACATGGATCTTCCATCGTCTGATTCAAGGTCAGGTGTCTCTTTATTGTGTCATTGGGGGCCCAGCAACAGTGTAAGGTGCTCTGTTAAGGAAGGAGCCTTTGTCTATTTAGGGGCTCAGCCCCCATTCCATTATTTCCCTACAGATGAGTGATTTGGAGAGTTACTGGCTGAAAGTCCTCCTGGAGGAGTGAGGTCAACAGTGGTAGGAAACATATCTACATGAAGAAGGAGGAGAAGAGTGTGGCTTCCTGGACACCACACCCTGGAGACCAGAGCCCTGGGGACCACACCCTGGAGACCAGAGCCCTGGGGACCACACCCTGGAGACCAGAGCCCTGGGGACCACACCATGGAGACCAAGGCCTGGGGACCACACCCTGGGGACCACACCCTGGGGACCACACCCTGGGGGCCAGAGCCCTGGGGACCACACCATGGAGACCAAGTCCTGGGGACCACGCCCTGGAGACCACAGGCCTGGGGAACAACACCCTGGAGACAAGAGCCCTGGAGACCACACCCTGAGGACCACACCCTGGGGACCACACCCGGGGGGCCACAGCTCTGGGGACCACACCCTGGGGACCAGAGCCCTGGGAACCACACCCTGGAGATAAGAGCCCTGGAGACCAGTGCCCTGGAGACCACACCCTGAGGACCACACCCTGGAGACCAGAGCCCTGGAGACCAGAGCCCTGGGGGCCACACCCTGGAGACCTGGGGGCCACAGTCTGGTAACCAGAGCCATGGGACCACACCCTGGTGACCAGAGCCCTGGAGGCCACACCCTGGAGACCAGAGCCCTGGGGGCCACACCCTGGAGACCAGAACCCTGGAGACCCCAGCCCTGGAGACCAGAGCCCTGGAGGCCAGAGCCCTGGGGGCCACACCCTGGAGACCAGAGCCCTGGGGACCAGAGCCCTGGGGGCCACACCCTGGAGACCTGGGGGCCACAGTCTGGTAACCAGAGCCCTGGGGGCCACACCCTGGTGACCAGAGTCCTGGAGGCCACACCCTGGAGAAGAGCCCTGGGGGCCACATCCTGGAGACCAGAACCCTGGAGACCCCAGCCCTGGAGACCAGAGCCCTGGAGACCAGAGCCCTGGGGGCCACACCCCGGAGACCAGAGCCCTGGGGACCACATCCTGGAGACCAGAACCCTGGAGACCCCAGCCCTGGCAACCACACCCTGGAGACCAGAGCCCTGAAGGCCAGAAACCTGGGGGCCACATCCTGGTGACCAGAGCCCTGGAGACCAGAGCCTTGGGGGCCACACCCTGGAGACCAGAGCCCTGAGGACCACACCCTAGAGGCCAGAGCCCTGGAGACCCCAGCCCTGGAGACCAGAGCCCTGGAGACCAGAGCCCTGGGGGCGACACCCCAGAGACCAGAGCCCTGGGGACCACATCCTGGAGACCAGAGCCCTGGGGACCACACCCTGGAGACCAGAACCCTGGAGACCCCAGCCCTGGCGACCACACCCTGGAGACCAGAGCCGTGAAGGCCAGAGACCTGGGGGCCACATCCTGGTGACCAGAGCCCTGGAGACCAGAGCCTTGGGGGCCACACCCTGGAGACCAGAGCCCTGAGGACCACACCCTAGAGGCCAGAGCCCTGGAGACCCCAGCCCTGAGGACCACACCCTGGGAACCACAGCGCTGGAGACCACACCCTGGAGACCACAACCTAGAGATCACAGCCCTGGGAACCACACCCTGGGGACCAAAGTCCTAGAGACCATACCCTGGAGACTAGAGCCCTGGGGACCATAACCTGGAGACCAGAGCCCTGGAGACCACAGCCCTGAAGACCACACCCTGGAGACCCCAGCCCTGGGGACCACACCCTGGAGACCAGAGCCCTGGGGACCACAGCCTGGAGACCAGAGCCCTGGAGACCACAGCCCTGAGGACCACACCCTGGTGACAAGAGCCCTGGGAACCACACCCTGAGGACCACAGCACTGGAGACCACACCCTGGAGACCACAGCCCTGGGGACCACACCCTGGGGATCACAGCCCTAGAGACCACACCCTGGAGACCAGAGCCCTGGAGACCACACCCTGGAGACCCCAATCCCTGGGGACCAAACCCTGGTGATCACAGCCCTGGGGACCACACGCTGGGGACCACACCCTGGAGACCACAGCCCTGGGGACCACACCCTAGAGACCCCAATCCCTGGGGACCACACCCTGGAGACCCCAATCCCTGGGGACCAAACCCTGGTGATCACAGCCCTGGGGACCACACGCTGGGGACCACACCCTGGAGACCACAGCCCTGGGGACCACACCCTAGAGACCCCAATCCCTGGGGACCACACCCTGGAGACCCCAATCCCTGGGGACCAAACCCTGGTGATCACAGCCCTGGGAACCACACCCTGGGGACTACAGTGCTGGAGACCAAGGCCCTGGGGACCACACCCCAGGGACCACAGCCCTAGAGACCACACCCTGGAGACCAGAACCCTGGGGACCACACCCTGGGGACCGCAGCCCTAGAGACCACACCCTGGAGACCCCAGCCCTTGGGACCACACCCTCGTGACCACACCCTGGACACCAGAGCCCTGGGGACTACACCCTGGTGACCAGAGCCCTGGGGACCACACCCTGGAGACCCCAGCCCTGGGGACCACACCCTGGTGACCAGAGCCCTGGTGACCACAGCCCTGGAGACCACACCCTGGAGACCACAGCCCTGGGGACCACACCCTGGAGAACAGAGCCCTAGGGACCACACCCTGGAGACCCCAGCCCTGGGGACCACACCCTGGAGACCACAGCCCTGGGGACCACACCCTGGAAAACAGAGCCCTGGGGACCACACCCTGGAGACCCCAGCCCTGGGGACCACACCCTGGAGACCACAGCCCTGGGGACCACACCCTGGAGAACAGAGCCCTAGGGACCACACCCTGGAGACCACACCCTGGAGACCACAGCCCTGGGGACCACATCCTGGGGACCACAGCCCTGGGGACCACACCCTGGAGACCACAGCCCTGGGGACCACACCCTGGGGACCACAGCCCTGGGGACCACATCCTGGGGACCACAGCCCTGGGGACCACACCCTGGGGACCACATCCTGGGGACCACACCCTGGAGACCCCAGCCCTGGGGACCACACCCTGGAGACCACAGCCCTGGGGACCACACCCTGGGGACCACAGCCCTGGGGACCACATCCTGGGGACCACAGCCCTGGGGACCACACCCTGGGGACCACATCCTGGGGACCACAGCCCTGGGGACCACACCCTGGGGACCACAGCCCTGGAGACCACACTCTGGAGACCACAACCCTGGGGACCACAGGTCTGGAGACATCCACTGTAAGTCCCAGGAGTAACTGGGAGAGAAACCCTGGATGGAGTCTGAAGCCCTGGAATTAGCAGGAATGTCTCAAGGCCCCCCCATGATTTGTGTTCCTGTGACGACACTGAGTCATGACCGCACATGAGAGACGCCATTTCACACCAGTCCATGCACCACCTGAACGGTGAAGACCCTTCCAGAAGTTCCACCTCACAAATTAAAGCCATATTGTAAGAGATTGTCTCTTGGGATGAATTTGTGCTTCAGGTGTATCAGAACTGGTTCCTCGAGTGACTTCGTGGGAGACGGAGCCTTATTGCCAGAGGGGAGGCTCATCCCCACCTTCACGTGACGTCTCTGCCTCGGGCGCTGCCTTTTGTTTCTCCCGTGTACTCCTGAGGTTTGACCTGAAACTGCAGAAGGTGTGTGCTGAGTAGTGAAAAGCAAACCGTGGGAAACCTGCATACTTTGTTCCAGAAATTCAGTCAGCACAAAAGAACCTGTCCTCGTCCACTTCAAGGGCTCAGAGAAGCACTAAAAAGAGCAGGGGTGACCACAGAGGTGTGAAGGTTCTCTTCCACTGTACAGCTATCAGAAGTTTAAAAAGAAGACAGCCAGAGAACGACCCAGAGACAGACTGAAGGTGGGCTTCTTGCTCCTCCCCAACATGGAAACCAGCTGATTTCATCCAGCATCTGTGCTGAGTCAGGGCCACCTGTGAGATGGGGGTCTCACCGCGAGGTGCAGGAGAGGCCCCCAGGGCTTTGTTTCTGTCTGGGAGCGGGCCAAGGAGAAGGCCCATGAAATCTGCTGTTTCAGAAGTTTTTACCAAAATCCGTGTGCAGACCCGTCCTTCTCATCCCAGTTCCTCAGAGAAGACCCTTAGGAGGCTCTGCCCCCCTTCAAAGTGATTCCCGCAGCCGGCACCTACAACCCACCCCTGCCCGGCTGGATGCTGCGCTGCTCGCTCCTGAGCCTTCTCTGTGCTCACGTGATGCTGGCCCCGCACTGGACACTGGACGTGCTGGTTCACTCTGTGCAGCACCTTCTGGATATTAACGAAGATCTAAAACTAGGAACCCTGACTTTCTGAAAGGGAAGTGCTAGTCGCTCAGTCATATCCAACTGCTTGTGACCCTGTGGACTGTAGCCTGCCAGGCCAGGCAAGAATACTGGAGTGGGTTGCCATTCTCTCCTCCAGGGGATCTTCCTGACCCAGGGATTGAACCTGGATCTCCTGCATTGCAGGAAGATTCTTTACTAGCTGAGCCACCATGGAAATGCCATCCTTATAAAAACTGGGAGAAAATATTTTCAGATAATATATTATATCTGACACAGGACTCACATCCAGAATAAATAAGTTTTCAAATCAATATGAAGAAAAGAAGCAACCTAGTTTCTCAAGCGGGCAAAGTACTTCATAGACACATCACTCCGGGTGATGTATAGATAGCAAATGCTGAGTATCACCGGTTATCAGGGAAACACATGCAAGCTGACACCAGAAAGATTCCAGTTAAAAGACCTGGTTTCTCAGGCCACGGAGAAAAAGGCGCTTTCATTCATTGTCAATGAGAGCATCAGAGGGGACAACCTCTTTAGAGAAGAGCTGGCTGCACCTTCGAAAGGTCTAGATGTAGCTACCGTCACCCCCATCTCTGCATCCCCAGGTATTCACCCAAGAGCAGTGGGAGCATGTACAGACTGAGACTTGTACACAGACGTTCCCTCCACCATTGTCGCTAACGGCCAACAAGCCCATCAGAAGGTGAAAAGATAAACAGAGTGGCACATCCGTGCAGTGGAAGCCGCTCCCATCGGCGAGACTGACTCTGGGTGCAGGTTAAGGCACGACCGACCACAAATAACTGCCAGGTAAAGGGAGCCAGGCCAAAAGCCAAAGTACATACTTTCTGATTCCATTTATAGAAAATTGAAGGAAATTAAAACTAGATTAGCAGCCGCCTGGGGACAAGAGTCGGGAAGGTGGGGGCAGGGTGGGGATCTCAAAGAGACACCAGGAGACTCTGAGATGAGTGAACACGGTCGCGATCAGGACTGGGGTGAGGGCTTCGCAGGCGGACTCTTGGGTCAAGTTGACGACACTGTACGTTTTAAAGACACCTGGTCTCTTCATGTCCCTTACACCTCAGTAAAGCGGCTTTGCAAAGCTGCTTATCTGGTAGGAGAAAGGGCTTCATGAGGGAGAGAGGAAAGAACAGGAGGCAAGGGGCTCTGCCCGGCACCACGCGGAGTCCGCGCCCCGCACGCCAGCCCCCAGCTTCCGACGGCCGCCGGCTGGCTCTCCTGCTGCTGTGGGCCCTGGCCGCTAGCAACACTGTTCAGCCTGACTGGTGTCTGGCTACTTCCACTCCAGCACTTGATTTGTGCCTGCGGTGGCAGCCCCGGCCCCTGGATAGGGGTGGGGGACCAGCGTCCCCCTGGCTCCTTCTGAAGACCAGCCCCTCGTCCAGGTGTGGCCACAGGGCCAGTCTTTCCGAGGAGCTGGGTGCGTGGGGGATGCCTGCTTCCTCTGCGGAGGGTGGGGGTCGAGGGAGAGAAAGCAGGAGAAGGAAGAAGAGGTGGGAGACGGTGTGGACTGGGGAGGGCTCAGGCACCCACCACACGCTTGGGCACACCCAAGACCCTACTCTGCTCAGGGAGCAGCCTGCTCCCAGCGTCGTAGGAAGCAGACAGTCAACAGGTAGGAAAAGTGAGGTGGCTTCAGGGAGACACACCCTGGCTCCACGGGACCAGCGCCACAGCAAGGCCAGAACCGGGCCAGGCAGACGCACCCCAAGGAAGGGACCCACAGTGGGTCACAGGTCACCCAAGGGAGGCCTGATGCCAGGCTGGACAGCGAGGCTCCCACAGCTCACTGCCTCCTCTGACTCAAAGCCAGCTGGTCTCCATCCCAGGTGGGCTGGGGGGCATCGCCCACTCCACAGGAACGGAGCAGAGCAGACCCCACCGCCTGCTCGGTCCCGGCCATGGAGGGCATGTGCTTCTGGGCTGTCCTCATCTCTCGTAAACAGCAAGCTGTGGAGCTCGGCCTTTGGTGTGCAAAAGGGGAAGGCTGCTGCTGAGGGCCAGCAAGGGGCCAATCTGGCCCCTGGACGTGCTGGGGTGCTCTCCTGTCCCCGTGAGCCCGTCGGCCTGGCTTGTCCAGCTCCCCCCAGCCTGGTGGTCAGACCGTGGTCTGGCACGTGGCGTGCCCTGAGCCCACCAGCCTTTCCGAAGCGGGTCACGGGACTCCTGCACACAGACTGCCCGGGGCCTCCCTCCCCATCCAGGGGCCCCACAGCAGACAGAGAGCCTGCCCCCTGCTGTCACCCAGCCCTGTCCTCAAGAATGGCCACCCTCCCTGCAGGTGAGACCAGTCCCCAGTCTTCTGATGCCCAGGACTGGTCTGGACGACCGGGCCATGGCTGGAGAGTGGGCTCCCGAGGGGCATGAGTGCTGGGCCCTCCGGGGGCCAGATGGTGGCGCTGCTGTCTTTAGGCATCATGGCCACATCCCCGGAGCCGGCCTCAGAGGCCACCTGGCCGCAGGCACCGCACCCTGCGACGGGGCGCCCTGGGACTGCACAGGGCTGCTGGAGGCGGGCCTCCCGCCCCACCCCACAGGGCCCCAGCCCAGAGAAGCAGGCGGTGACGGGAGGTGGACCCCGGCATCACTCTCAGCCCTGGCCTCCCTCTGCCCCCCACCTGCCGCCCCTCAGGACAAAAGTGACCTTGCACCCCACCCACGACCTGGGGGAGGCTCACGGTGATTTAGACAGTGCCTCTGCCACTTACTTCCCCGTTTCTCTCATGAGGAAAGTTTCCAAAACTGTAACAGTGCCAGAGCTGACTGGAGATCAGAGGGAAGTTTCTTTCCCTCTGGTTCTGACCATCTTTAGCCCACGCCACTCACTCACCACTTCACATCAGGAACCCATCTTTTTTCTGTCAATGCCCGCCCCACTCCCAGAGCCGGTCGCTTGGACCCCGTCTGTGGCAGATGAACTGTGGCTGGGTCCTTCCTCATCTGAGTCCCACGCCCAGGGTGCCCCCATCCCCTCCTTTGCAGGCTCCATCAGACAGTCCTTCTGGAGCCAACTGCGTCTCCACCGCAGCCAGGAAGGCTCGTCTGGTGTCTCCAGGCCGCACCCATGAGAGTCCTTTCAAAAATGCCCCGTGCCTCTCTCTGTCAGCATCAGGCACCTAAACAAAAATCCTTTCCACATGATTCTCTAATGCTATTTCTTATCAGTTAAGTGGATTGTGACGTCATGTTGATCTATTATCCGTAGTTAGAGGAATGGGACCATTGATGATGAAGACACAGATGAAGACTCTCAGACAAGACCTGATCTTGGAAGATGTGGAGGACAGCGAGGGGACTTCTGCAAATGCTGAGCTGAGACCTCGCGGCATCAGGACGTGGTCTGTGTGTACAAGGTCTGGGATGCTGGCCCATGCACAGCACATGCTGAACTCACCAGGGAAAACAGGGATCGCAGGCCTGGGCTTGGGACCACGCACACAAGTCCCTCCCTCAATATCTCTGGGCCACGGAGGCCCCTCAATGTGGGGAAGAGAAAGGCCCTTCCAACCAGGATGGCATCTGACCCCTTGGACTTGCAAGAGACGGCGGGGGACACCTTTCCTGAAAAGTCAGAGATTTGATGAAGCTCAAATGGAGAGCTCGATTCAGAGCCACCTGGGGTAGGGGATTGAGGGGGAGTGGGTGGAGGGGGAGGGCAGCTTCTCCCACTACTGAACCCTACTCCTCCAGCAGAGCACCCCCACCCCACTTCCTCCTCCACGAAAGACCCCCTCCCATTCCAGGTTTCTCTGAGCAGCCCAGGGACTCATTTGCTCTCACAGTCTTTGCTGAGACTTTATTCCTATGTTATTCTGCAAAATCCATGGCAATACTCAGATCACAGGGAAAACTCTACCTGAAAACAGCATTCCCAGGCAAGGCATCCCACCAGGAGAACCTGGAGCGCATCCAGATCTCCAGACACTAAGCTCCTGCATTTAAGAGCCTCCTGACCCAAGACAATGGAGGCAATCTTGTCAAAGTTTTCAAGACTCACTTTGCACGTCTTTTCTCTTGTTGATTGAAGCCATATTTTTGGTGTCATTTTAATAGTCTCTGTGCACATTTTCAATATCTATTCATCTCACAGTTTGATTAAAGGTATAATGAATAATTTTTCTGTCATTTACAGTCGAGAAGAAATGCATTCATGAACTCACACACAATCTGACTTTCCATAAATTCTCTTCTTAGACATGCATTTGGTCAGATCCGCAAAAGCTTAATGTCAGATTATTATTCCTGGCACTCACTCATCAGCACCTCCCAAAAAAAATCCACCCCCGGGATGTGGTTCTTGGATCCTGCACAGAAATAATTGATCCCATGACGGCTGATGGTGACTTCCCTGCTCCTTCAGCAGCCCTTCAGTCAGACGTAGGTCTACTCCTGAGATGACACGGCTGCTTCCTCCCACACCAGGGGACGTCCCAGTCAGAAACAAAGCTGGCTTTCCAGTCTGTGTTACACGCATGTTTCTACTGCCCATGAGGGACTTTGCTGACCCTGCCTGGCACAGCCCAGATGAGAGGGTTGCGCAAGACTCGGCCTGGAGTCAGGCCCCTCTCCTCACTGGCCCAACGCTCTCCTGCAGGCAGGACACAGCTCGCTCTGCGGGAGCAGCTACCAGGACACCCTCATTAATCTCCTGGCTGTAGAGAACACAGTCCTTGCAGATTCTGTGTCTTTTCCACTTTACGTTTGGATTTAAATGCACTGACTACGATCATCCGAACGTGAAGCATCAGGGGTCTTATATAAGAGGAGCCCTCGCCCTGCCTCCCCTGATCTCATCACTGCCCCCCCACCCCCCACCCCCACTCCACCTGCATATAAAATGATGATGACCACTGAAAAATGCTAACTTGTCCTGTCTTTTCCCTCTAAATACAAACTTTCCTTCATGTCTAAGTTACCAGAAATTCCAAGCCCAGTGTGAAGGTGAGAGTCCTTTTCCTTGAAGAGTCCCACCATCCCTCCTACCCAGCAGCGGGCTAGGGGCCCAGGCAGAGTTCAGGGCGGCAATGAAAGTGCTGGCCCCAAGGGGAGGGGTCAGGCACGCCCTGGACCCTCCCTGAAGGAGCCCCAAGAGACCCCATCCTTCCTTCCAGCCCTGACTCCCTGGAAACAGGGAGCTTCCTTCTGCTGCGAGTTACAGGACCACAGCAGCCCCGACGCAGGCTTGGGTCTGCCTACGACTGTGGTCCGTTTATCAGCCTGGGACTTGGACATTAATTAGGGCTTCATTTGCTGCTGGGCCTCCTTCTCTACAAATATTTCCTCTGGGGCATGACAGCCATTTCCTGTCCTTTGATCTCGCCCCACAAGTAATTGAACCATTAGCCTCGTACCTGCAAGAAGCTGAATAGGAGCCCATCTGGGCTGGGGGGGAGGGCTTCACACATCCTGCTGGTCAGAGCTCAGTGGGGAATCAAGGGTGGGACCCGGGTTAGCATGGTTGGAAATAAAAGGAATAAAATATTAAACAATGTAAAGAATTAATTTTCTGTACTGCATGTTAGGGAAGCTTCACAGTTTTCAGTTTCAAGTATGGAAGCCCTGAGTATGGTGTAGTTAAGTAATGATGGTAAATTAAAACAATAAATAACACTAACGAACTGTTTACTGAGTACCAGACACCATTCTACACACCCATCCAAGACTCTCTGGCTGGGCCATCCCCCGAGGGGACAAGAGCGGGTCCCCAAAGCCTCCCTTCCCTCTGAAACCTGCAGACCACGTGGTTCAAGTCTTCATCCACAGGGTGGAGTCACGCCTACAGCGAGTGGCAACCGTACCCAACACCTGGGCCAGGCTGCATCCACACCGGGAAATGCAGAGGGCTCCCTGCTGCCCTGGGGACCTCAGGGCCCTGATGCAGACTCTGGAAGACTGGCAAAGAAGTGGGGGAAAAGAAAGTGTAACCTGTAAGTTTACAGTAGTTTCTCAAGCTGTCAATACTCTAGTTGTTTCTAAGAATATTTGCAAGGCTATGGCCTCAATTCACCCAAGTAAAGTCCCTTTCAGATTAGATCGGATGTTCACTTCAGCTCAATTAACTTATTAAACCAACTTTAAGAAATGGAATAAAATTGGTACCTCTGATTCTGAAGGTGCCAGACTCAGATACAAGAACAGCCACCAAAACAGGGCAAAACACACACCGTTTCTGGCTCTCGCATGTTCCCACCACAACAGCTGGGAGGAATTTCAAGAGCAGATTGCTGATAATCATCCTGTTCACACGTTCCGGTTGCAGGAACCGCCGCCTACAAGAAGGACAACGTCTCACTCGGTTATATTAACAATTATTGCAGTGCGGACGCTTCCCGGGAAGCCGTGCAGAGTGCACTCTGCATTTGAGGAGGTGAATGGTCTCTTTATGTCCTCGGGTGTGAAAATCTGTTTCTTTTCATCTTAGGAAGTAAAATCAGCCACATGTAAAGTCATGACATCCATGAACTTTCTTTGTGATACAGTTCTGCCTGAGAAGCTGAGTTTATTTTTATACAAATGTAAATGCACTTTTTAGTGCAAAAGGACACGTATGGGCAGCATTTTTCTTTCTCTACGTTCCCTTTTCCAGTGGCTGCTGTAACCTGCAATGGACCAGGCAGGTGGGCAATTCTCCAAACACCAGAGAAGGGGAGCAGAGGACATCCTTGGGGTGGACACAACATGCCTCTGCCATGGTGACCCCAGCAGAGTGCACAGGCAGGGGGCCCTGACACCCCTCAGTCCACAGAGGAGGGTGGAAGAGGAACGCAGGGCTGCCTCCCGTGTCTCCTTGTTGGGGTCCTGGCAGGTGCAGGGACAGGCGGGCAGAGGTCAATAGAAGAGCTCCTTCTCTTCCCAATGCAGACCTGAGGACCGGGGTCAGCAGCCAGGAGACGGCCCCAAGGGGTGAAGTGATCGAGGGAGGCCAAGTGGTTGGCCAGGCTGGTCTCCAGCTGTGGGCAGAGCTCCTGCCCACCCGTTACTGGTCAGATGCCAGCACTGCCGAGGGGGAGGCTGACCACCTCAGGGTCTGTGCCCGCACTCCCAGAAGGCACTCAGCATGATCAGAGGCCATGGGTCACCACCCAAGACAGCTCCCAACTCTTCTGCTCAAGTGTCTTCAGAGAGAAGTCTACAGCCTACAGACAGGCGTCCTATGTCTGCTCCTCCCTCCGCACAGGCCCTGGCCCCCCTGGGCTGAGGCTGACCCAGGCAGTGCTCCCTACCCACCCCCCAACAGGTTTACCGGGAACTTGGATGGGCCCAGGACCCCCATCTCAGGGTCTAACCTTCCTGAAAGAAGGGCTGACCCTCCCTATCGCCTGTTGGTCTCCCAGGCAACCTAACTAATTATCTCAAACTTGGCAGCCCAGAGCAGCAGAATTTATTCTCTCTCTGTTCTGGAGACGGAAAGTCTGAGCTCAAGGTGCTGGCAGGGCCGTGCTCCCTCCAGAGGCAACGAGGGGAGCCTTCCTGCCCCTCAAGTTTCTGTGGCCCCGGGTGCTCCTGGCCGTGGCCGCACCCTTCCGACCAGCAGCTTCTCTCTGAGTCTCTTCTCATCAGGACGCCAGCCAGCAGAGTCAGGGCCGCTCTACATGCATGATGCTTCCATCCTGGGGCCCTTCACAAATCAAGTCAGCAGAGACCTGACAGGTCATACTCTGAAGTTCCAGTGAGATGTACATGGGGACGCCTGGTCAACCCGCTGCCAAGGGGATGTGCATGGAAGTGCCTGGTCAACCAGCTGCCAAGGGGACGTGCATGGGGGCTCCTGGTCAACTGCTGCCAAGGGGACATGCATGGAGGTGCCTGATCAACCCGCTGCCAAGGGGACGTGCCTGGGGGCGCCTGGTCAACCCTCTTCAGGACACAAGGCCAGCTCTGCCCGCAAAGGAGAAGGAGCTGCCCTCGGGGCCATGTTCCCTCCACCCTCCTCTGCCTGCAGCTCCTGACGGCAGTTCTTGCGGCAGGAACCGTGGCCAGCCCTCTAGATTTATTAATGCATTTAATTCCCATGATAACCCCAAAAGGAGACGTATTAGTCTTGTCTCTCAGAGCACAAGACTGAGGTTTGAAGAAGGGAAGAGCTCGTAAGTGGCCGGCAGGGCCTCTACCAGGTCTTGAGCCCCTGCCGCACATGGGCCTCCAGAACAGAAATGAAGGTCCCCAGCCCCTTGGGGCCTCTGGGGGTTTCTGGGTGCAGCATGGAGCCGGATGGGCCCTGACAGGGGCTGAGGAGGATGCAGAGACCCCCGCCCGCAGCCGTCCTGCAGCAGCGAGGCCAGCCGCCTGCGGCCCGGTGCGGCCGGCGAACGTGAATTAGCTGTAGCAGATGTTTTTACTCTGGGAACTACCAGACCTTTCTGGCCACTCAGTTATCCTTCAAGGGGATAAAACTCTACCCTTCTATTATGTGTTGTCATTGGAGCATTGCACAACTTTATCAAACTTTTTATTCTGGAAACTGAATTAATTTTCTGCAAGGGGGTTTTTGTGCGGCTCTTTAATCACATTTACTGGAGAACATGTGTACTGTACAGCCGGGGAGCCGATTACGGCTTCCAGAAAGGCCACTTTCAAAAGGAGATTGCCCTCGCTGCCGAGGCCTCCATCTCAAGGCCCCTGGGTTTTGTGAAGAGGAAAAAATTAATTACTATTTTAATAACGAAGCCAAGCCGGCTGAAAATCCTCTTAGAGAGTGGCGGGATGATGTAAGGGCCGGCGGGGGGGATATGAAAGCTCCGATCGCGCCTCCGCCCTGCACGCAGCGCTCCATCCCGTAAGATGATACGGGCTGCTGGGTCACACATTAGGGAATTAGAAATATAATAATAACACTGTTTTCTCTCGGGAAGGGGAAAAGTTGTGAACCTGAGGCGCAAGCTGGTGGGAACTCCCAGGGCTGGCCCCTCTCTGCCCCTTCCCCACCCCCAGCTCCAGGCTCCAGCAGCCGGAGTCGTGGAGAGCAGAGACGACCGGGGACCCCAGGAAGAGGTGGGCGGTCTCAGGGCTGCTCCAGGGCTCCCGGGGACATCTCCCACCCCTCCCCCCAACTCCCCCTGCCTCCCCCATGCCCTCCAACCCTAGTCCTCTCCTCTTTAGCTTCCAGAGGCAAAGGCTGAGCTGGTCTTTCCTTCGCTCCATGGACACATGTGCCGGCTATTAATTCTCCTGAAAAGTAAAAGTTCTTAACCAACAGGGACCTACTATATAGCAAAAAAAAAAAAAAAAAAAAGTAAACGTTTTGCACCAAAATGGTGGGGTGGGGTAGTGGTTATTGCCAAGTGAGCAGAGGGTTCCTGGTCACAAGGGGATGTTGTTCTCAGGCCTGAAGCAGTCTCCTCTCCCACCAAGGCTGATTCTGGTGGCGATGATGAGGCTCAGGAATTAGGTGACCACGTTAGAATAATGAGGCCATGATCGCTCCTGAGACACGTCACCCTACGGGGCCCCCAAGGTCTTATCCTTTTCTCGCCAAGGTGTCCCTTCACCCCTTGCCCCCACCTGCTGCTCTGCGCTGTGCCCCCCACGCCTCCCCCTGGGTGCTCTGGTGCCCACTCCCAGGGCAGGGTCAGCAGAGCCAGGGTCTCGACGGACGCACCGCGAGCCGTGTACTGACCCGAGGAAGGCAGGATCCAGCCAAAGGCTACCGCGATTCAGATCCCTCCCGTTTAAGAAAGAAAGAAAGAAGGTTCCGAAAATCAGTAGAGACAGAGTGACTGAAAGAGACTGTGTGTGTCTGGGGGAAGGGCTGGGGAACCTATGAAAGAGATGCTTATTTAATCAGATTTCTCAGATCTGTAGTAAATGGCATATTGATGACTACTCTTCAAAAATCATATGAAAGTATATTGAATAAATTAAAGAGTTAGCACTCACCAGAAATATTTTATAAGAAGTCCCCAGAGAAGGCACAGCACTTGCAGGGAGCATGATGAACAATGAGATAACACATGGTGTGGCTAGGAAGTCACAGGGGCTGCTGTGGTCAGCAGAAGGGTCATGTTTACAGCAGATAAACGTCCATAATGGACGTGCTGGGAAAGCGTCAGCCTACGTGGGTCCGCTAGACAGAGGTCCACCTGAAGGATGTTCCTGGGCCCTCATGCCCCCAAGCTGCGGCAAGCCCAGGGAAGGACCAAGCCCGCACGCGACGGCGGGGGGAGTGGCTGGGAGGGAGGTGGCATTGAGGAGGAAACCTTCTGCACATCCAGAGCTGAGGAGCAGGAAGGAGACTCAGTGCCTCCCGAGAATGGAGATGCAGGAAGGCGTCGGGTCCCCGGCGAGGGGCGAGTGCAGGGTGACATCTCAACCAGAGGAAGTGTCTGGGGTGAGCAACACAGACTCGGCTGGGAGCAACTTTACCAGTTAATGCACTGCCTTCCTGAGTGTCCGGGGACCTCTGGGCTTTACCCCTAAAGCCTGGAGACAGTCCCATCTCCCCTGTGACTACAACATCTGTGAGACAGTTCTCCTGAGGGATCAGTTTACCCCAACTATTTCACAGACTTTCAACCACGCTCTGAGAGAATTCAACTAGATTTCACATCACCTAAATTGAGTTAGGATCAGTGCCTCAGTGCAAATATATGCACAACGTGGCATTAGAAGAAAATACGACCCTTTGCATGTTCCTCATTGGCCGTCAGAACATTGCTATCCTGGGGTCCCTGCCTCCTTTTGTTTTAAAAATAGGATAAATTGATGGCTGTGTATTCTAGTTGAAAAACCTCTGTATGTGACCAGTCCCCATCGTGGATGTGAGCAGGGCCTCACCGCCCTGGTCTCTGCTTCCCCTTCCCCGTGGTGAGAGCAGGTGAGCACAGGTGAGGCGGGCCTGCCCTGCTCACCTGTGATGCTTCCTCTCTGCTTCCTTCCTTCCTTGTGAGTGATATAATCTCATCCACAAGCCAGGCTGCCAGGGTGCATTAGGGAAAAAGTGGGCAGCATGGAGAGAGCCAGAGAAAGAGGAAAATCTGAGAGATCTCTACCTTTGGGGCAGTCACACCATCCGAATGGCCGAGCACTGCCTACAGAATTCCCACCCATGGGACCTAAACGCGGCTCCATCCACGAGACCCCACTAAGTGGAGCTGGGCCCCCTGGGGACCTGGCAGAAATTCTCCTAGTCCCACCCCCAGCACCAAGCTCCCGGACTCAGTCATGGGGAGGAGGGCAGCCCACCCACCCAAGCAGGTACAGCCCCGGGCGCCCTCCTGGGCAGGCCTCGGAGATGGAGACCCAGCCCCACACCCACTGGGAGCCCCGGGGCAGGGCAGGCCACCCGCCCACAGGCTGGAGCCAGGCAGAGCAAGAGGGAAGGACAGGCACGGTCCTCACCTGGACCCTCACCAGTTCAAGCTGCGGGCCAGCCAGGTGGGGAGGGGGTGTCCGGAATCCCCCCCCAACCCCGCTCAGAGCGGGGCCCCTCTCAGGCCGCCCTGGAGGGAACGCCATGGGCCTCACGGCACAGAGAATCCTTGGCGTCCAGGCAGGCCCTGCCGTGCAGAAGTGGGTCAGAACCCCGGGGCCTGGTGCAGCAGACCACAGCCCGCATGCTGAATCCCGTTTCTGTGCTGCCCATGAACCAGAATGATGTTTAAACGGTTAAAAACTTGAAAAGAATCATATGTCAGGGCAGGTAACGTGGAGTGGAATTTGAGGTCTGGGGCATAATGAAAGGTCCAGGGCAGACGGAGGCTGACCCTGCCGGGGCACCGAACAGAGCCAAGCTGATGCTGCGGACGCCGTGGGAATAAGGGAGCCGGGCCAGAGGACCCGGTCCCTCCACGCCCGCCACCTGACCCTTCTCCTGACCCCGCGCCGTCGAGGGGGAGTGGACCTGAACTTTCAGCCCAACTCCCCTCCCCGAGCTCACGCCACAGGAAGCCGTGCCAGTGACTTGGGCTGGGGGTGCAAACCTTCCCGCCCTCACCCCACAAACTCGAATTTCTCCAGAGCCACTCAGTTGGATGGAAAGAAAATGTATCAGACAAACAAATGGCGAAGTTTTATTAGCTGTTTATAACCTGTACTTTTTCCTAAATTGCCAGAGTTAGCATAAAATAGACATGTCATATTGATGCGAAGTCTCCCAGTTAGGATTATGAATTCCATGACAGCACGATTGCCTTGATATCAATATGTTTTTTCATGAATTGCAAAGAAAAGCAGGTGTATAAAAATAAAACTCACATAAAATATAAATTATCATCATGCGAGTTAATTCTATACCCTCGGGACACAATCGCTCACGCACTTTATATTTGCCAAAATGTTTGCGAGTTACTTTTTTCTGATTTATTTATTTATTTCTATTTATTGAACGTTTCTGTTCCCCTCGCTGAGAGAACTCTGTAAGATAGACGTCTTATTTCCATAACCGCCCCTGGAGGACAACAGTCATAAAATGTTTCTATATTAACCTTGATGTGCCAGATAATGTGATGCGGAGTGTCATGCAAAATGCACACCATGCTGGAGTCGGGTCTTCTCCTTAGAGGGGGTGGGACCGGGGGGTGAAGGAAGCAACTGTCTCCTTCTCAGAGTTGACGCCCTCACGAAGGAATGAATGCGTGGAATCGGAGGAGAGACCAAGTGTAGACATTGCCTAGTCTAGCAGGACCTCAGCTTGTTCTTGCTGATGGCTGCCCTGTAAATACTGATAACGTCCATGTGCCCACGAGCGGAGGTGAGCTCAGCCTCTCCCCCCTCTGCCACCTTCCCCCCTCCACCAGCACCTAATGTTTTGAAAACTCATCCGTTTCTATGTTTGAGATCCTTTTCATGTTGTCCCCTTGAAGAGAGATGAATTTGTAAACCTTGCATAGGTGAATTATCATCTATTTCACCCTGGAATAAATTTAAGACTCTTCAGAACCTTTCTCTGAATCATCCCCCTACATGCCCGTCTCAGCTGCTCGTGCCCAGCACTGAGGCCTTGGGCAAGGTGCAGCCTCTGATTCTCCAGAACGAGGCAGGCCGGTGCCCTGGAGCTGGCTGCCAGGGGACAGCTTTGGGGGAGCCCATGGACCACGCACTGAGAACAGCAGGGTGGTTCTGGCCAAGGTCCCCTCTGGTGAGACCCAGATGACCCAGAGGCCTCGATGCCTCTGGTGGCGGGCTCCAGAGTCTTCATGGCCTGGGCTGCCCATCTCCACCTCCTCCTCATTCTCCCGGGGAAATGCCTGCTCCTGGACCACCTAGAATCCGCACAGAAGAAAGAGCTGACTTCCCCTGCTTCTAGGATGGTGTGCTCTAACATTTGTGTGTGGTTTCCCGCAGTTATAACAATTGTCTCCACTTTCTGCCCCCTGCCTTGTAGCTCTGAGACCCTTGAGCAGAGGTGGCAGCTTTTTATCTCCTGGATGAAGGGAATGGCTGGACTCAAGTCCTGGATGAGTGGACGTGGGTCCGGAGAAACAGTGCAAAGCAGAACCAGCCTGCACACCTCTCTCCCTCCCCACGCTGCCTGTCACACCTGTTACCTCCTCCTTCTGCCAAGAGCTTGCAGCACAGCTGGGCGGCTTTTATACCCGAGACGGAGGCAGGGCCAGTGTGACCAGTCCTCCCTGGGACACAGGAAGCCATCCTCCCCCGCATCAGGCTGAACTGTGTGAATGCGTTTTGCTCGCGGAGAGAGGCGGCTCTGTGTGTTGTGGCCGTGGCTCGATTCTCACAGTCCCGTGTGACCAGCGCCTCATGAAAAGGATGCAGAGGCTTTGAAGGAGCACCACGTCCAAAACAGGAGCCCCCTGGAGGAGGAGCCCAGACCCCGACCCACAGTCCTGGGAGTGGTTCATGTCCGCCAGCTGTACCCAAGGCACGGGGTGGCTCTGCCCTCCACTGACCCCGCCCTCCTGACTCCCAGGACAGAGTCCCCCATCAGCCTCCCGTCAACACTTAGAAGAACCGTGTAGTGTGCTTCCCAATGATCCATGCAGTTTCTGCTTCATTCCCATCTCCAGACCAAGACAGAGGAATGGCTTTAACCGCTGTCTAAGTGACCCAAACACTTTTGCTCCCAAAGAGGACAGAGTCTACATTTGTGAACAAAGAAGCAAAGTTGTAAGCGAATACGACTGATACTTTAATTAAATAAATTTTCTCTGAATGTTTCAGACTGAGCACTCTGGGCAGAAATGATGACACACAGGAGACCTCATGCGAACGTCCGAGCTCATCCTCCCACCCTGCACGCCCCGACGCTGATCACACCGTCCTTCATTATGCATGATTGGACTACTATATTCAAGTTCCTTAGTAAAGGAAATATGTTTTGTGCACCCCGTACCATCAAGCATGGCTTCACCCACTGCCAACACTTGATAAATATTTAATTAGCCCATACAATATCAATCCTGCTGGAATATACCGTGCACCAGTCTTTTTATGGGGAGTTCGTTTCTTAATTATATTGATCGCTCATATCATGTGAACCATAATTGGTTCTTTTCTTCTGACAATTTATTTTTAATGAAGTGCTTTTGACCTCTTTGTAATGGCAAAGTGTGTCTTCTCGCTAAAGTGGATCACTTACCCCGGAATGTGTGCTGTCTGTCTTCCTTTTAATGTTGAGGAAGCAAATTGAAAGTTTAAGGAGATGTTTGCCCATTTGCCCATCAAGAAAGTTGTCCTCAGCCTGGGTGCTCTGCCACCTACTGACAGCGGGGTGATGTAATGACCACTCCCAGGATCTTCAGATCCAGGAGATGACACGGCCCTGGGGGTGGACACCCCACTGACCCGGTCTAAACCACGAGTGACACTCGCCTCGGAAAGAGGGACAGAGCAGCATGGATGCATATGCACTAACATATGTGAATAGACAGCCAATGGGAATTTGCTGTGTAACTCAGGGAACTCAAACTGGGGCTCTGTCATAACCCAGAGAGGTGGGACTGGGTGGGAGGTGGGAGGGAGACTCAAAAGGGAGGGACATGTGTATACTTGTGGTTAATTCATGCTGATGTATGACAAATCAAACCAATATTGTAAAGGAATCATCAATCAATTAAAAATAAATAAAATTAATAAACAAACAACAGATCAGACAGAAAGGCGCACCGCACCCTCCGGCAGGTGCTTTCCTCGTCACGTCTTCCTCGGTCCTCACAAAGGTCACCCCGACCACAGCATCCCTTTGCCCTTCTTCTCAGGCCTTGACTCCACCAGGCTCTTAACCAGCCGAGGCTGTCCACCATCCGGATTGGCTTGATTACATCGTTTCGCCCCTCACCCCGCCCACCCATCCCGTCCCCACGTGACACATCCCGGGCCCTTCATCCAACCAACAGCGACCCACCGACCACACGGGACCTTCGCCTTCCCAGGAACAGGCGGCGGTGGTGTTGGCCCCACGGGGTTCCGGTCCTGCAGCCGCCTTCGAGCTGTTCCCTGCTCGGATGGGACTCACCACCCCAGGGGGCCCGCTCCTCACCCCAGCACAGCCAATGCCGCCCCATGACTCATGGTCCTGGGAGGGAGAGCACCCCCAGCCTCAAGGGAGCCATTCCTGTGGTGTGATGCTCGCCCTGGGCTCCCTGCCCCCTGAAGTGGGCAGAGCTGGTCTCAGCTAAACCCAAGCTTGTCCGCCCCTGCCCTGCTCCCTCCACCGCCAGCCTGAGGCTTGCCCTCTGCTCATCACCTGAAGTAGGATGCCCTCCTTCCTAAGAAAGTTGGAAACAGACTCGAGTGCGGGGGTCTCACCGGCTGGATAGACGTGGGGACGTCCTCCGAGGTCTCTGGTTGTGGACAGAGGTCAGGCAGGTACATCAGCGGGTGCAACATCTCTGCATTTTTCCAGGAGGATGGGATCCATGAGCATGAGGATGCAGAGCTGGGGCGGCAGCCAAGTGCCATCTACCCACTGAAGAGACAGAATGACAGACCGACCGGCCAACAGTTTATGTACAAGTATGGACAAAGTTGTACCCACACCACCCCTTTCCCCAAAGCAGGCAAAGAGCTCCTCACTGGAGCACCTGGGGGTCAGACACAGGACGACACGGCTGAGATGCCAGCCACCTGGCAATGGCTTATGGACAGAGTAACCACACGTGACCCTGCAGCGTGGGTGCCGTGCCCCAAGGCCAGTCAGTCACGGTCAGTGCAGGAGGACAGCCTGCCAGCCAGGGACTGCGCGGAGCCCCAGCATGGAGTGCCCTTGAGGGAGTCCAACCAGCCACTTCTTAGCAAGTCAGTTCGATGGGACACCCCCACCCTGGAAGGGACAGGGTTCCACTTGACCAGGATGGACACAGAGTCTGGGTGTGGGCTTGCTCTCATCACAGGCACATGGCCACCATCGGAGGGCTTACAGAGGATGGACCCGCAGCCTGGGGATCAGGGGATGAGGTCCACTGGACCTCGGGAGCATCCTCACGGCAGAGGACCTTTGCCCCCTCACCTCTCCCTGAACGGACACACATGCACACATCTGCACACACACGCATACACATGCACAAACTGTCCATAGTTGAGTGTACCACACACAGAGGGAAAAGCTTCATTGTTCCTTTGCCAGACGTCTATACAGTCAGACTCACCTCACCTCTGAATTTACAGGTCTACTCCCGGACTGCAGGCCTTGGGGTCTCTGCAGACACTGTGAAGGAGATGGTGAGGGCCAGGCTCCAGGGGAGTGTCCCAGGGCTCTGCTGTCAGCCCACTGCTGCACAAAGACGGGAGCCACGGACCTGGAACTATGACACAGAGCAAGTGTTCTATGCAGGCCACAGAGAAGGGCTGAGGGCTCATGGGTCAAGTCAGAGAGTGCTTCTCTTTAAAATGAAAATAAGACACAGTCTCCAAGGTCGATGCTGTTACCATCCCAAAACTCAGGAAGACAAGAGCCATGGGCAACTTCATCCAAACCCATGTCCATTAAGTCGGTGATGCCATGCAACCATCTCATCCCTGTCAACCCCTTCTCCTCCTGCCCTCAATCTTTCCCAGCATCAGGGTCTTTTCAAATGAGTCAGCTCTCTGCATCAGGTGGCCAAAGTATTGGAGTTTCAGCTTCAGCATCAGTCCTTCCAATGAACACCCAGGACTGATCTCCTTTAGAATGGACTGGTTGGATCTCCTTGCAGTCCAAGGGACTCTCAAGAGTCTTCTCCAAACCACGCCTCTACTTAGTGAAAAAGCCAGAAATGTGAATAAAGCAGATCCAGTGTATAACACTCGGGCTCTGATGCAGGAGGAACCCCCGGCACATTGCAGGTGTGAGGGGTAGCCACCACAGCAGCTGAACTGCCCGAGGAAGATGGTGCAGGAAGGATGCTAGTCAGAGCCCTGAGTCCCCACAGAGACGATAGTGGCCTACCCAGGGGGTTGTGGGGAGAGAACTCAGAGCACCGCGGTTCTGGGAGGGAACACAGATAGCAGGTCTGCGCTGCAGAGCAGTCGCAGTGGTAATTTAATTTGCTCTCAGGACGATTGCAGGAACAGCTACTCTGTCTGCACAGCTCATTTTCCAAAGCAAAACTTGGTGACGGAGATTGGGATCTGACAGACGGCTTGCTTCTGGGAAGGAAGGGCATTTGAAGGACGCGCCTTCAGAATCTCCCGGGAGCGCAGAGCTCACTTTTAGGAACTGAGATGTAAACACAGCTGTAAACAGACAATCATACCTTCCAAAGAGAGTCCTTTCCTTCAGTGCTGCAGGCTAAGACCACGTGCACAGAGCCCAGCGCCTAAGGGCCACACACAGTAGGTGCTTAATAACAGTGCTTGAGACTAAAATGAACTTGCTAAGTGCAATGAGCAAATGACTCACTATTTATCTAACAGGCCACAAAAATGGGCAAGGACGGTAAAAAGATGACAGTAGTTGAGCCGATCACAACCACCTTAGAGCCCTAATGCTGGTTGTATCTCCCGTCCAGGGTGCAACGTCTTTCTGGGGGATTAAGAGTAACACTGACCTCAGGGTGAGTTTCTTTGGAGACTTTACTGCCACTCTGTGGAGCCCAGTCTCACTGGTACTGAGTCTCTCAGGATCCTTCAGACACAAGCAGCTGGAACAGAGCTTGAGAGAGTCCCCCAGTAACGTCACCAAGACGAGCCTGACCGGCGTGCAGGACGGGCGTTTCCAAGGTCTCCAGGAACAGTGGTGGGCATCCTGGTCCACGCACATGCCTCCATCCACTGCTCCCTCCTCACAGGCATGAATCAGAGCCCCATTCCCTCCACTCAGCCAAACCTATGGGACCAGAAAACAAAACCACAGTGACTCATTTCTGAAGAAAGTTGTAGGCGTCAACTAGGGCACTGCAGAGACACGTCCATCAGGAAAGAGGATAAATATGGATCTTCAGCTTAATTCAGGCCCAAAGGAAAAACTGAGGCTTGGGGTTTGGTTTGAATTCACTGAGTCTTTGTCTAGAAGGGCCTGTATTTGGGGATGCTTTTCTGCCTTGACTTTTTCTTTTATCTGTGGGTGACCTTCTCCTCTCCTTGAACTTGCACAGGACGTTTCCTTACTTAAGTGAGGCTGTTTGATCTCAAATTGCCTCAACCAGCGACGGTCCCTAGGGCCCACTGACAGGCACAGTAGTAAGCAAGAGCTCACCAACACCTCTTTAGATTTTTGTTTTTGACGAAAAGTAGGTTTTTGTTGTTGCTTCTTTTCATTCAGTCACCAGGATGCTCATTTTGATTAAGGAATTTTCTTTTGGAGAAGCAATCCTTCCAGACTCTGAGGAGACTAGAGACAGATGAAGAGAAAAAACAGAGGCAGAAGAGAGTTAAGGAGGTTTCATGGAGAACTGGGAGAAGGCAATGGCACCCCACTCCAGTACTCTTGCCTGGAAAACCCCATGGACGGAGGAGCCTGCTAGGCTGCAGTCCATGGGGTCACAAAGAGTCGGACACGACTGAGCGAGTTTAGTTTCACTTTTCCTTTCATGCATTGGAGAAGGAAATGGCAACCCACTCCAGTGTTCTTGCCTGGAGAATCCCAGGGAAAGGGGAACCTGGTGGGCTGCCGTCTATGGAGTCGCACAGAGTCGGACACGACTGAAGTGACTTAGCAGCAGCATGGAGAACTCCAAGTAGGGAAGAAACACTTTTAAAAGGGAGGAAGTTGTTTCTATGGTTTTCCAGAATGCACGTAAAGTGTGCAAAGATGGAGAACCTCTGCTCTGTACTCAGAACCCAAACACGAGATTCAACCCAGTTATTCCAGTCTCCTGCCCTGACCTTAGTCCCCATAGATAAACAACACGCACAGACACCCTCACCACGTGTGTTGATCCACAGACTACAACCAAGGCACATTCTTACATCCATGTTCAGCACTTACAAGGCTATTTGAACTGGCCTCGATGGGCTCATGCAGACCCACCTCCACCTTGGAGCTCTTGTGTCCACAGGACAACCAAGGTGGTCTGGGAACAAACCCCTAGCTTGAACATTTCAAGTAACAACACAGCAGCAAGAGGTAGTCTGCCTTCCTGTGCAAGAAAACTGAAGGTGAAGCAGGATTCACTTGCAGCCCCAGGTACCTTCCGAGGGCAAGTGCTTCTCCAAATTTAATCCCTACAAGAATCACCTAAATGGCCACTGAAAATTCAGACTCCTGCATCTGCTCTACATACCCGACTCTGTAGCTTTGATAAACGGCTCAAGAAATGGCATTTCATCAGATGATGGTGGTGGTTCATGTGCAGCTGGTACTCGGGGCTCTGAGAAACCCAAGCTAGCTCTACACCCCACCCCTCCCCTCCCATCTCCCCAGGACCAGCATGCTACCCCTGGGGGAGACACTCGGCGTGCTCACATGCTCGTGTCCAAAGCGTGGGTCCTGAGAATGCAATGGACTGGAGACCAAGTAGATGGCACGGGGGCAGTACTCCTGGGAAGAAGGGCCGTGGGGCCCCGGCTTCTACACCCCAGGCTGGCACACGTCCGCCCCTCAGAGGCCATGGCTGGGGCTGGTCTCTCACTTGACCCCTCCTTGCAGACAAGGAGGGGCTCTGGGAGGCAGACCTCTCGGCCACAAGACACAGAAGTGGCTGAAGAGGAGATGCTGACCCAGTCCACAATCCACAGCACCCGGTGTGTTCCCCCTGCTGACAAGACCTTGTGGGGTGATGGGGCTGCAAGCTACGTGGTAGGCGCCTTGACCCTGATGGATGAAATATGCCAAGAGCTGGCTCCGCAGCACGCCTGCACAAGCAGCGTCGATGCCATATTCTGGAACTTTCTGGGTGGGGCAAAGGGACTGCAAGGTTTTCTTTAGCTTCCTCTCTTGACAACATACTTGATTCAGACAGAAGCCAAGAAAAGAGGTGATGGGAGCATGAAGCTCCTGGGGCCGTGAAGAGAGGAAGGAGTGGGGACGCTGGGCGCCTCTCGGGCAGTGAGAACGTGCGCCTCCTTGCCCTCGGCTCAGCCTCTAGAAGGACGGCTGGAGCTGCAAGCACGGCCCTGGATTAATGGAGCTTGAACAACTTCAAACACTGCTGAACAAGTTCTGACAACCTCTTGTGAAGTTTCTCCTCCACCGGCTGGGTAAACAGCACACTGTCTCTTTAACTGATTTTATTTTTTTTCTTTTCTTTTCTTCTTTTTTTTTTTAGTTTAAAGATTACATTTAATATCTATTTCCCAGCAGTGTACAAACTGACATCATCTACTCATAAAAGCGGAATGCTTTGCTTTTTTAAGCTTCAAGCTGAATAACAAATTGCCACAGATGACAGCATAAAAGAATAACAGAATGGAATCAAAAGAAAATTCATTGTCAACAGAAACCCCCTGCTGAGGAATTTCAATTTCATATATCTAATTATCCCTGTCAGTTGGAAGAACTGACAAAAAGCATTCTTTGTTCTCGTCTGCCTCCCGCATCTCACTCTCAATTAATTCCGGCATACAAATATGACTAATTGTCTTTGCAGCGCTCAAGAGCGCTGTATATAAATGTTCACGAACTGAAAATGATTTGCAGGGTATTCACGCACTGATTTATGATATCTGAACACAATAGACATGCATAATTCAGGTGACCACGTTCACACCCTCCCACACCCGTATTACAGAGATTAAGCAAGATTCTCTTTTCACGTCCCTTTTTCATATCTGCTTTGTGACAATAACTCACTTTGCACCTATTAAAAGAGGAAGCATTATATGTCTGCTGTTGCTCATTGAAATTACCATGAACAAGATTATCAGCATTTAAATAACATACGGGCAGTGAAGTGACTTGGGGAGGAGGGCGGGTGGTGGGACCGGGAAAATATTAGGGACTTTTGAAAAGCAAGATAAGATCTCTGTGTGAAGGTTAAAGTTTGAGGGTTTTATTTCAGCTTGTTGGTGTGGCTAGGGGATTTGCTTTGTGTTTTTTGTTTTGTTTCCCTTCTCTTTCTTTGCCCCTCCGTCATGATCGATTATTAAAATGCTTTTCAATTAATGTAGCTAAGGCTTTCATTGTCTTCTTTAGTCAATTCAGGTAGCTTTCTCCCACTTTTTTCAACTTCAGCAACTTAAACTTTACGCTGTTTGTGGCAACATCTAAACAAATTGTAAATAGGATTCAACATGTAATAAAGAGGAAATAATATGTAAGAGGACAAAGGCTTTTGCCACTGGAAAATGCATGTTTCTAAAAATCAGGTTTTCTCTGCTTCTTAACAAAATCATTTTTACAATTATAATTTAAAGTTAACTGTAATTCAGAAAATGAAAGTTAGAGTTCTGCCCTAATTATGGCAGCCAAGTAGTCTGTTCCAACAAAACTACAACATTTACTTAACTGTTACCAGATATGTGTAATTGCAGGCTTGATCTAAACATACATTTTATTATCATCTGTGCTTTTTGTTGCAAAAAAATTAAAAAACGAAGCCTACTTTGGTCAGAGCTGAGTAGCCTCTTTAAAGTTTGGAGAATGAAAGCTATTCACTAACAAGTAGACATTTTTTGGAGTCTAATCATATTGTCAAGGTTACTAATAAAGGACCAATATGACATTCTAAAGGGCTTAGTATAAATTACCCCCAAAAAAGTGCTTTTGAGCAGTGAAAGGGATTTTTTTGTGAACTGCTTCTCCTGAATTTTTTTAGTGTGGGAACTTTAAAAACTGTGCTTCTGGGGTAATTTTTATAGGAAAAGCAACAATTGAAGATACATGCCATTTCCTCAGACACACACTGTCAGCAGCTGCTTACCTGCTAGAAATAGCTAAACAGCCACCAAGCTGGAGTGCGCCTCTGTTGTCTGAAAGTGCGTGGACTGGAATCCTGCCCGATGCGGAAGACCCCCGTGGGCCCTCCTCCCCAGCCTCCCTCTCTGAGAGCCCCTCTGGCTCTGCAGCACCGGCAGTCTTGCTTCTGTTAAAGGCCGTCTCAGGGTCCACGGAGGGCCTAGACACTGACTGCAGACTTCTGTATTCAGGGAACAAGGATTAATTTAACAACAATTCTTAAAGCATGAGCAGGATCTCATCAAGATTTGAATTTGGACTTGAAGTTGTACGCACGGGGCCACTGTGGACACTGTACAGCAGATCTTGTCGTGTTGGATCACAGTCTCTATTTCTGTGCTTCTATATTTTCACAAGGAAAAAAAATACATGTGTGTGTGTGTGCTCGTCTAAGTACAAGAGATGCTGTGAGATCAAATGTAACTGTGGCTCAGACAGTAAAGAATCTGCCTGTGATGCAGGAGACGTGGGTTCAATCCCTGGGTCAGGAAGATCCCCTGGAGGAGGAAATGGCAACCCACTCCAGTATTTTTGCCTGGAGAATCCCATGGACAGAGGAGCCTGGCGGGCTCTGGTCCACAGGGTCACAAAAGAGTTGGACAGGACTCAGTGACTAAACAACTATCAGAACAAAATGCCACTACATTCTTGAAGTCACTACCACTAAATCCTAACCTCTTTGACAGTGTAGCAGTGTCCGTTGCTCAGTCATGTCCGACTCTTTGCAACCCAACAGACTATAGAACTAGGCTCCTCTGTCCATGGGATTCTCCAGGTGGGAACTTTGCAGTAGGTTGCCATTTTCTTCTCCAGGGGATCTTCCCAACCCAGGGATCGAACCCATGTCTCCTGCATTGCAGGCAGATTCTTTACCATCTGAGCTACAGGGAAGTCCCCCTCCTTAAAGAACGACAAATATTTATGAACTTCAGGGAAACTTACTGAAAGCTCAAGTTATAAACTCCCCAAACAAAACACGGAAACAATACAGTAAATTAAATCTCAAGAGAAAACCTGTTTGTTTGTTTTCAGAAGATATCTTGAGTGACCAAACAGAGTGGTGAGTTTGAGACAGAAGAGTCTCTGGTCAGAGGGAGACTGGCGCAGCTGCGAGACTAGGGGCTCGAGGACCCCTCTCCTGTCTTCCCTCCTGAAGGCAGCACAGCTCCCACCTCCACAGCCTGAGCTTGACCTTGCTGTGAAGCCGGCAGTGTGAACTGGAGTCTGGAGTGGCTAGAGGACTGGGCCTCGAACTGTCCAGTGTGCCCGGAACAGAAGGCCCAGGGAAGCAGGGAGGCACTGGGTGGTGGCCATCAGCACTGGCAGGAGAGCCAAGGAGGGTGGAGAGGGACAGGGGTGACAGTGGACAGGGGGGCCAATTAGACTCCATCCCAAGGTCCATGTTTAGTGCGAGCCTCCCTTTGAAGTTCCGCCTTGTGTTACAGAGATGAGGACTTTAAATCAAACTGCACTTCCTTTCAAAGCTAGTGAAACTCTTATAGGTTTTGCATTGCAAAGCTGCTTCATCACTTTCTCTGCCAAGATTTTTAAAAATTTAAGATGGTAATAGAACAATTGATTGCTGGGTCCCTCCAGGACGTATTGTATTATGACTGTTACCAACACGAGGACTGAGTTTCTGAATCCCAGCAAACTCAGACCAAAGCTGGGAGGAGCCCAGGTTGCGTTGCGGGTTTTCTTAAGGTGCCAGGAATTCTCATGAGACTGACTGCATTTTGGAATTTCATCTCAGGATGTATGCAGAGATGGGATGCCGTTCTCCCAAGCAGGCATGGCTGAGGGACTGGTGAGCACAGGGATGAGAGATGACCCGTATCTGCCTCTGGGAGATGCCAGCTGTTTGATGCAGGCACCAGCAGAGCAGCTCTGGGTCCCTGGGGATCACAACAGCTGATGATGCTCTGCACCCACATCGGTGCAGATGTGGTGGCCCTGCGTCCTCCTGGGCCAGCCCCTTCCCAAGGGCAGCATGCACACGCACTCATACACTGAGTGCGTTGTTGACTGACAGCATGAGTGACTGAGTGCTCAGTCGCTCAGTCGTGTCGAAGTCTTTTCAACCCCACAGGCTGTAGCCCTCCAGGCTCCTCTGTCCATGGGATTCTCCAGGCAAGAATACTGGAATGGCTGCCATTTTCTTCTCCAGGGGATCTTCCCAGATCAGGGATCAAACCCAAATCTCCTGCATTGGCAGGCAGCTTCTTTACCACTGAGCCAGCTGGGAAATGGATTTCTGGCATGGGAGGGGAACAATTAATGATGGGGGGTGGAAGAAATAGAAAGACCATTGACGCCTAACTCATTAATCAACAATTTCCAGATATTATAACCTCAAAAACACAACTTGCTACTCTTAAATTTTTTAAAACGTTTACATTGCAATCATTGCATTCATAAGCCTTTGTGAGCTATAGTCGAGTCTGGAAAGATCTGCTGGTCCTCCCCAGCTTTGCCCAGGTACGCACCTCACTATGAAACAGCCTCAGAGCCAGGAAAGGAGCACTCACGTCATCCCCCACCTGCCTCTAGACACCACCACTGTGACGTGATGTGTGTATGTGTGCAGTTCTGTCAAGTGAGCATGCTCATGTGACCACAGCCCGGTCACGAGCAGCACAGCCACCACTGGGGCCCTGAGCTACCCGTTGTCGCACAGCCTTCTCCCTCCACAACCCCGACCCCTGATTCCTACAGTTTGGCATTTCAAAATGCCATGTGGATGGAATCAGGTTCTACCTTCTTGAAAGGGGCTTTTTTCACTTGAGATGATTCCTCTGTGACCTTCCAGGCTGTTGCATGAGTCAACGTCTTCTCTTTGTTGCTAACTCCTGCTTCCGGGCATGGAGGTGCCATGATCAGCTTAACCTCCCACCTGTGGATGGACACCTGGATTGTCTCCAGCCTTTGCAGCTAAAGGGAAAGCTGTAGTGAACATTCCCATAGGAGTACTAAGTGAATACAGATCTCCTCTGTCTTGGTCTGCGCCCACATGTGATTGCTGAGCTTATGATAAGGGTATGTTTTGCAAGAATCTGACATCTTTTTGCTTTCCATTTGCCTATGCCACAGTATTTGAAGTGAGCTTCTTATAGACAATCGTTTAGTGTTGTTTCATTTTTTACATCTCTTCTGCCAATCTCTGAGTTTTAATGATCATATTGTTTAGACTGTTTACACTTAATTATTGATCTATTAGGGCTCAGGTCAGCCATTTAGTTTGTTTTCTGTTTGTATCTTCTGTTTTCATTTCTCTATTTCTGTTTTCTTACTTGCCTGTGGGTTACCTAAACATTTTTAGGAGTTCATCTTGATTTATTTATAGTGCCTTTTAGTATATCACTTTATATAGTTTCATTTGTTGTTCAGTATTATAGTATACATACATGATTTATCACAAAACTCTTACCATGTTTTGCCACTTTGAGTTAAGTATTGAAACTTTAATTCCACTCAGTTCAGTTCAGTTCATTTCAGTCACTCAGTCGTGTCTGACTCTTTGCGACCCCATGAATCGCAGCACGCCAGGCCTTCCTGTCCATCACCAACTCCCGGGGTTCACTCAAACTCATGTCCATCGAGTCGGTGATGCCATCCAGCCATCTCATCCTTTGTCCTCCCCTTCTCCTCCTGCCCCCAATCCCTCCCAGCATCAGGGTCTTTTCCAATGACTCAACTCTTCCCATGAGGTGGCCTAAGTATTGGCGCTTCAGTTTTAGCATCAGTCCTTCCAAAGAACACCCAGGACTGATCCCTTTTAGGATGGACTGGTTGGATCTCCTTGCAGTCCAAGGGACTCTCAAGAGTCTTCTACAACACCACAGTTCAAAAGCATCAATTCTTCGGCGCTCAGCTTTCTTCACAGTCCAACTCTCACATCCATACATGACTACTGGAAAAGCCATAGCCTTGACTAGATGGACCTTTGTTGGCAAAGTAATATCTCTGCTTTTGAATATGCTATCCAGGTTGGTCATAACTTTTCTTCCAAGGAGTAAGTGTCTTTTAATTTCATGGCTGCAGTCACCATCTGCAGTGATTTTGGAGCCCAAAAAAATAAAGTCTGACACTGTTTCCACTGTTTCCCATCTATTTCCCATGAAGTGATGCGGCCAGACGCCATGATCTTTGTTTTCTGAATGTTGAGCTTTAAGCCAACTTTTTCACTCTCCTCTTTCACTTTCATCAAGAGGCTTTTTAGTTCCTCTTCACTTTCTGCCATAAGGGTGGTGTCATCTGCATATCTGAGGTGATCGATATTCCTCCCGGCAACCTTGATTCCAGCTTGTGCTTCCTCCACTGCTGCTGCTGCTAAGTCGCTTCAGTCGCGTCCGACTCTGTGCGACCCCATAGACAGCAGCCCACCAGGCTCCCCCGTCCCTGGGATTCTCCAGGCAAGAACACTGGAGTGGGTTGCCATTTCCTTCTCCAATGCGTGAAAGGAAAAGTGAAAGTGAAGTCGCTCAGTTGTGTCTGACTCCTAGTGACCCCATTGACTGCAGTCTACCAGGCTCCTCCGTCCATGGGACTTTCCAAGCAAGAGTACTGGAGTGGGGTGCCATTGCCTTCTCTGGCTTCCTCCACTCCTTTAAATATAATGATGCTACTTCCTGTCCACACATAGTGCTGTGGTTTTGCTTCAATAAACAAGGACGACTTTAGCATGTGTGAAGGCAGCATGTTACATTGACCTTTGTTTTACCCATTCTGGTCATCTCTCCTTTCTGAAGACCCAAGGCTCCTTCTGTTGTCACTTCCTCTCTGTCTGGAAAACTTCCTTTAGTTGTTCTTTAAAGGTAGGCTTTCTAGCAACAAATCCTCTTAGTTTTCCTTCATATGAGCATGTCCTGACTCCCTTTCATTTCCAAAGGATATTTCACTGGACAGAGAACTGAAATGTGTTGTCCAAGTTCCTCCTGGTTCCCATGGTTTCAAATAGGAAGTCTGCCGTCCTTGGAGTCGCTATGACCCCAGCGTACTGTCCTTTCTAGCTGGCTACTTTCAGGACATTTTCTTTCTCTGCAGTTTCTGAACATTAATTAGAATGGCTCTTGGTGTAGATTTCTTTGGATTTATCTAACTTTGAATTTCTTTAGCTTCTTTAATCTGTAGGTTTGTCTAGTGCTAAATTTGGGGGTTTTCAGCAAACACCTATTCAGTGCATTCTCTCACGTCTCTTCTTCTGGGAATCCAACAATAAAAATGTCAGGTCTCCTGTTATTGTCCCACTGGTCCTTGAGGGGCTCTGTTTTATCATTTACTCTCTTTGTTTTCAGTTTAGGTTAATTCTGTTGACTGTCTCCTCTGTTGGATGGCATCACTGACCCAATGGACATGAGATTGAGCAAACTCCAGGAGATGGTGAAGGACAGGGAAGCCTGGCATGCTGAAGTCCATGGGGTCACAAAGAGAGGGACGCAACTGAGTGGCTGAACAACAACTCCCTTCCATCGTTTCCATCCTACTATGGAGCCCATTAAGCCAGTTTTTTATTTTAGAGATCTTATTTTTAGTTCCATTATTTCTATGTGGTTCTTCTTTATAACTTCTTCTTTGCTGAGATTTTCAATTTTTTATTTTTATCAAGAGAACTTGTAATTCTTCGCTGAAGCATTTTCATAATGGCTACTTTAAAATTCTTGTCTAAACATATTAATATGTGATTCATTTCAGTGTTAGTGTCTGTTGACTATATTTTATCATTCAACTTGTGGGTTTCCTACTCCTTGGTTTGATGAGTGATTTTTGGTTGTATCTGGGATATTTTAGAGATTATATTATGGCAACCTGGATCTTGTTAAATCTATTTTTAGCAGGCAGTCCCCATGTTGAAAGCGCCAGGTGAGTGTATATGTTTAGTTTCTCCAAGCGCTGACGATACCACCCCAGCAAAGGTAGGAGACTGACTCCCACTACCTTGTTTCTTAAGACCTACTCTGCTGGGCATTGGTAACACCAGGTGGGGATCAGGGTAGGGGGAAACTCACATTGCTGAAAGGGGTTGAAGCTCTGCTCCCTCCTTTGTCCAATCAACACCATTCCCACAGAACAAACAAGACAGTGTCTCACCGGCTGTAACTGAAAAGTCAGCAAAGTGCTTGCATGCTCAGCCCCACAGACACCACCACGCAGCCTGCCCCACGGGCGCAGGTGATGGGGGTGAGGAGGTGCTGTGAGCGGCCTGCTTGCACAGCAACCTGTTGGAGTCACAGGGGGAAGGAGCATGTGGAGATTTTCTGGGTTTGGTTGGAGTAATGTTTTCTATTGTTAGTCATCGTTTGCCACCATTTTCAGGCTAAGGGGAACTGACTTTTCCTGGAAGTTTGTCTTCTGTGCCCATTGGTGGTTCTGGGCTGGGGGTGCTGAAATGTCTGCTCATCCTCCAGGACGTCAGGTAGGCGATGAGGACTCACTGTCACCCCAGGCTCAGGCTCTCTCTCCGGCCACACTGGCTTTCTCTTTCCACCCCTCAGAGTCTTCTTGTAGTTATTTGTTGAGGTATGGTCAGAAATTCTTACCTGTAAGAGGGAGAAATTGGGAGGAATGGAGCTATTCCATCTTGACCAAAACCAGAACATTTTCTTATAGTTTTTAATCCATTAGGATAAAATGAGAAGGAAATAAAGAGATGTTCCTTGTGAATTAAGCTTATCACAGGCAAGCATTTCTAAATCTCAGCAATACTGATGTTCGGGGAGAACTGGTTCTCTGTGTGGGGGCTGCACTGCAGGCTTGATCTCCACCCATTCGATGCCAGCGGCACAGCCCCCCCACATCCTGACCATGACACGCCTGCGGGTATCACCAAGTGTCACCCAGGAGGCAAAGTCACTCATTGTCGAGAAGCACAGACTGTGATCAAGTTGAAATGCTTCATATACCTACCGACGTGTGTGTGTGCATGTGTGTGTGTGTAAATAGGATATTTTATTGATTCTTCCAGAAAAATAACAAATTCTAGTGACTCTCTCATTTTTATGTCTATTCCAAACTACCAAACACTGATGAAATATGTATAAGAACTAAATAAATGAGGAGATATACTGCAAAAAAATAAATGGTATGATCAACAGGTATCTTGCCAAAGTATCTGAAACTTGTACAATTCAAGAGCTCACTGCTGGCTGCCTCTGAGAACATGAGACTGTCACACAAGCTCCTACAGAAGAGACTTTCACACTATAATTTACTTAAAGTTACAAGTTTCCAGAGGCCCTCTGGTCTAAACATGTTACATTCATAGAAAGAAAACACAAAAAAATGCTCACAGCCCCTATCAACTAAGTGATGCCATCAGCTCTGCCATGTCAGAACCTGAAGAAATATACCCAGAAGTTAGCAAGAGTCAGAAAGAAAACCAGAGAATTCCAGCAGCCAGTAAACAGGGACATGAGGACAGGAAACTGGTCACCGTGGGCAGAGAGGGAACCCCGGGAGGGAGGGCTGTGCTGCTGTCCGTGGTCCTGGAGGCCCTCACGTGGGGGGGCTGTGTCTGCTAATCCCACATCCCTCGGGGTCCCGCCCACTGGAATGCAAGGCCAGGTGAGGGGAGAGGGGTGGGGAGAAAAGAGTGGGAACAGGGAGGGAGGGTCCTGAGAGGCACACAGAGGGAGGGCCTCTTGTCAAACACCCAGGTGAAAGGTTTATTTCTAGAAAAACTGCCAAGAGTGGCTGTTTGCTTTTCAGTCTCACTCTCAAAAGATAAAAATTAAAAAGGTGGTTCACAGCACAATCTACGAGACATGTTAGTGTGAGATTTCTGGCTTTCTGCCTAAGTCCTGGTCTCTCCTCCTCATACTGCCTCTGACACAGCATCATCCTAAATGAAAAGCAGGATAACAGCCCAGTGAAGTGATACTCCCTGAGTCGTGTCCAACTCTTTGTGACCCTGTGGACTATACAGTCCATGGAATTCTTCAGGCCAGAATACTGGAGTGGGTAGCCTTTCCCTTCTCCAGGTAATCTTCCCAACCCCGGGATCAAACCCAGGTCTCCTGCATCACAGGTGGATTATTTACCAGGTGAGCCACAAGGGAAGCCCAACACTCCAGTTCAGTTCAGTTCAGTCAGTCAGTCATGTCCGACTCTGTGACCCCATGGACTGCAGCACACCATGCCTCCCTGTCCATCACCAACCCCCTCAGTTTACTCAAACTCATGTCCATTGAGTCGGTGATGCCATCCAACCATCTCATCCTCTGTCGTCCCCTTCTCCTCCCGCCTTCAATCTTTCCCAGCATCAGGGTCTTTTCCAATGAGTCAGTTCTTCACATCAGGTGGCCAAAGTATTGGAGTATCCAAACACCCCAGTGGATGGATCAAAATGGCTGATTGGGCCCCTTTGCTGCATTACTCTTTTCTGCTCACCTTCAGTTCCTTGAGAGGTGAGCTTTCCTTGTCTGTGTCCTGGAAACAGGTTGCATCCAAGCAGCTCGCTGAGCAGAGCACGAGGAGGAGGAGGAGCAGAGAAGACAGCAGACCCTCGCGAACGGCCCGCAGCTCACGCTCCGGACACCGGGCAGATGTACAGATGGAACTGTCGGCAGTGGAAACACAAAGAGAAATACTGCTCTTTCTATTATCCACAGGCTTCCCAGGAGCTGTTTGCCTCGTTGCCATGGCATGGGCGGTGAGATTTCATAACTCTCCCCCTGCCTGCCATGTGCTCCACCAACAATGCGAATTTAATCAGCCCAGACAGTCGGTCGGGTTTTGTCCATGTGAGTGGAATAAAACTTTTCTCACCAGCTAAACCCACAAAGTATCTAAAAGCCATAAATAATCGGTAGCCTCCTAACTTGCACCTGCCCGCTCTGTTTGACCAGGGCTGCGAGGGGCAGGGAACGCCCGCGGTTCCCATGCACCGCCTGGCTCTCCCGGTCATGAGGCCCAGCGTGTTTGTGGTGGAAAACACCCGTGCTGGGCAGGGACGCATTACTTCTGAGTGGCAGAAATAAGTCTGCTCCAAGTGATTCTCTTACATGGAAAAATCTTCATAAACATCTCTTACACAGTTCTAAGAGAATGACCAAAGGATAGCAAGATGAGAAGAAAACACGTCAGAAAGATCATCTGAAAGGTTGGAGACAGCAGGAGTAAATTTCACTTGCATCATTAGAAATGGAAACAGAACACTGAAATTCCACTCTTTCCTTTATGGTGAAAGATGCCAATAACACGGTCAGCGAGCTGGTGACAGAGGACCCAGAATTGAGTTTATTCATCACACCTGGAACTGTATGAAAATTTTTGCATCTTTTCAGAAAATAATCTGCCCTATTTTGAAATGAGAACATTACAATATGATCAAGAAAGACTTCTTCTGAAAAAAGTCACCTTATATTTGCATATCTTTAGGGATGGTACTAGATTTAAATGTACAGTAGTGGATATTTAGATGTGTTTATTTTTATGTCTCTATTCTGTGATATAAGGTTATGAAATTCCCAAAAGCCTGTTAAAAACATAGTCACTTTCTGGTCAAGTGCCCATGAAATTCCTCAGTGTGTTTTTAATGTACAAAAGGGCCAAAAATTATAAGACATACAAAACACTTCTTTGACACAAAACTAGGAGATGGGATTTTAATGAATTTATCTGCTGATCCATTTTTTCAAAAGAATCAGAATATTTCCATTATAGATTACCAAAAGTGTCTTTACTTTTGAGTGACAAAGCAGAAAGAGAGACAATTATTTAAGCTATTTCTCAGCTCAGCTCCAATTAAAAAATAGGACACAAATAACAGGATACTTGAAAAGTGACTTTCTTAGGTTAGAAGTTGGAAGTGTTAGTCACTCAGTGGTGTCTGACCCTGTGACTCCATAGACTGTTAGCCTACCAGGGCTTTGTCCATTGAGATTCTCCAGGCAAGAATACTGGAATAGGTTGCCATTTCCTTTTCCAGGGGATCTTCCTAACCCAGGGATCGAACCTCATTCTCCTGCGTTGCAGGCAGATTCTTTATAATCTGAGCCACCCAGGAAGCCCCCTTTTAAGGTCCAGTTCAGTTCAGTCACTCAGTCATGTCTGACTCTTCACAACCCCATGAATCGCAGCACGCCAGGCCTCCCTCTCCATCACCATCTCCCGGACTTCACTCAAACTCATGTCCATCGAGTCAGTGATGCCATCCAGCCATCTCATCCTCTGTCCTCCCCTTCTCCTCCTGTCCCCAATCCCTCCCAGCATCAGGGTCTTTTCCAATGACTCAACTCTTCACATGAGGTGGCCAAAGTACTGGAGTTTCAGCTTTAGCATCATTCCTTCCAAAGAACACCCAGGGTTGATCTCCTTTAGAATGGACTGGTTGGATCTCCTTGCAGTCCAAGGGACTCTCAAGAGTCTTCTGCAACACCACAGTTCAAAAGCATCAATTCTTCGGCGCTCAGCTTTCTTCACAGTCCAACTTTCACATTCATACATGACCACCGGGAAAATGATAGCCTTGACTAGACGGACCTTTGTTGGCAAAGTAATGTCTCTGCTTTTGAATATGCTATCTAGGTTGGTCATAACTTTTCTTCCAAGGAGTAAGCGTCTTTTAATTTCATGGCTGCAGTCACCATCTGCAGTGATTTTGGAGCCAAAAAAAAAATAAAGTCTGACACTGTTTCCACTTTTTCCCCATCTATTTCCCATGAAGTGATGGGATCAGATGCCATGATCTTCATTTTGTGAATGTTGAGCTTTAAGCCAACTTTTGCACTCTCCTTTTTCACTTTCATCAAGAGGCGTCTGAGTTCCTCTTCACTTTCTGCCATAAGGGTGGTGTCATCTGCATATCTGAGGTTATTGATATTTCTCCCAGCAATCTTGATTCCAGCTTGTGCTTCTCCCAGCCCAGCGTTTCTCATGATGTACACTGCATAGAAGTTAAACTAGACCACTAATCTGAAGAGCTCCACTTTGACAAGAAGCAAGTGGCAGCAGAGGGACCTTCTGAAAACTTCAAGCACTTGAAGGATTGAAAACATGATTAGAAGGTGGGAACCAGACACGGGGGCTCATGCTACTGTCCTATCTGCTCCCTCATCACTCCCCCGCCTCCCCAAGCCATGAGCCATACTTTCCACCCATCTCTTCGGACTTTTGATGTCATTGAAACTGGTTCCCTGTGGGAGACATTAACAAAAAAGATCTTCACTTTGAGTTGAGACACTGCCCAGGGAATGCTTGTGAAGTGAGGGAAACCAATAAGCCCCCTGCACATCTCACCTGGAGCCTGGGCACACTGCAAGATGACTCACAGGAGCCCGACTCCTGCTCAGGCCTGGGCAGGCGTGCTCCAGACAGCCAGGGTGATGGTCAGCCTCCCTCAAGGCTACAGGGGTTCCATGAAACTAACCCACTGATATAAGCAAAGTGAATTCAGAAGTGGGACCCTGAAAGCACCTCTCAAAAGATACCAAAAAATGTTTAGTGACCTTGAATGAACAACAGTCTCAGGGGAAACACTGAAATTGAATACTTAACATCCAGTACATTGTATGTGGCCATTGTGGGTCTGCTTTCCTGTAGAGTTTTCACACAGGTGAAAAGAAGTCACCTCACCACTAGACAAGCTCCATTTCCCACTCTGTTTGTGGTTAATAACAAGGATACTGAAGCTGAATCTCCAGTACTGGGGCCACCTGATGCGAAGAGCCGACTCATTGGAAAAGCCCCTGATGCTGGGAAAGACTGAGAGCAGGAGGAGAAGGGCATGACAGAGGATGAAATGGTTGAATGGCATTGCCAACTCAGTGGACATGAAACTGAGCAAGCTCTGGGAGATAGTTGAGGACAGAGGAACCTGGAGTGCTGCAGTCCATGAGCACATGGACAGACACAAAGAGTCAAACACAACTTAGTGGCTGAACAACAATGAGAAGGAGTCTGGTGAATCGTGTTGCTGGGGCAGAGATAGACATATTTACTATCATTTCCATTGAAATGCACCAGCTTCTACTTGTGGATTTTGCAGCAGCAAGAATGAAAAGGAAACTGGTCTTTATCTTCCATTTTCACCTTGGCCAAACTCTACACTGAGCAGAAAGTCAGCAAGACTGGAAAGGACATACCCAGGACTGAGCCTGGTGCTCTGTGGGTCCTGTCCACTTTAAGAGGTGTTATTACTTGCCAAGTACAGAGCTGAGACTCCAAATGGTTAAATAGCAATGTTCTGGGCCATAATCAAAATGAAAACTAGATCTTTAATCAAAACATCTGAAACTACCTTGACCAGCTTGTCGCCGGTGCCTCCACCATCCCCAGGACAGACCCACTTCACCTGCCTTAGCAAACAGCCTGTCCAGTCTATGTTCCAGCTTTGGTTCTCAGGTCCTACAAGGCACTGCCCTTGATTGGCATGTTGGTTGACCCAGCAGCTCTGAGACAGTCAGGAGGGCAGGAGGTGTGGCTCTGCCGGATTGAGGTGGACGTGGAGACAGGACCTTCCAGAAGCAGTCCCTGAATTTTCTGCTCCCATCTCCTCTGGTCAAGGTGACCTCTACCAGCCCTGTCCTCTGACAGTGCCTCGTGCCGGCACTGGGCAGCCAGGGCTGCAGGCTCCAGAGGCCTGGTCCAGGCAGGTCCAGATGTGTCCTGTACAACAAAGAGATTTCTTTATAGCAAGAATGTCCCCTGTACAGGCCAAGAGCCTCCCAGGCCCACTTATGACCTGGCTTACCCCTCCGTTGTCATGGGCACCCAGAAAGGGTACAACAGAGCCAAGGCCCCCAGTGCCCGCACTTCTGGGGAATGTGTCAGTGAAGGTGGGGGTAGATGAGCTCAAGACAGGCCAGCGGAGGCTGAAAAGACCACCAGTGCAAAGCAAAGATGCCCATCTCCACAAAGCATGTTCCTTAGTGCATGATTTAGAGACACGGTTAGCAGTGGGAGGAGGCGGTGAGAGTCTGTCCTGAAGAAGCGTGGTCCTGGGCACACAGGTGCTGCTTCTGAGGCCAGTGTGGTCAGGCGAGCCCGCAGACCAGTCCTGCCCCAGGGCTCTGCACAACAGACCTCCCGGGGTCTGCAAGACCGTGGTCAGTGACCAGATTCTCCCCAGGGATGGCAGACTGCCTGGGATGGCCCAGGGGCAGCCTGGGGCTGCAGGACACACCCACGGGCTGGCACCCTGGCCTCCTTTTGGCACCCTAGCACTCGGCAGAAATGCCCCAGCCACTGGCGTCCCCCTGCAGAGATGCGCTGGTGAGTGCAAGAGCCACAGCCTCTTGTACACATGGACCATAATTAAGGGGAAGGGGAAATACCCCTCTGCAACTAGGCACTGGTCACATCTCACCCTTCACTGGTGCAGCAAGGGTGGTCCCTGGAGGGCAAGGATGTTCCCTGAAGAGCAAGGGTGTTCCCTGTATAGCAAGGGTGTTCCCTGTACATCAAGGGTGTTCCTTGTACATCAAGGGTGTTCCCTGTAGAGCAAGGATGTTCCCTGTAGAGCAAGGATACTCCCTGTACATCAAGGGTATTCCCTGTACAGCAAGGGTGTTCCCTGTAAGGCAAGGGTGTTCCCTGTAGAGCAAGGTTGCTCCCCATATAGCAAGGATGTTCCCTGTACAGCAAGGATGTTCCCTGTACAGCAAGGGTGTTCCCTATAGAGCAACGGTGTTCCCTGTGAAGCAAGGGTGTTCCCTGTACAGCAAGGGTGTTCCCCGTACAGCAGGGGTGTTTCCTGCAGAGCAAGGGTGTTCCCCGTAGAGCATGGGTGTTCCCCGTACAGCAAGGGTGTTCCCCATGGAGCAAGGGTGTTCCCCATAGAGCATGTGTGTTTCCCGTAGAGCAAGGGTGTTCCCCATACAGCAAGGGTATTCCCCATAGAGCAAGGGTGTTTCCTGTGCAGCAAGGCTGTTTCCTGTGAAGCAAGGGTGTTCCCCCTAGATCAAGGGTGTTCCCCATAGAGCAAGGGTGTTCCCCATAGAGCAAGGGTGTTCTCTGTACAGCAAGGGTGTTCCCTATACATCAAGGATGTTCCCTGTGTAGCAAGGGTGCTCCCCATACAGCAAGGGTGTTCCCTGTAGAGCAAGGGTGTTTCCTGTACAGCAAGGGTGTTCCCTGTGCAGCAAGGATGCTCCCTGTACATCAAGGGTGTTCCCTGTACATCAAGGGTGTTCCCTGTAGAGCAAGGGTGTTCCCTGTGCAGCAAGGGTGTTCCCCATACAGCAAGGGTGCTCCCCGTAGAGCAAGGGTATTCCCCGTAGAGCAAGAGTGTTTTCTGTACAGCAAGGATGTTCCATGTAGAGCAGGGTGTTCCCTGTAGAACAAGAGTGTTCCTTATTCAGCAAGGCTGTTCCCTGTACAGCAAGGGTGTTCCCTGTACATCAAGGGTGTTCCTTGTACATCAAGGGTGTTCCCTGTAGAGCAAGGATGTTCCCTGTAGAGCAAGGATACTCCCTGTACAACAAGGGTATTCCCTGTACAGCAAGGGTGTTCCCTGTAAGGCAAGGGTGTTCCCCGTAGAGCAAGGTTGCTCCCCATACAGCAAGGATGTTCCCTGTACAGCAAGGATGTTCCCTGTACAGCAAGGGTGTTCTCTGTACAGCAAGGGTATTCCCTGTAGATCAAGGGTATCCCTGTACAGCAAGGATGTTCCCTATACATCAAGGGTGTTCCCTATAGAGCAACGGTGTTCCCTGTGAAGCAAGGGTGTTCCCCGTACAGCAAGGGTGTTCCCCGTACAGCAGGGGTGTTTCCTGCAGAGCAAGGGTGCTCCCCGTAGAGCATGGGTGTTCCCCGTACAGCATGGGTGTTCCCTGTACAGCAAGGGTGTTCCCCATGGAGCAAGGGTGTTCCCCATAGAGCATGTGTGTTTCCCGTAGAGCAAGGGTGTTCCCCATACAGCAAGGGTATTCCCCATAGAGCAAGGGTGTTTCCTGTACAGCAAGGGTGTTCCCTGTACAGCAAGGGTGTTTCCTGTGCAGCAAGGCTGTTTCCTGTGAAGCAAGGGTGTTCCCCGTAGATCAAGGGTGTTCCCCATAGAGCAAGGGTGTTCCCCATAGAGCAAGGGTGTTCTCTGTACAGCAGGGGTGTTCCCTATACATCAAGGATGTTCCCTGTGTAGCAAGGGTGCTCCCCATACAGCAAGGGTGTTCCCTGTAGAGCAAGGGTGTTTCCTGTACAGCAAGGGTGTTCCCTGTGCAGCAAGGATGCTCCCTGTACATCAAGGGTGTTCCCTGTACATCAAGGGTGTTCCCTGTAGAGCAAGGGTGTTCCCTGTGCAGCAAGGGTGTTCCCCATTCAGCAAGGGTGTTCCCCATACAGCAAGGGTGCTCCCCGTAGAGCAAGGGTGTTCCCCATAGTGCAAGAGTGTTTCCTGTACAGCAAGGATGTTCCATGTAGAGCAGGGTGTTCCCTGTAGAACAAGAGTGTTCCTTATTCAGCAAGGCTGTTCCCCGTACAGCAAGGGTGTTCCCCGTACAGCAAGGATGTTCCCTGTACAGCAAGAGTGTTCCCTGTACATAAAGGCTGTTCCCTGTACAAAAAGCCTATTCCCTGTGCAGCAAGGATGTTCCCTGTGCAGCAAGCATGCTCCACGTACCACAAGGAAGCTTCCAGGAGCAGAGCTCTGCTTTGCCAGTCCCTGGATGTTAGCTGCTGGGGGTCTTCTGCATGAGCTCCCTTTCTCTGGGGTTTCTGACACGGTTAATCTCTGCTTTAGTTGCTAGGGCTACAGTAGCAGACTATTACACGCGGTGACTTCTATTCTCTCCCAGTTCAGAGGCCAGAGTCTCGTCCGCGTGCTGGCGGGGTGGCCCCCTGTCCGTGCCCTCTGCCCTCCGCTGCTCCGATGCCTGCGGGATGCCCCGTGGTCCCAGCCCTCCAGGTCCACAGCATGGGTATGTGTACTGTCTCTTCCCGCATCTGCGTCTCTAGGTGCAAGCATCTCTTTTCGGTCAGGACACAGTCATGCCAGACTAGGGCCCGTCCTCTGCAAACACCCCATTTCCAAACAAGATCATGTTCACAAGTCCTGGGTTACAACTTCAACACGTGCGTTTAGGGGGACACCACCACAGCTGGCGGACGCAAGACCCTGATCTCAGAGAACAGAGTCACGTGCGAGGGATTTCCACTCCAGATACACTCGGAGGGGAGGTGTTAAAGGGTCACCAGGTCTGGGGGGCATCCTGTCTGCCTTTGAGGCGCCAGCACTTGGAGGGGCAGCAGACCCCCACCACAAGCCAGTCCACTGGCCCCACAGCAGCTTCGTGACCGCCGCCTGGAGGCGGCAAAGCACCCAGAGGAACACTGAGACACCCCGAGCCAGCCCCATGCTCTGAGAGAGGCGGTGGGTCGCAGACGCAGGAAGGCGGCGTTCCCTTCCCGACACTGCTCTGCTATTTATCGCATTCCAGTGTAAAAAGTCAGAAGAACCTGTGAATAAAGAAAGGGACCTTCCTTGGGGAGCTGCTCCTCTTTCACTCTTTTTCCCCTACCTGCTCCTCCAGATTTCACACCGTCCTGACCCTTTCATCACCAGCGTGGGTTCAGGGCAACTCTGCAGCCTTGAGCAGCACAGAGCAGGTGGGGAGGCGGCTCCTGAGGGCCCAGCACAGCGGCCGGCGGTCAGCCCTGCCCAGGGCCCATCACAGGTCCCCGAGTCCACCACAGGGTCCCATGGGCACCAGACAGGTACCACCGCTCCCCGCGGGAGACCCTGAACGACAGAGGGGATGGGACGCAGGGCCGCCACGTGCGCTCTGAACGGGCCCAGCACCTGCGAACTAGGAGGTGCCATTCAGAAGCAGCCTCAGAACCTCAGCGCAGCCCTGGAGAAAGCAATCTGGGGCCGCGGCGGGTCCAGCCCCTGAAAGGCGAGGCCTCCCTTCTTGCCCACTTGGCGCAGCCCCGGGCCAGCCAGGAAGACTCACCAGCCTCAGCTGGGGCCTGTGCCTGTATTAGCAATTCACTGTCAACCGGTAGAGAGTTTGCCAAAGAATAATAGATGCTTTACATTTTATGCATAACTAGTTCTGAGACCAGGGCTATAAAAGTTTTCTATTAACATGTAAGCACTAAGACAAGTTTTTTTTTTAACTTGATAAATATACATAACTCCTTTACAATGGGGCTCTTGTATTGCTAATGGGGACCCTTAATGGAGAGTTATATTTCCAGGATTATATCTTTATTCAGTTGCAAATGATTTTTGAGGGGGGGAGTTTTAATACTCTGCTCCCTCTATGAATAATAGTATCATTTGAATGCAGGGGACACCTGGTCCCGCGAGGAGGACAGTGGGGGCCCTACACGGACCTGGCAGGGCTGCCAACTCTGCGTTTTCCCAGCCTCCCCTATCCGCTCCATTCAGCATCTAATTTCATTCTCCCTCAGCAAAATGCTAGACACTTGTAACTTTATTCTCCCTCTGCAAAAACTTGCTCTCTTGTAAGGAAAAAATGCTGGAAAAAAATTTTTTTCTCTTATCAATCTCTTCTTATATGGAGTCTCGTAATTTGAAGGCTGGCTAAAGTTTCAGGAAAAACCTTCCAATTAAATACTGTAAAAAGATAAAATAACAGTGGCCTTGCCGCTGCCCACTGGCTTTATTGAAGCGCTCTTTTGTTGATTTATTGTACATTAGCCACTGAGCCGTGCAAAGAACATTACGTTTCAGAAAGAGCTATTCGTATGCGGCCTGCATCCACTCCAAAAACAATCAGGCCTGTATTGCGTTTTGCAAATTTATACCAGGATGTTGGTTTAGAGTGTTTCCCTGAAAAGTTTTTCAAGTAAGTGTCTGCTTTCATGGGGGAGAGTGATTGAGGCACACAAACAAACCTTTGTTTCAAAACTCACAGATGTATGGCCGGGGCTGGGCTTTGTTTTCTCTTTAAGAAGTATTCTCAGATTTTTGTTTTGAGCACAACACAGGATTGTACCAAAAAAAATCAGCTTGAGGATGAATGTCTTGTATAATCTTTGGCTTTCCCAGATTTTCCCAGGGTTAATTTTTCTACTCCAAACTTTGCCTGTTGGGTTGGTTTGGGTGAGTTTTGGGGTTTGTTTGTTTGTTTTTTAAATTCGGGCCCACAGTGAAAAGGAATCTGGCTGCTTCAACTCCTAATGGCTTCAGGAAACTTCATTTCAATGCTATCTGGGGGTCAGCAAGCTCCATCAGTACCCACCAGTTGGGGTCCCGGTCTGCCTCTCGCTCGCCTGCCTGAGGACCACCGTCCAGGACACCCATGAGCCCCAGGCCAGGATGTTCTGGGGGCAGCACCGGGGTGGAAGGGGGACGGGGGGCAAACTGTTTATACTCCAAGCCAGGCATCCTTGGGAGCGTGAAAACAATTCCTCCTCCCCAAGAGATGAGGTGTCTTTGCATTCCACGTGGTCACAGTTTCAACTAAAAAGCACTTGTGCACAGGCGTGTGAAGAGTGAGCAGTTAGGAGAAGAGCCTCGTGGGGGCGAAGCCAGGAGTGGGAGGCCTGCCCATGGCCCGCTGCCCGAGGTCATCCTCGGAGCAGGGAGCTGTCTGGTGGCCAGGCGCTGGCACCGGCGGCAGCCTCCCCGGGCGGCCGAGGCTCAAGTCTGCATCCAGAGACCGGTCGGGCGTCCATCCCCACACAGGTCGGGGCAGCAGGACAAGCCTGCGAAGGAGCAAGGTTCTTGTCCAACCACAGCGCCCCAGAGCCCACAGCCCACACGGGAGCCTCACTTGGAGAGGTTGTGGAGCCCCCCAGCGCCCACCTGGAACACAGTGGCCTCCCGCAGTGTCAGTGTGGCTGGGGGGCCGCTGTGGGTGAAAGGCAGATGCCAGACACCCAGCAAGGGCGTGAGTGTAGGTGCGACTGGCTGAGCGGAGTCACAGCTGAGTTGAGGTTGGTCATTGTCCAGTTTCGTTACAAATTAGTGACCACTGATCATGCCCTTTTCATACTCATGTTTTATTTAATTATTTTTATTTTCTCCGACTCTCAGAGCAGCCATACAAGTCTCATTTTCAACATGAGGAAGTTGAGACTCAAGGGCACTTAAATAATTTGCCCAAGGGGTTCCAGCTGGTATTCAAATCCAGGTTCTTCCAGGTGCAAATTCAACTCCTGTCCACAGTGTGATCTCCTCTGAGCTTCCCAACTCAAAGTAGGTGCGGAGACATTCTCATTCCTCAGATGAAGGATATGTTGGCTCGTTTGTGGACTCTCTTCCTTTACTTCACCCCATCCCCCCCAGAAAATGGTTTAATTGGCTCCTCACTCTCACCGGAGCTGGCTAATCCTGGTGTGCCATCAGCCCGAGCCTCTGCTCTCATCGTTTAAAGACCACGACTGAGTCAGGCTGTGCCAAATGGTGCTGTGGTGTGAACAGTCACCGCCGCTTCATGATCCCAAGACTTCATCTCCCTCAAGTAGCAGAAATGTCCTGTTCTCCTGGGATGTTAAATCACGCCTCGAAGTGGGGTGTTGGGTTAGTCTCTCAAGGGAAGAGACGCAGACGGGCGGATGAGACAGGGAGCCAGCAGGTACAAGGTGGACCACCAGGTAAAACCCGCAGTCAGAGACCTGGAGGGGGTGAGCCTGGGGCCTGCAAGCTGACAGAGGCCGCGGCGTGCAGTTGCTCCAAAGGAGAACATTCCTGCATCTCAGGTGTGGGGCTGCCAACGCCCGCCTCCCCACCTCCAGCTGCACCAAAAAGCAATGCTCCGAGCTCACTGATGGCAGGGCAGCGAGACCCGTGAGTCTGAGAGGAAACACCTGGAATTATGAATGGAACCTCAGAATAGTCAAGGGCCCCAGGAAACCTTTGCAAAGTTAAAGGAAGTTCCCCTCCCCAGGTAAGGGGCTCATTCAGGGGTCTTCTGTGGCGCTTACATTCCAGAATCCCCTTCAGGACCGACAGACCCGTGTGCAGACGCCCTGTCACGTCACCTGCCCTTCAAGTCCTGCCAGGTTCACTGGGACACCCGCCTGCCTGATCATCAGTCACCGACAGTTTGGGACCTGGTGCACAAAGCATCCGTCAGCGCTTAAAGCACTTACTGTCTCAGATCTGAGACTCGTGGCTTACTATCTTTCTCTTCAGGAAACTCACATTCTTTGTGGCATGTTAAAAAAAAATAGATTTTGTACTGCTGCATTTTGTAGTATGGGGGTTGGGAGTTTTGTTTTCGAAACCCCAAATCTCACCACCACTTCAGAGTCTCAGAAACCCCAGGACACTCCTAACACCTTCTGAGGATAAGAAAGACACAAGGTGACCCAAGACGGTGGAGACGTGAGGGAACACAAGTCTGACTCCTCCCTCAAGTTCACACTCAAGAATTCTGGCATTGCCCTTGGGAGATACCATGCCAGACATAATTTTCTAAGCTAACTGGTACTATTTCCAACACGAAAGCAAGATGTTTCTTATCAACTGAAAGTCAGTTTTCCAGCCACAAGCCATGTAATGAAAACCTCTTTTGAGCCCAGGTAAAAGTTGGGGCAGATATCTGGGAGCACAGAAACCCATAATTGCTCGCTTATTTGTCCTTTTCAAGGAGGAAGCCAGGACCTGCTCTCAATCATCACTCAGCACCTTTGCTGACCGCTACCCCAGAGCCAAGTGGCACACAGAACACGCTGGCTAGCAGCCCCGGTTACACAGGCCGGTCCCGGTGCCAGGGGGGCCCTCGAGACGGCCATGCTCGTCCGCCCCTCCCTCACGCCAGATCCCTCCCCCCGAAGGTCCGGTCCTGGTTCGCACCCCCTCCGCCTTCCCAAGCTAACACTTCGCCAGCCTTGCCAGCAAATCGCCAAACATGGAAAGGGCAGAGGACACCACGAGCTGCAGGCGACCCCCACGCCTTGTCCCTGGCCCCTGCAGACCTGGGTTTCAAGCCAGCAGGAGAGATGCGGCCCTCCGGTCAGCTCGGCCTGTCCTTCTCAGCCCCGCTCGGCTCTCACCACCCCATCCGGCACCACGGCAGCAACCACTGAGAAAGCAGCCGCCCCAGTCCCCGTGCGTGAACGTCCTGTGCATGGTCCTGACGCCACGTCCAGCCGGTTCTGCCTGGGTCCACACGCCCAAGGGCCAGCTTTCTCTCCGGCAGCTGCTCTGGTCGGACAGTCAACGCAACGCAGCCATCTGCCCAGAGCCAGGACAAGGACAGCATCGCACAGGGACCCTGTGGCCTTGCGGGGTCCCCTGTGCTGGGTGATGGATGGCTGGTGGGCGCCCGGCCAAGTGGTGTGCTTCCAGACTGGAGAGTGTCGTGCGGGGCTGTCAGCGTCCTACCCCGAATTACTGGCTTCTGTCCTGATGCGTGTGTTTTAGCCAACTTGAATCTTGGAAAATTATTTTTATTCAGGTGACATCTGTGATAAAGAGCCCATCAATAAAAATTTTCTGCCTGAGAAATGTGCTCAGTCCACTCACCAGAACACGAAAACCAGGCTTGCTGATGCTGGCCTGGAAGGTTGAGGAGGGGGTATGTCGTGGAACACAGAAGCGGCCCGTTTCTCGCCCACAATCCATGCCCAGGGCCCCTGGCCCGGAGCCTGTGCGGCTCTGTAGGGGATGGCCAGCCATGGTTCCAGGTCCACCAAGGAAGTGATCCTTGGCCCCCACAGTGAACCCCATCGGGCTGTCACCCTTGGCCACCTGTCCCAGGAGTGAGGTCCCAGCAGCAGAAGGAGCAGCCGGGTCAGTCTGTGCCCCGGGGGAAGACCAGGGGACTCTTGAGGGCCCTTCAAGCCCAGTGACTGAGTTCTAGAAAGAAGCAGAGGGTGAGAGTGCTCCATCTCACTCCAAGGACCACCGTGCCTCAGCACCCCTCACCTCCCGGCCCACCTGCCCCCCTGCTGGCTCGGGGGCCCCCAAACAAGCTAACCTCCTGCCTGGAACCTCCCAGAGCCCTGTGGACCACCACCCCCGACCCCACACACCACCGCCCCCCAGCCAGCCACTCGTGTCTCTCCTGCTCGTCACCACAGTCCTGTCGCGGGTTCCCTGGTCTGGTCGCTCACAGACTCTCCTCCCTGCGGGAAAACAAGCTCAAGAAGGTCAGACACACTGTGTTTGCCGCTGAATCCTCCACATCCAGGACCGGGGCCCTCAGAGGAGCTCAGCGAGCCTCTGTCTGGAGGATAGTTTTAGTACCCCACAGCTGTCAAGATGAATGTACGCCAGGGCGATGGATGGAGGAGGGGGGAGTCGGAGGTCTCGCAGGTGTGGCCCCGCAGAAGCCAGCGTGGAGCTGGGTTACAGAGGAAAGCTTGTGAGAAGAGCACGCTACCTGCGGGCCCCATGGCAAAGGCCGTCCTCCTCTGCCACCTGTACAGTGATAGGAACTCATGGTAGGCGGCAGTGAGGTAAATATACATGCCACAAAGTCTAAAGTTAATATCAAAATAAACAAAAATAAAGTTATAGGTAATTAGCTAAAAGGGAGAGAAATTTATTAAAAATTATCTGTGTGATCCAAAGGAACTGAGAAAGAAAGAGGCCAAGAACCAACGAGAGCTGGGCATTGAATTACAGACTTCAAGTCCTGTGGCATGTGGATTACATCTCTGATGAAAGGGTTAGTCTCTCAGTTGTTTCTGACTCTCTGCAACCCCATGGACTGTAGCCCACTAGGCTCCTCTGTGCATTGAACTCAACAGGCAAGAATACTGGAGTGGGCAGCCATTCCCTTCTCCAGGGGATCTTCCCCACTCAGGGAGTGAACCTGGGTCTCCTGCATTGCAGACAGATTCTTTACCTTCTGAGCCACCAGGGAAGCCCACATCTCTGAGGCTGTTCTTAAAAGTAAAAAAAAAAAAAAAAAAAAAAAAGGAGTGGGATGAAAAGTGGTGACTGGTCTCAGGACACATGCTCTAGGTCAGAGGGAAAAATGTGTGCTCTGGTCTCTCCAACCAGAGGGAAGGAAAGGAAGCCTCAGGTCAGATGGGTGAAGCGCCTGTGACCGGCCTGTCCAGGCCACGCAGGGGTGAAGGTTGCTGAGGAGAGAGCCCTCAGGGTCCACCTTCCTGTAGTTGCTCTGTGGACAGAAGTCACACTCGAGCCTGAACAGCACAGGTCGGCTTACACATAGATTTTTTTCAATATTGTTGTTGTTCAGTGGCTAAGGCATGTCTGACTCTTTGCGACCCCATGGACCACAGCATTCCAGGCTTCCCTGTCCTTCACCATCTCCCGGAATTTGCTCAAACTCATGTCCATTGAGTTGGTGATGCCATCCAACCATTTCATCCTCTGTCGCCTCCTGCCCTCAATCTTTCCCAGCATCAGGGTCTTCTCCAGTGCATCCAGCTCTTCGCATCAGGTGGCCTGATACTATATTTTCTCAAAATAGTAACTGTTTTACCCTTTATGGATCTTTAAACTAAGTGTGGGGAAACGCTTGTGTTTGATTAGAGACCATGACAGGAAGGATCAGAAAAGGAGGGTGGGCCCTGCATCCCCGGGGGCTGCTTCAGCTCCTGCCCCGGCGAGTCCTTCACTGTTTTGGAGGCAGAGAGAGCAGTAGGTGAATTTTCTACAATGTAGAGGCAGCACCCAAACCCCTGCATTATTCAAGGGCCAACTATCTTTTGCTCTACTTTTTATATATCAAAAAAGGGATTTTTCCCATTTTCTACAACCTCATAGTACCTGGCTTGTACTATTCCATGCTTCTAAAATGTGGTCTTTGCTAACGTTTAATGGGCACAGCTCCTGCGTCTCCCTGGCTGAGGATGCGGCCAAGGTAAGAACAGGAAAGCTCCCCACCTGTGAGTCTTCGCAGGTGATGTTTGATCTGATCTGTTCCAGCCTCACAGCAACGTCCCCATGCACTGTGCAGGCCCCAGCCCTGGATTATCACACTCTCTGCTGGTGCAGACACAAGAGCAGAACTTCAGCGTGTCCAGCACCCAGGCAGGTGATCCCCAGGAGGGGAAGCTGAGCATGGGCACCGCCTCCTCTCACTGTGGGGACTACCCTCCCCACACCCTCTTTCTCCACCCAGCCTAATTCTTGCTTGGGCTGCCTTTGAGCTCCACTAGCCCACAGAATGATGTTTTTAACACAGAACCAGATTTGCCGTGAGCCCCAGGCCCCCAGGGCGGGACGTTCCCAGGAAGCCAGCCGCACCTTTCCTGGGGGCAATGTGCCCCATCCAGCCTCTCGGGTACCTGGTTCAGTGGCTGACCTGTCATCTTCGTGGTTATCAAGTTGCAGCCAGAGAAGTCAGCCCTGGAAGCGAATCTGTTCTCCATTGATGAGATCTCTGCACGGGGAGATGCTAGATAGGATACACATAATACCACCATGGTGCCCCGAAGAATCGCCAGGAAACTGAGCTTTTTCTCAGATGAAAATCCCTCCTGAGTCTACAGGACAGCCCACGGCCCCCTCAAAGGCTGCTGTCTCTCGTGCGTTCCCCTCCCCAGCCAGCGGCTCCTCATGCTACCACGTCCACTGCAGTGCCCTCTCCACACCCCAAAAACCCAGACAGAGACTTTGACCTCTTTATACACTCAGTGCTTCCTGAAGTTGTCCATTCTAGCAAAGCACCTACAAGAGGGCTTCAAGTGCGGGTTTATTCTGACAAACGTGCAAAGGCCGGTCAGAGCTGGTCCAGGAAACACTGGTCTCGTCATCCAGCCCACACATCCCAGGACAGACGTCAGGACAGGAACTGGGAGCACAGCGGTGTAGATCTCCACCCCACACCCTGTGTTACTGGTATCTGCTACTAGATGCTGTCACGATCCAGTTATTATAGGACGGCAGCCCAGGATATGGCTTCCGATTGCTGCTTTTTCCCTTTATTTTTAACCATAGAATAGTGTTAGTGGCTCAGTTGTGTCTGACTCTTTGCAACCCCACGGACTGTAGCCCGCCAGGCTCCTCTGTCTGTAGGATTTCTCAGGCAAGAATACTGGGGTGGGTTGCCATTTCCTTCTCCAGGCGATCTTCCCAAGCCTGCATTGCAGGCAGATTGCTTACTGTCTGAGCCACCAGGGGAGCCCAATCATAGAATAATAAACATGAAATTTACCATTTTTAAGCCCTCAGTTCAACGTTGTTGTGCCTACATCACCACCACCAATCCCCAAAACTTTTGTCCTCCTTCCCATTAAACCCTAACTCAAAGATCTAAGTATAAGAACTAAAACTATAAAGTCTTGGGAGAAAACATAGGGAAAAAGCTTCTTGAGACTAGATTCTCACAGGTCCTTCCCTGAGCGTCTCCTTACGCCTCTGTGACATTTTCATCAGCAAATCAATACTTCATCTCACACCCTTCTCTGGCAGGTAACACAACCTGGATGCAGAGAAGGCAGGACCATGCCATGCACGGGGCCGGGTTGCCTGAACATAAGACGTTCAAGCCGTATCTGAGGACGAGGCATGGGAGGGCTTGGCATCAAGATGGACAGCATCTTAGAGCGGAAGCTCTTTGCTGGGGTGATGAGCGGGACTCTCGGGCTCATAGGGCTGCAGGAGAGGAACCACCCTCAGGGAGGCCTCCTGGGCAGCGAGGGAGGCTGTGTGTGTATGTGTAAAATTACATGTAACTGAAACGTTACACCATATGTGCATGAACAACATCACACAACCACATACTATCCGTTTACAGATTTGCGGGTGGTCCGCCATCGCATGCACCACACTCTTCAGTACCCCAGAGGGGCCTCTGGGCCCAGGGCACCCACCTTGCTCTCTGGGTCTCAGCCTGAAATTGTGCTAACACCCCAGCGAACCATGGCCACGGGGCAGCCTGTCTGGGGTCACGGCTCATCCTCTGTGGACCTGGCCATCAGCTCAGGTCTGCTGACTGCGTTCTGGGTCTGCCTCCAAGTTTCACCCCCTGCAGGAGGATGGTTGAAAATGTGGAATCTCAGCTCTGGTGGGAATATGGGCAATAACCTCCTCAAAAGTCACGTCACAAATGAGAAATCAAGTGCTTTGCCTGAAGTCACAGATCAGGCTCAGAACAGAGCTGGTGTGGCTGCCCTCTGTACCTGGACCATGAGAAAGTCCAGGTGCTCATTGCCACAGGCCTTGGATGTGATACCAAACTACACAAGAGAATCATTTGGAAGGACTCAGACAGCATAGTTGCAACAGCAACAGCAGTGATAATAATAATAAAAGTGGTTTGTGATTTGGGGAAGATCAGATCAAGACTCACAAAGCCCTCACCTCCCTAACTCCCCATCCACCCGTCAGGCCAGGATCAGAGAGCCTGGCAAAGGTCTCCAAGTGGTCGATTTGGGGTTCGACCTCAAGGTTTTCCAAGTTTGTCACCAGGCACTTCGGAGGTTCCCCTGAGAAGGGACAGGGCAGGGGAGCCTCCCAGTCTCCCTGCGGTCGCCCCAGAAGAGACTGGTCCTCTCACCGCCCCCAAGCAACCGTCGCATAGAGAAGAGAAGGGCAGATCAGATAAACCAGGACAGAAGGTGATTTGTGGGCTTTGTGGGCTCATACTGGAGACCCTGGAGCCTCCCCAGAAAATGGCCAGCTCTGGACTCGGCGGGATCCTGCCCGGGAAGCCATCCAGATGTCTCCCATTACCAGCCCGAGAAAGGCAGATGCAATACGTGGACCCACGCCGGGGTCTCTGGGGATGGCATGATAAAGGCCCTCTCCTCACAGACGGGAAGGAAAACCACCGTTTCCCAGCTGGGACCAGAGTGAGGGAACGTTCACACGACTGAAAAGTGAAATTGTCTGTCATAAAGGAGCTTGGCTAAAAATCACATAAATGACGTGACACCATGCTGGCTCTAATGCACCACGGCATGAACACGCCCAAAGCCAAGGCCGCGGCGCCACCATCCTCCGGGCATGGTGGTCAGAAGGCAGGAAGGTCGAATAAGCGGAGTCTGCCGGGGTCTCCCCCAGAGAAGCGGCAGCAGGCCGCATGCTGTTCACACCACAGTCAACCCCACGTGCACAGGAGGCGTCCAGCGGCTCTCTCACTTAACTCTTCCACCAGCTGAAGATGAACTTCCCACAGCTCGGCTTCTGAAACCTTTTCTACAAGAAAGGAGGTGCCTGTGGGTCACCTGACACCTTCATAGCCTAAGTTAACAGATTAGCGTGCATGCTCATACATCAGCCTCTGGAGACTTTAATCACCTTCAACTGTGTTCCTTAAACCATCGCCTGGAGAGAACCAGCTCTGGCGAAAGCGGAAGTGCTGAGTTTCCGGAGAAGGATGTGGGTCCGCAGGGCAGTTCTTGCCCAAACTCTGGAGCCTGAAGACTGTCTGCTCCAGAGTCTCACGCAAGCCAGCCCCGAGCAGATGGCCCCTTCCTTCGTCTGAGTCCACAGAGCAGCCCCCGGGAACCGCGGGGCCTCCAGCCGGGTGGGCTTCTGCCAGGGGGGCAGAAAGAATGAAAGAAAAGCATGATACAGCACTGCAAGGGCTGCGAGGGTCCGAGTATCAGCCCACAAAATGCAGGTTCGGTTCTGTAGATGGGATTCCGTAGGAAGACCTTAACAAGGAAGAAAGTCCGAACGCAGCTTCCAGAAGCATCTCTCCTCCTTTGTGGGAACGGATGAAACACCCTGTGCCCCGAGGAGTTCTTTCTGTCCATGCTGAAGAACGCGGAGCCCATTGGCTTCAGGCTTGGGCGTCCTGCTGAGATTCCCATGTGTCACACGCATTCTTCTCTGTGAGGCACACACACTTATGAGCCAGGAGCCTGGACCACCCCCCGACAAAGCCACTGACCACTCGAGTCACCCACACATCACCGACGGCCGGCTGATCCTCAGGCATCTCACAGACAGACTGAACAGTGGTCTGAGGACCCTCCCCTCCATACAGACTGCGATGCTGAAATCAAAGGACTCCGCACACGGGTCCCAGGTGAGGGCTGGGGAGACAGAGGGGCTGGAGGGTGAGGCCCCAGTGGAGACGTGAGCAGGACGCTGGAAGGACCTCTCTGTCTGGAAGGCCACCCGCCACCATAGCCAGCAGAGGACGCAGAGTCACAGGCCGTATCACATTCTGAGGACTCAGCCTGGACGCGGATGCCCCGGAGCCTGTCTCCCTCCTCGGACACGCCCGGCATCAATAATCAGCAGAGACAGCCTCACAGCGCTTTCAGCACCTCTTCGCCAAAGTTGCTGAGCATCACAGAATGGATGGAAGCGGGCGGCACAGGCCTGCCCTCCCTCCCCAACACCTGAGAGCAACCGCCTGCACCAGAACCAAGGGTCGGTTCAACCCTGAGGAGCTGGTTCCCTTTCCACCCCTGCTGCAAGAAACTGCTCCCGGTGAAAGGCTGAAACTCACACACGTGTCCTCTTACCACTCTGGAGGCCAAAGTGCAAAGAGCCCCAACATGCCAAATCCAAGCAGTCCACAGGGCAGCTCCCTCCAGAGGCTCCGGGGAGATGCTCTGCTCCCCAGCCTGCTCAGCATCCATGGCTCCCAGGCCCGCGTCATAGGGACCCTGCCTCACCCCCCGGGGCCCCTCACACCATCGCCCCTGCCTCCCTCCCCATCGTGATGACCCTTGCCATGAATTTGCTTCTCTATTAGGTGAAAAAGTCTCAGTATAGTTTTAATGCATTTCTCCAGTTATAAGTGAAATTCAGTCTAAGATCCACTTGTACTTCTTTATATATGAACTTTTTGTATACATTTTTTTCCTATTGGATGTTAACTTTTTTAAAATAAATTGTAAGGTGATCTTCACCTACTAGGAAAATGAGCCTTGTGTCTCTGACATGAATTACAAATATTTTCCCTAATTTTTCATTTGTCTTGTGATTTTTTTGCCTGTTTTGTCATTAAAAATATTTGATTTTATTGTGGTTCAATTACTTAATCTATTATCTACATCTTCTAGATTTGGTTTCACACTCAGAAAGTCCTTCCATATCCCAAGATTCAGGGGATAAAACACTAGTTTTATGTTAAATAATTTTTCAGTCTTTTTATAATTTAAACCTTTGGTTCATTTGGTATTTATTTGGGTGGGAGGTAAAGCAAGAGTCCCATTTTATTAATTTATTTTTAAAAGAGTACTACCCAGAGTCCCAATATTGTGCTAAGCAATAATAAGCCGGATAACCACAATGGTGTGACCACTCACCTAGAACCAGACATTCTGGAATGCAAAGTGAAGTGGGCCTTGGGAAGCATCACTACGAACAAAGCTAATGGAGATGATGGAATTCCAGCTGAGCTGTTTCAAATCCTAAAAGATGATGCTGTGAAAGTGTTGCACTCAATATGCCAGCAAATTTGGAAAACTCAGCGGTGGCCACAGGACTGGAAAAGGTCAGTTTTCATTCCAATCCCAAAGAAAGGCAGTGCCAAAGGATGCTCACATGCAACTACCATGCAGTTATGCTCATTTCACATGCTAGCAAGGTAGTGCTAAAAATCCTTCAAGCTAGGTTTCAGCAGCACATGAACCAAGAACTTCCAGATGTTCAAGCTGGATTTAGGAAAGGCAGAGGAATCAAAGATGAAAGACTTCTGCTTCATTGATTACATTAAAGCCTTTGACTATGTGAATCACCACAAACTGTGGAAAATTCTTAAAGAGACAGGAATACCAGACCACCTTACCTGTCTTCTGAAAAACCTGTATGCAGATCAAGATGCAACAGTTAGAACCAGACATGGAACAATGGATTGATTCAAACTTGGGGAAGGAGTATGACAAGGCTATATATTGTCATCCTGCTTATTTAACTTATATGCAGAGTACATCATGCAAAATGCTGGACTGAATGAATCACAAGCTGGAATCAAGATTGCCGAGAGAAATATCAACAACTTCAGATATGCAGATGATACCACTCTAATGGCAGAAAGCAAAGAGGAAGTAAAGAGCCTCTTGATGAGGGTGAAAGAGGAAAGTGAAAAAGCTGATCTAAAATTCAACATTCAAAAACCTAAGATCATGGCATCTGATCCCATTACTTCATAGCAAATAGATGGAGAAAAAGTGGAAGCAGTGACAGATTTTATTTTCTTGGGCTGAAAAATCACTGCGGACAGTGACTACAGCCAAGAAACTAAAAGATGTTTGCTCCTTGGAAGGACAGCTATGACAAACCTAGACAGCATATTAAAAAGCAGAGACATCACTTGCTGACAAAGGCCCATCTAGTCAAAGCTATGGTTTTTACAGAAGTCATGTACGGATGTGAGAGTTGGACCATTAAGAAGGCTGAGCACCAAAGAATTGATACTTTCAAACTGTGTTCTGGAGAAGACTTTTGAGAGTCCCTTGAACAGCAAGGACATCGAACCAATCAATCCTAAAATAAATCAACTGTGAATATTCATTGGAAGGACTGATGTTGAAGCTGAAGCTCCAATACTCTGGCCACCTGACTCAAAGAACAGACTCATTGGAAAAGACCTTGATGCTGGGAAAGATTCAGGGCAGGAGGAGAAAGGGTCGATAGAGGATGAGATGGTTGGATGATATTACGAACTCAATGAACATGAGTTTGAGCGTAGGGAGATGCTGAAGGACAGGGAAGCCTGGCAGGCTGCAGTCCCTGGGGTCACAAAGAGTCGGACACGACTTAGAGACTGAGCAGCAACAATCTGCCTTTATCATGTAATAAATTGCAGTGTGGACTATTTCTGGGTGCTCTCTTCCATGCCAGTGATAACTCCTATCTAGAAACAAGCACCACCTAACAGTACAATTTAAAACCTAGTAGTGCCAGATTGCACTAATTTTTTCATCTAATTATTATTCCTGCTAATTTTTCAATATAACTTTCTACTCACCCAATGTGTTCTGTTTGGGATCGTTGCTGTTAGTCGCTCAGTCGTGTCCAATCCCTTGCAACCGCATGGACTGTGGCCCACCAGGCTCCTCTGTCCATGGGATCCTCCAGGCAAGAATACTGGAGTGGGTTGCCGTTTCCTTCTTCAGGGATTGTTGCTAACATTGTCCTAAACCTACAGGACAGTTAAGGAAGAAGTGATCCCTGACGAGTCTCTCAAATAGATACTCTTTTTCATTTTTTCTCTTTTCCCACACTGTTTCAATTTTTTAATCAGATAGACTTTGAGATTTTTTTAATTTATTTTTAAAGTTTGTCTTTTGATATTTGCATGTGATTGGTTGCAACTGCAAATCAGCTCTTCAACAATTCTAACTGGATATTTTTAGTATATGTGAACAGCATCAATTTCTATATTAGTTACTAATAATAAAATTCTATTTTATTATTAGTAACCACTTCACAAAATTCTCTTATCTACAATAAATTTTCAATCTATTTTCTTGGATTTATCAAGTAAACAATTGTGTTTCTGCAAATGGCAATAATTTTAACTCTTTCCAATTTTCAGAACTTGTTTTCTTGTCTCATTTAATTGTATTAGCTAGTGCCTCCAGCAGAATATTAAATAATAGTGATGATAATTGTTTTCCAAACTTGTTTTGTTCCTGCCTAATGTGAAAGCCACAAGCTTGAAACCTATGTTCTAACACTAACAAAATACATATCCAATCCTACAATAAAGGAGAAACAGAATCACAAAAGTGTTTAAAATCATGTATGGAAGTTATTATACACTATATAGATGTTATACATATTATAACGATTTTTTAACAGGTGCCTATGGAAATTTGAAGTCATTTTTCCCTTCTTTGTTTTTTTCTCCAAAAGAGCAAACTTTGATAATATTTACTGATTTTCTGCTTTAAAATTCATTTATTACTATTGTTATCTTTAATTGATTCCTTTTGCTTTCCTAAAATTTATGTACTTACTAATTTTTCCAAATTTTACATTGAGTACTTAATTTATTTTAATTTTTATTATTTATTTTATGGTATAATTATTTGAGATTATAAAGTTTCCTCTGAGCACTGCTGTAGTTCTAATCCATCAGTTTCAGCATATTTTCTGATCGTTATTTCCAAGAGATTTTGAGATTTCCGTTTGTAGTCTCTTTTTTAATCTGAAAAAAGCGAAAGTTGCTCGGCTGTGTCCGACTCTTTGCAACCCCATGAACTATACAGGGAATGGAATTCTCCAGGCTAGAGTACTAGAGTGGGTAGCCATTCCCTTCTCCAGGGAATCTTGCTAACCCAGGGACCGAACCCAGGTCTCCCATATTGCAGGCGGATTCTTTACCAGCTGAGCCACCAGGGAAGCCCCTTCTTTATCTGAGTTCCTTTTAATTATTTTCAATTTTTTTTTCATTTTAATTTTTCAGTTAGTGAGATATTTATTTGTTTATCTTATCTTATGACTTTTGTGGATAATATGTGTTATGATTTTGTGGTTAATTTCTATTTTTAATGCATTATGACCAGAGTATGTAATCTGAACTGTCTCTTTATGTACATTCTATATTCTGTAGATTCTAACAGGTGTGCGGTGGTATTTCATTGTGGGTTTGATTTACATTTCCCCAATGACCAGAGATGTTAAGTCCCTGTTCATTTGTCTGTTGGCCATGTGTATATCATCTTTGAAGAAAATTTGCTAAGATCTTTTGCCTATTTTTCATTGGCTTATTTGGGTTTGTTGGGGGGCGGGGAGTTGTTGCTATTGAGTTGTAGGAGTTCCTTATACATTTCAGGGAATCAGCCCCTTATGAGATGCATAGGTTGTAAATGTAATATTTTCTCCTGTTTCAATGATTGCTTTTTCATTTCATCAACTGCTTCCTTTGCTGTGAGGAGCCTTCTAGTTTGATGTAATCCCTCGTTTATTGTTGCCTTTGTTGTCTGTGCTTTTGGTGTTATACCCAAAAAACCATTGCCAAAACCAATTATGACACTATTTTCTGATGAATATTCTTTGTTGGCCATTGTTAAACTTCCTTCCTTTTATAATCTTTTTAAAATATAACCAGTGCTGTGTGTGTGTCTGTGCTCAGTCGTGTCCGACTCTCTGTGACCCCATGGACTGTAGCTGCCAGGCTCCTCTGTCCATGGGACTCTCCCAGCAATAATACTGGAGTGGGTTGCCATTTCCTCCTCCAAGGGATCTTCCCAACCCAGGGATCAAAGCTGCATCTCCTGCATTGGCTGGCAGATTCCTTATCACTGAGCCATCTGGGAAGCCCTGATGGCTTCCCAGAAAATTTGCAGAAAATTCATGCAGATAAAGGACCAAGGCTGCATTGCCAAGTAACAGCAATTCTGGTATGAGGCTGTGGGTGTGAGTGTGTTCCTGTAGCTCTCATGGCTCACAGGCTGCCAGTTAATGGGCTACTGAGGCTATAGAGCAGCCTCCTGATTCTAACTCATCAGCAGGCAGCTTCCTGCCAGAGTGGTGTATATGAGTCCTATCCAACCCCACCTTTCAGGCCTCGTCCAGACCATCTTAGTCCAGAGAAAGTCAGCAGCAGCCCATACACCTGTCTCTTATGGTTCCAAACTGATTACCTTGCCAGGTGAGCTCCACTCTACTGGGCTTGCCGCCATACAGAAGCAACAAAATGATGATAAGTACATGCCTGCCAATAATTACTTTTCACTATCCATGCTGATCTAAGGTTGTGATGTTGACCTAATATTTCCCCCACTGAATACCTGAGCTCCACTCCGTCTCTAGTCACCAGGACATCGAGGGGGGCAACCCCATCTAGTTCAGTTCAGTCTCAGTCTTGTCCAACTCTTTGTGACCACATGGACTGCAGCACACCAGGCTTCCCTGTCCATCACCAACTCCCAGAGCTTACCAAACTCGTGTCCACTGAGTCCATGAAGCCATCCAACCATCTAATCCTCTGTCGTCCCCTTCTCCTGCCTTCAATCTTTCCCAGCATCAGGGTCTTTTCCAATGAGTCAGTTCTTCGCATCAGGTGGCCCAAGTATTGGAGTTTCAGCTTCAGCATCAGTCCTTCCAATGAACATTCAGGACTGACTTCCTTTACTATCTACTGCTGCTGCTAAGTCACTTCAGTCGTGACCAACTCTGTGTGACCCCATAGACGGCAGCCCACCAGGCTCTCCCATCCCTGGGATTCTCAAGGCAAGAACACTGGAGTGGGTTGCCACTTCCTTCTCCAGTGCATGAAAGTGAAAAATGAAAGTGAAGTCGCTCAGTCATGTCCAACTCTCAGCGATCCCATGGACTGCAGCCTACCAGGCTCCTCCGTCCATGGGATTTGCCAGGCAATAGTACTGGAGTGGATTGCCATTTCCTTCTCCAAGTTACCCTTTAAACCAGGGAATGGCAGGACCACCTCACAAGGCTGGGCTCACTGGGCTTTTCTCACCCGTGTTCTCGTCCTGCAAGGCCCTCTCCCATCGTGGGCCAGCCCAGGCCTCCTCTGCAGCTCTGCTCCTGAAACACTGGCATCATTTCCCCATCAGCCCTCTCCTCGCACGAGGGCACCTAAGTCTGACCTAAACCTGGCCACCTGCACCTGTGAGTCCCAGTTCCCGGACTGTTTGCACCCGGAGTGCAGAAACCGCCCGCACAGCTGAAAGGTGCAGATCTCTGGTGGACAGTGGGGGCCGGCCCGGCTGAGACCCTGCTGCGTGCTCTGTGGGGCTAGGCGACAGGGCAGCTGCTTTTCCCACTACCTGACCCCAAGGTTCACAAGAGATGACTCCTAATTGGCTTGTGTAAAGCCCTGGTCAGGAGGGTGTGCTGGTCCGCTCGGCACCCAGGCCCAAGATGCAGGCTCGGCTAACTGCTCCAGACAAGAGACCAAGATCCAGGCTCAGGGGGCCAGGCCTTCATCAAGTCACATATAGTCTGGCTTGAGATCAGCTTGAAAAATCAATTTAAACAGAACAAAAAAGCATGTCTATAAGGCTGGGGAAAAAACAGGGGAACGAATTATGGCTTCTCTTTGTGAGCCATCTCTGCCTGGCGAGCCCACCTCCTCCTGTGGGGTCCCCCCCGCCCCGCAACTTGGCATCCTGGCTGTGACGTTTGGCAGTCACAGGCTTTCTTTTTCTTTTTTGCTGTTACTAATCTTTCATCGTGTAGCATTAGCACACAACATGTCTGACACCCTCACTGTGTTCTACAATTAGTTTCCGAGTGACCATGTTAATAACACTGACATTAGCCGTGTTCATCTGAGGATTATGCTTAGTAACCTCTTGACTCGATCTGGTGTTTGTGATTAGATGGTCTGGATCTTAGTGATGCAGGACCTGGTACCCCAAGGTAAGAACGCAAAGATGCATTTCTTATCCCCAAGACCCCCACAGCCTTTGAAACTCAGTTAAACAGAATTTTACTGTTTCGAATACTATCAAATAGAATATTTTTCTCCTCTGTGAGAAATTTGCAAGACCTAGTTGAGTCGTTGATATACAGGATATGAGTCTAATAAATATTACCTGAAATTGATTATACTATGAATCCGCTGGGAGGAACAAGAGAATAATTGTTAATGCATTATTAGCTACTGGCAAAATACTATATTTTACATTTTATTACACAGATTATATATCCCAGCACACGTGATTCTATTGCATTGTTTATTCACCAGCTTGGTAGTTATTTTTGAGGGTTTTCGTTTGGTATTACCCCGGATTGCAAAGCTCAGTTAATATTATTTATAAAATAAGGATTATGGAATGATGATCTCTGGACAGGCAAAGATGGTCATTGTGAAATATACTCTGCCCAGTGTCACTGATCACTGCTTCAAAGCGTATTCTGTCTCCAAATAATCTTTCTCCTCAAAAGATAGTGATTTTAAATATCACTTCTGACATTTTCTCACCTTTCACAGATATTCTGATGCAAGGCATCTCATTTTCTAAGTACAGTCCACAAAGATTAGAGGCAAGTATGCAACTCCTGCTCTGCTGCTGCTGCTAACTCGCTTCAGTCGTGTCCAACTCTGTGTGATCCCAGAGATGGCAGCCCACCAGGCTCCCCTGTCCCTGGGATTCTCCAGGCAAGCTCTAGGTAGCTCCAATAACGACGGGTGCAGAGGGTTCCCGTCTCAGATTCATGGAGCTGGTGGCGTACGGGCAGACGGAGCACAGCACACAGCCTGGGGTGTCAGGGACCACGTGGGTCCCCACCACTGCACCCTCTGAGCTCCTTGCTGAAGCCCTGGACCCCCAGCTGCAGACCCCATGAGCACAAGCCAGAGGCACCACAGTTTGCGGCCTTTTCCTCAGAGCTGTCCCTCTCTGGTGCCAGCCTGCAGTCATGACCCGGGGCCTATGAGTCATCATCTGATAGCCTAGTCATCAGTGGAACCCTCTGATCATCACCTGGGGACTATGAGTCATCACCCGATACCCACTGGCCATCACTGGTACCCACTGGTCACCATCTGGTGCCTACTAGTTGTCACCTGGGGACCATGGGTCATCACCTGATACTGAAGTCATCACCGGTGCCCACCTGCCATCACCTGGCGCCCAGTGGTCATCACTGTCCCAGGAACCAAAGGCTCCTCAGCTCTGAAAGCTTTCTCCCAGGAATGTTCTTCAGGATGAAATTTTGTCAGCATAAAACTGAAAATTTTTAAAACAAAAACCCAGCTTGCTGTGAGCACCTTTTGTGAACATTCGAGCTTGAGCAGGGTCCAAATATACTCTAAAACCCCAAATACCATACGTTTTACAAATTACTTTTTGTTGTTGTTGATGTGTGTGCTTTTTTAAAAAATTATTTTTGGTAAAAATGCTTAAGCATGTGGTTCCCTCTGTAGGGTTTTTCTAAATCTTGGTCCCTTCAGCTGCCAGAAATTAAAACAAAAAGACTGTATGACGCTCTTGTTCTGACTCCTGAGGTTTCAAAAAGGAAACTATTGTTAACTGCAAATTACACTGAATAACTCACTTGGTGTGGGTTTTTCACTCAATTCTAATTATTAATAATTACCCTAAAGTTTTGGAGCTGGGTGTAAAAGGCACAGCCTTGTTCTTGCTCACCAAAAGAGCAGGGCCCCCTTCCTCTCCAAACCCCGGTGGACCTTCCTGAGAAAGAGAAGGGGACAGAGTGTTTATGGGCCTTGTTTTATGAAATGAACACATTCATGGGTCATTGTGTCAATTCCATCTTCCTGTTAATGAACCAAAAGAATGAGCAGGACCCAAGCAGTAAATCCTTTGATACAGCAAACTCTCTTCATATTAATACACAGCTATCCTTTAACTTATCTGGAAGGTTTTAATCATGTTTTTGTGTATTGGATTTTAGTTAAGTAGGACAGGTCCTACTTAACTAAATTAAATGAGAATATTAGGCAGGAAGAGCCAAGGAATGTGACTCGCAGGCCAGGGGCCCCCTCAGCCTTGCACTGTGGTACCTGGAGCTCCTGGACACAGCTGGCCATCCCGAGGCCCGCCTGCACTGTCCAGAACTTCCGGCTGGCCTGGAGACCAGCCCAGCTCAGCCCAGCATCCCACTGTCGCCAAACTGAGGGCCAAACCTGCGCTGATACCCAGACCTTTCCCAGCTTTCAGCAGCCGCGTTTGCTACGAACAAGGACTCATCTTGGTTCAGACTTGGATTCTACAAGAATACAAAACAAGGGGGAAGTTACACTGGAATGTTGCAGAGCGTTCAGTTTCTTAAGTTATTTTTCCAAAGGGGAGAGGAGATAGGCTTCTATTGACAGAGCACTGACGTTTCACGGATCTGGGGCTTTTGCTTCACTCTGGTTTCTTTCTTCATCTTCCTGATTCATTTCTCTGAGTCCACGGACTGAACCAGATAATGGACGTGAGAGCCCAAGCAGTGGCCGCAGAGCTCAGCAAGTCGTGGCCAGGAAAGCAGTGGGCCCGAGCCGTGGTGCGTGTCAGGGTGGCAGCAGCACCACGCCAGCGACCTGCTCGGAGAGCCGGGGGCCGGGCGAGAAAGCAGCTCTGAAGGCCCGCGCCGGCTGCAGGCAGCTCTTCGGGGAGAGGCGGTGAGAATCCATCACTGCTCCAATCGGCAGAACCGGAATTTATGAAATTCCTGGTGGGCAAGGTCGGCGGAATATTCTGCTCCCAGCCCCGTCAGGATGAAACGGGGCTGCCTGCTCCTCACTTGCCCTCCACGGCTGCCGCACTGTCTGTAATTGACTTAGAATTTTTCCCCTAATATAATTCTTTATGAAACCTGCCTTGAGCAATGGATTCGTGATTGCTCACCGAGGGTCGGGCCTCATTTGTTCCTGTAGATTGTGCCTAATTAACGCTAACTTGTCTGTACATAAAAAGTACAATGGGCTGTCCTTCCCAATTTAATTCCGACAGTTTAATCGAATCTGTATTCTTTCAAAAATAATTAGATCATTTACACTTCATTAACATGTAATGTAATGTTGAGACATTCATCATAATGATTTCTTATTTTTCTTGTGCAATATTATCTCCTCTAATGAAACTGTTAACACCATGCATGCCTTAATTAGCTGTATCATATCACTGATGATTTCTGAAGAAAGCCACGTTTTAACACATGAAATTGAATTATCTCAGTAGGTATATTTTCAGAAGAATCTGTCTGCTCTTGAGAAACACCTTCCAGCCGCCCAGCCGCAGCTCCACAGGCGCCTTCAGGTGGCTCCACCCAGGCCTGGGCGGCAGGGAGGGCGGGCACTTCCTCACGGGGACCCTGGGAGCAGAGCCCACGCCCAGGGGTGTCACACACTGGCAGCCACGTCCACCAAGGCCTGGTGGGCACAGGCAGCAGGCCTCTCCCAGCTCAGAGGAGGCAGAGGTCAGCCCCGCGGAGATGCGCATGGCTCAAGCAAAAAGTGAAGCCACAGGTTCACCTGGCTCAAGTAGGCAGGGAGGGAAGCTGGGGGTCACCTGGCTCAGGTAGGCAGGGAGGGAAGCTGGGGGTCACCTGGCTCAGGTAGGCAGGGAGGGAAGCTGGGGGTCACCTGGCTCAGGTAGGCACAGAGGGAAGCTTCTGCAGCCCCACCTGGCTCAGGTGTAAGGCCACCTAGCAGGTCGTGACCCCCCCCCACCATGCACTTCCTTACCCAGGGTTCAGCAGAGTCTTCAGACCCCGGGATAAGTCATGTGGGAAAGGCCCCATCAGACTCCGAGTGGCAGTCTCACCTGGGGCTGGTCCCACAGGACAGGTGAGTGGGCAGGAAGGGCCCCTAACCCTAAGCCTAGTCCCACCAGGAGCTAGCTGCTGCACGCCTCCTTTAACCTCTCTGAGTCTCAATTTGTTCTTGTGTGAACAGGTGTTACAGTGTGCACACAGCCGGGGGTAGAGATGCCCATGTCCCCCACATCAGGAGATCCTGCGGCCCCATGACCTGAGTGGGCAGAGCCACACCCGAGTCACATCCCATCACACCTGCGTCACACCTGAGTCACACCCGCCACACCTGCGTCACACCCCATCACACCTGCATCACACCTGCCTCACCCCCGTCACACCTGAGTCACACCCTGTCACACCCCGTCACACCCCGTCACACCTGCATCACACCCGCATCACACCCTGTCACACCTGAGTCACACCCTGTCACACCCCGTCACACCTGCATCACACCCCGTCACAGAGCAGGAACCCCGGGGCCTCCTGATGTGCCGCCCCTCCGCTGTCAGAGTCCAGAGCCAGCCCACCAGGTGGGAACAAAAACAACACAGCCAGGAAAACGCTGATCTTTGACCAGAAGATGAGTTAGTACACGCCATCTGCACTGTTCTGAAACTGGCCTGGAAAGAGCGAGACGTGGCTGTGCGACCTGGGTTGGGGCCACCCTGGGGTCTGTGGATGGAGCCCACCCTGGGGTCTGCAGTGGGGGTCCACCCCGGGGTCTGAGGTGGGGGCCGCCCCGGGGTCTGTGGTGGGGGCCTCCCCAAGGTCTGTGGATGGAGCCGCCCCGGAGTCTGCAGTGGGGGCTGCCCCGGGGTCTGCAGTGGGGGCCGCCCCGGGGTCTGTGGATGGAGCCCACCCCGGGGTCTGTGGTGGGGGCCTCCCCGGGGACTGCAGTGGGGTCCACCCCGGGGTCTGAGGTAGGGGCCGCCCCAGGGTCTGTGGATGGAGCTCACCCCGGGGTCTGCAGTGGGGGCTGCCCCAGGGTCTGAGGTAGGGGCCTCCCCAACGTCTGTGGATGGAGCCGCCCCGGAGTCTGCAGTGGGGGCTGCCCCAGGGTCTGCAGTGGGGGCCGCCCCGGGGTCTGTGGATGGACCCCACCCCAGGGTCTGCAGTGGGGGCCTCCCCGGGGTCTGCGGTGGGGTCCACCCCAGGGTCTGAGGTAGGGGCTGCCCCGGGGTCTGTGGATGGAGCTCACCCCGGGGTCTGCAGTGGGTGCCGCCCCAGGGTCTGCGGTGGGGGCCTCCCTGGGATCTGCAGACGGGCTCTTCTCCTAAGCCAGGACTCCCAGCCCCCATCTGGCTGCTCACCTGCATGGGATCTAAAAGCATGAAAGCTCAGAAACCAAAGCCCAGATGGAATAAAACAGGAACCCCTGAAACAACGTGGTAACCCTAAGCCATCTTCTCTGTCCAGAGAGACCTGCTCTCCCTGCGGGGCAGCCGTCTAACTACACTGTCTCTCACCGGCCCCTGGAATTTGCCACTGGAGTCTTGGGCTCAGGGGTGGACCCGCTAGACGCACCGATGGGTGAAGAACGCCTTTGTCGTGGGGTCCACTGCTTCTGGACCTCGTTCAAGTTTCTCTATCTTCTGCCCACTGTCAAATAAACAAAAAGCACACATAGAGGTTTATTTGGGCAAAGGAAGCAGAGAACAATGTGGAGTTCGACATCTGCAGCATCATTTAGGCGCCTTTGGTTTACCTTCTCTGCCTGGGCTGGGTGTGAGGAGGAAGCGGGGAGACCACAGGATGGTTCTCGGAGGTAGAAACATCTCCCTGGAACTCCGCGCCCTTTGAAAGCAGCTCAGCGTAATTGTCCTGCAGAACATTTGGAGAATTCAGGCTACTAATTAAGCACTCGTGCGTCAATTAGTTATAATAGCGGTAATAATACACAAACAATGGTACGAAGTTATGCGCTGCTGAGCCTCGCTCCCCGTTTGGTGAGCTTTTCTTCTTCACAGCTTTGGCTTTGAAGATTTAAGTTAATAATTTGTCCCTAATGAATTTAGCCTTTCTGTTTCTCCAGGACGCAGGGTATTTAAATGACTGAAAGAAACGATGCTATTAACACAATTTCTCTTCAAAGAAAACTTTCACCACCAAGAACAATATTTTCATATGGTTGTTTCCACACTCAGCCCCCAGAGGTGTGTAGATGAGGTTACCTGGTCGGGCAGACGTCAGACAGAGGTCGGGGACTGGTGAGAATACACAAACTTCACTTTTCTCAGGTCGATGATTTGACTGCATTTCATAAAGAAGGCTGAGCTCCAAAGAATTGATGCTTTAGAGCTGTGGTGCTTAAGAAGACTCTTGAGAGTCCCTTGGACTGCAAGAGATCCAACCAGTCCATCCTAAAGGAAATCAGTCCTGACTGTTCATTGGAAGGACTGATGCTGAAGCTGAAGCTCCAATGCTTTGGCCTCCTGATGTGAAGAGCCAGCTCTTTGGAAAAGACCCTGATGCTGGGAAAGATGGAGGGCATGAGGAGAAGGGGGCAACAGAGGATGAGATGGTTGGATGGCATCACCGACTCAATGGACGTGAGTTTGAGCAAACCCCAGGAGATGGTGAAGGACAGGGAAGCCTGGTGTGCTGCAGTCCATGGAGTTGCAAAGAGTCAGACACAACTGAGCAACTAAACAAAAACAACATGAAAATTTAGTTCATCTCCTTTAAGATCTATAAGCTTATGCAACACACACAATCTGTGAATAAAAGAAACTCACAATAAAGCAAAATTGTTCATAAAGGTAGCTTTTTTTTTTGGATGAGAGAAAATGATAAAGTCTATTTACTGAATGATAAAATGATAAAGTAAGTCTGTTTACTGAAATAAATTCCAAATAATAATTTAAAAAACCTTTTCAAGATGCATGTCCAGCCACCCACGCCCCAGAGGTCCTCGTAAACAAGAGCCTGGAGCAGCTCCCCTCCCTGGATCGTCCTCCTGTGCCCCAGACCCCTTCCTTTCTGTGAAGGCTGGACCCTTCGACTCAAATGCAGCCCACAAACCTGCATTCTCCACAAACAGAGACGCACAAATTCCTGAGACCAGACTGGGACTCATCGGACAGGCAGGACGGCCACCTTCAGAGAAAAACCGACTCTGTAGCTTTCAGATACTCACATCACTAGGTCCTTTCCTTCGAGAAGCATGGTTAGAACAGTAATATCCCCTTTGCATAAATACATCAACATCGATCAGAGGCTATAGCTCTGAAGCAAGTCTTGCAGGCAGCACAGATAGCTATCTTGTTTTGATCCATTCAGCCACTGTGTGTCTTTTGATTGGAGCACTTGGCCCATTAACATTTAAAGGAAGTATTGATAGGCATGTACTTACTGTTATTTTGTTGTTTTCTAGTGTGTTTTTCTTTTTGTTTTTTGGTTTTTTTATTGTTCTGTGTTCCTGTCTTCCTCTCTTGTTCTCTTCCTTTATGATTTGATGACTTTCTCTATTGTTATATTTTATTCCTTTCTCTTTACTTTCTGTGTATCTATTAGAGGTTTGTGGTTACATTGAAGTTCACATGTAACAACCTATGTACGCATAGTAACCTACATACATATACATTTACACGCACATGTATATAGCAGTCTATAAGTACTGAGGTTCAAGCACACTCTAAAAGCACTACATTTCTACTTTTCCCCCCATTTTATGTTTTGACGTCATATTGTGTGAATTGCTTAACTTATTTTAGATGGCAGTGATTTTACTACATTTGTCTTTTAACCTTTGTACTAGTTTTTTAGGCAGTTGATGCCCTTTCTTTAAGTTTTAACCTTATTTTTTGCGTTTACTAGTGAGATCTTCTTCTTCCATATTTTTTTGTTTCTACTTCTGACTTTTCTGTTTAAAGACTCCTCTTTAAAACTTCTGGTAAAGGAAGTTTAGACAAGATGAACTCCTTTAGCTGCTTCTTATCCAGGAAACCCTTTGTCTCTCCTTCAATCCTAAGCACTGACCTCGCTGGGTGGAGTTTTCTCTGTTGGAGGTTTTTTTCCCTTCTATCACTTTGTGCTCATTTCTGCCAACCTGCAAAGATTCTGCTGAAATATCAGCTGATAATCTAACGGGGCTTCCCATCTTAAAAGCAGCAATAGAAAAATCACTCCCTTGTACATAGCCAGTGATTTTTCTATTGCTGCTTTTAAGATTCTCTTTTTATCTTTAACTTTTTCCATTTTAATCATAACGTGTCTTGGTGTGGAGCTCTTTAGTTAATTTTGTTTGGGACTCTCTGTGCTTCCTGGACTTGGGCATCTTGTTTTCTCCCCCAGCTTAGGGGCTTTTTTAAGTCATTTTTTCTTAAAGTAGATTTTCTGTTCTTTTCTTTCCCTCCTCTCCTTCCGGGACCCCTTTAACATCAATGTTGTGTTGTCCTAGAGGCCCCTTACACCATCCACAGTTTTAGAAATCTGTTTTACTTTTTGCTGTTTCAAGTCAGGTGATTTCTCTTGCCTCGTGGTGGGGGAGGCCAGCGGTGGACGGGGGTCCTTGGAGGGGGCGGGCGGGAGGGTGCAGCCTCGGGCAGAGGCGGCCTTCCAGCCACTGCTCAGAGTTCCTGAAGCATTACGTCCTGGCCTTGGGTGAGGCTGGACATTTCATCTCCAAGCATATCTCTTGCTTTCTGTGTTTCTCAAAGAGCGAGGAGTCCCTGGTCAGCCGAGGCTTTGCCAGGCCTGCTCTGCCAAGCAGCTTGGCCCCAGCAGGAGACGTGGAACAAGAGCACATGCCTCCTGAAGTCAGGCCCAGGCTCAGGGGGCTCAGTCTGACCGTTTGCACAGGACGCAGGCGGTCAACCTCTGCTCCGTCTGAGGCTCTGAGGGGGGCCAGAGGGCTTTTCTTCCTCTTTGCCTTTTAACCCCCACCCCGAGGCCTCTGTGCAGAGCTCCCCAGGCAGGGGTCCCCAGGACGGCCGGTGGAGGACAGGAGCCGCTATGCACAGCCACGTGGGTGTGGCTTTCCCTGTGGGCCGGGGGCAAAGGCTACAGTGTCGCTTGGGTCAGCCTGATGGTGCCGGGTTCTGAGCTGGTCAGAACCCATCCTAAACAAATGGGCCGAGCATAACCATCCACAAGAGTCACCGGCTTCGCCTCCACGCAGAACCAGGCTTCCAGGAGAACATGCTTGATTTTATTTCCAGTCCTCACTGTCCTCTCAGGAAGGATGCTTGAGGTCAAGACAGGGAGGGAGTCATGTGGCCACTGCGGGCACCCGTGCCTGGAGGCCCAAATGGAGACAGCACCCTGACCAGGGCCCGCCCTGACCTGGGAGGTGCCCAGTCTCTCTCCGAGGCTACCACCCAGCCCTGCAGGTGCCAGGCTCTAAAGAATCATTCCAGAATATAAACAAATAATTTACACTGGTGGTAAAGGAAAGGAAAATCTTGGAATGAGATGAGCATGATAAGAGGAAAGACCTGTGACCTGGGGATGTGAGCCAGGGCCCGCAGGCCTCCCCGCCTGCTCTGCAGGGGACACTCAGCCCCTCCCATCAAGCTCCCTGCCCAGCTCTGTGTCCTGGCACCCAGCTCGCTCCGGTGAAGACTGGCCGTACGCTAGCCAGGGTCCCAGCCCCTCGCGGGCGCCTCATACACTGAAAAGCAGGGTGGGCCCTTCGCTCCGTCCCCATGTCTGTCCCGGGCAGGGGTCCAGCCCCACAGCCCCGCCGGCTCCAGACTCTGCCCACACGGCTGTGCCATCTAGGATGGCCCTGGGGGCATGTCCAGCCGTGCCTGTGTCGGGAACGCCCCATGGGCAGAAGTGATACGCTGCCACCCTTGCTTCACGAACCTCGCTCAAACTCAGGGACCCTCCAAGGCCCCACGGAGCCACCAGAGCCTGGGAGCCAGCCCACACCAGGCAGGTGCCCCGCAGTGACCCCAGCCGCCCTGCAGTGACCCCATCCACCCCGCAGTAACCAGACTGCGTGGGGGGTCCCAGGCTGGGGATGGGGCAGGAGGAGGGGCCCACGCGAGGTCACCAGTCCCCACGGAGTCCTCGGGGCCCTGCCGGCCACCCCTGAGCAGGTGGCCCACCCTGGCCTCCCCCCACACTCGGTCCCAGAGAGCAGACGCTGCGCCTGGTGTGGACAGAACCCGAGGCCCGGGTCTCGCTGGATACAGTGACCGCGTCCCCTCTGATGACACCCCGCGGCCTCGCAGGCGGTCCTTGCACACAATCGATTTCCCGCAGAGTTTTGTCTGAAAGATGCTTCTAGATTATGGCAAGAAAGCACCGGGTAATCCTCCTGCCAATGTCGTTATGCTAACAGACAGGCCCGCGAGGCTGATTGATAGCACTTCACTGCGAGCGCGTTTCAGCCCCAGGCGTGCCCGCCAAGCCCCCAGCGAGGCTGACCCCGCGCTCTGCTTGTTTGCCAGGCGCGGGTCGTGTTTGCAGGGGAATCTGTGAGGCGGGGGTGCAGGCAGGCTGCTATGGATTTGCCATCTTAGCCTGAAGTGAGGGCTGCTGACAGTGTGATTAAAGCAATAATCGTTTCTGTGGGACCCCGTGCTTCCCCGCCGTCTCCCGGCCACGACCAGAGTGGAGCCGTGAGCTCCAGCCCTGGCCTGAGTGCCTCGTTGCAGAGAAAACACCAAAGCCATGGCAGGTGGCTTCCAGATCTCTTTAGAAAGCAAAATATGATCACTGGTCTCTGGGTAAATAAGAAAGCAGCCTTCGTTGTCATGAGGGAACGTGACAGCTTGGGGAGCGGGGCTGTCAGATCGATGTGGCTGTTGATTCTGGCTTTACCGGGGACCATGCTGAGCCTTGGGTCTATACTAAGGAGGTGGACACCCTCTGTCTCCAGGGAAGGGGTTTAGATCACAGGACATGGGGCTCACTCCTGCACTAGCAGGCTTGTCACCCGGGCAGCTCATGGCCTGGGATGGCCCTCCCCCACTTCTCCTTGGGTCTCAGACCCCAGGGGAGGGCACACCACGCACTCCAACACCCACACCCAGGAGGGCTGTGTGAGCCCCAGCCCCAGGGACACAGACATTCCGGCTTCTGAGCTTTCAGCTCCGGACCGTCACTAGGAAGCTCCTATGTTTCATAGCAAATGGCATCAGAAACACCGTCCACCGTTTTCATGCCTCAGCCTGCGCACGGCCCCGTTCTGGGGGCTTTCCTCCCACCCACCGCTCCCGTCTCCCAGGTAGCTGAACGGCTCCACTTTGCAGCAAGTTCGTCCCACTCGGCTCCCAGCAGGATAATCTGGGACAATTCAGTCTCCCAGCGGAAATCGCTGGGGCACCAACAGATCTTTAAAAATCAGAACATCTGGTCAGTCACCTTCTCCCATCTGGGTAAACAGAGCTGAGCTAATAAGGCCGCGACGGGAAGCCGTGGTGGCAGGTAGTTTTAACAGTTACGGGATGGAGCTGCACGAACGTGTCAGCCCCAGGAAGGCGGTGGGGCGATGGGCGACTGTGCTAATCAGTCCTTTCAAACCGCAGGTCGCTCATGGGCATGTTAAACATCAACCTAAAAAAATGAGATCCGGGGGATGGTGCTCCCCATGTGTAAAAGGCAAGGTTCCTACATTGAAAGACAATTCAGCATTTATTAGGCTTATGCAGTCGTGATTGTAATTATTGTTTATCTATAGGGAATTGAGCTTTAAAAATACTATTGAAAGTGTTAGTCACTCAGTCGCGTCTGACTTTTGTGACCCTATAGACTGTAGCCTGCCAGCCTCCTCTGTCCATGGGATTCTCCAGGCAAGAACACTGGAGAGGGCTGCCATGCTCTTCTCCAGGGGATCTTCCTGACCCAGGGATCGAGCCCAGGTCTCCCACACTGCAGGCGGATTCCCTACTAGCTGAGCCTGCAAAAGGGGAGAAGAGGAGGAAACACGTCCGTGTTCTCAGGCTGAGGCCAGCCCTAGGCTCCCGAGATGGCACCAGGCACTGTCTGGCGCTCCTGGCAGGAGGCGGGGTGCTGGGGGCAAACAAGGCCTCCTTCCAGCGCCCTTGAGATGTGGGCCCCGGCTCACTGGGGTCTTTACCGTTTCCACATGAGCCACATCCCCAAGCCAGGGTTCATGGGGAGCGGCCGAAGGGTCCCCCGGCCGGGGCGGCACAGAAGAGGATGCCCGCCCCCAGAGGTGGAGCCAGGTGGTCCCTCTGCCTCTCCAAACAAAGCGGAAGACCGCCCAACTCAGCCTGCAAGAATGTCTCCGCATCTTCCTTTCCTCCCTTTCTCTCCGATGCATGCCGACCCCACACAGCTTGGAGGGCAGCTTTAAATCATGAGTGACGCTTACCTGGAGCCGCTGGACCTCTGCACCGTCCACGCACAGAGATAACACAGACATGGCTTCCTGACGACACTCACAGGGCCACGCCTACCTGACACCCTGCAGGAATTTGAAAACAAAAGACAAAATTAGAAACGATGAGTGCTGGCAAAGACAACAGGATCCTGAAGACCAGACAACGCTGGCCTTGACCAGCCTCAGACCCATCCTGCACCAGGCATCGAGCGTCTGTACACACCCCCCGGAGGGCAGCCCCGGCCCCCACCTCCTGGGCCCCCAGCTCATCTGAGTCCGGGACCCCCACAGGCCACAGCACTCCCTGCCACGCAAACCTTTAAGGAGCGGCCTTGCCGCCTGTCGACTGCGTCTGTGGCAAACCAATGATAAGCCTCGCATTTGAAAAAATAAATAAAGACACGGCAACAAAAACAACTGCCCCTTATTCTGGGAGAACCATTTGGTCCATGTCATACTCACTACTGTGTTTAGATTTTCTCCAGCACATAGGTTCTAGTATAATTTATTTTAGAAGCCAGAAAGCACACTATTTGGCAATTTCATCTCTCCAGGTGTAATTTTTTTTAAAAAGTCTTCCATTGTTGTCTGTCATTTGGTTAAGTCTCTGCCAGCCAGCTCCACAATAAGTAACTACAACCAGAATTAGTGATCACGTTTTTTTTTTCCCCTCAGAGTTAATTGAAACTGATGTGTTTTGAAATCATAGTGGGGGTTTCTTGAGAGGAGCGCTGTGTGTTATTCAATCGGGGTGCACAAAGCTGGCCGGGGCCAGCACGACTCGCTCCCCAGGACTGGCTCCTTTGGCACCGGTGGGCCCCTCACAGCAGCCTCTCCCAGTGGATAAATATTTAAATTACATGTGTGCCGATGAACAGAGAGGCCTGAAAGGAACCTGCTTTTTCTCCTCCTGCCATCCGCTGTGAGTTCTGAATACAGCTCCAGGTCAGCGGAGACGCCCTCTCCCAAATCGCAGAGCCGCTGACCGCTCGGGGCAGACCTGCCCTTCTTCTTCTCCCTGGGACTAATGTTGACAGGCTTCGAGGGGCATTTCCAATTAACAGCACCGTCGTCTTGGAGAACAGCTTTGCTCAGGTTCACTGCTAAGAAGTAAACACTGGACTGCTCGGTGGCAGTGATTCACGACAGAGGAGGAAAGTGCACACTCGTGGTGGAGGCTGGTTCCAACCAGGTCCACTCTAGAATTCCACAGCTGCACCCATACATTCTTAGCAATGATCATAAAATTCTTATTTTTTTCTGATTCCTCCACCCCTTTCATTGCTTCTGGAGTTTCTTTGTTACGCATGAAGTATATCCACGCTGCAAAATCCTAGCGAACGCCTCCAGACCCATCACGGCTCTGCGATTTGAATTGAACGGAGTGGTGCCCTAGCGGGTTAACGTGAGGATGTTCGAGTGTGTTAATCACGGCAATGGCCAGGTTGTGTTTGCAGGCCTGCACAGGTAAGCAGCTTACCTGGTGAGCAGGTGGTCCTCATGGTGCTGAGCTCCGCAGAGTGCACGTCTAGGAGAAGAGACTCTGTTCTTAACATGATCACAAGTGTCCAGAGAGCTGGGGAGACTCAGAGGAATGCGGGGTGCCCTATTTGGGGCACATCTCAGCAGTTTCTGGGTATTCGATGGAGAAGGACTTACCGTTGGCCTGAAGTTCCCAATGGGCCAGATTTAGCTGACATGACCTGCAGTGTGCTTAGGAGGTGGTTCTGGGACCCAGGGTCAGAATGAAGAACCCTCAAGCCTTCGCTGCATCCACAGAACAAGTACAATTCTCAAAAGCTCGTCACCACCTTATAAAAACCTTGTTCAGGTGGCAGAGGTCGTCCTCCCATCTTTGTGGAGGAGGCTGATGTTAGAACGAGTATAAAGCTGGGGGACCTGGCCCAGGCAGAGCAAGGACCTTGGTCCAGAAGGGCTGCTCGAGATGGGGGCCTCCACTCACCTTCTTGTATCCCCACCCTCAGGGCAGGCGCTGTGAGGAGCTCACACTGCAGTATGTTGCTCAGCAGGATGTGACTGGCACTCGCTCACCTGATGAGTGACAGGCAGGAGACCTGGGGTGGGGTGGTCCCCGGAGTTGCCTGTGGGATCTCGGGGATTGATGTGCTTCCCAGCAACTCCTCGAAGCCTGGTTACTATGTTTAGCAGACAAAGGACACCTTCCAGCACTAATTACCTCTGGCCAGAACCAAAGTTTCATGTATTCTCACATGTAGATAAACCTCATAATTTAATCTTTGATTTAATGCAGCCCTCAGTCCTCATTTTCCAACAAGTCAACCAAAAAATGTAGTGATTTCTCTTCGGTTAGTCGGAGTCTTTGGGACAAGATGCACATTCAGCCAGAAGTTGTTTCTGGGGTGCTCTGCCTCCCCGCCCCACTCAGTTCCCCAGCCTCATGGAGAAGGTTGGTGAGATGGGAAGTCCACTGTGGACGTGGAAGCCAGCAGCATGGTCACAACGTCTCCACCGGAGGCACCCTGTGTCCCAGGGAGCTCTAGACTGTCCTGTCCCTACTCAGACAGCATGGCTGTCGGATGGGGGGCCCACGGGTTTCCCAAACGCCCCTGCAGCCGGCATCAGGCCAGTGCATGGTAACAAGAAACAGGCCACTGTCTTTGGCTCTGGAGTCACTGACTGTAACAACACTTAGTCTCTCAGACTAAGTGTTGGATCAGAAAGTTGTCAGGAACTTTTTTCTCACGAAGACATTTTTAAATAAACAGGCGCGCACGTGCATACACGTGTGCACCCACACATGCACACACACACACCACCACCAAGCAGAAATGAGATGTGTGAGTGTGAAGGTTTACTGGGCAGAGGCGCAGAGAACTGTCCGGAGAGTGATGGGGGGGCAAAGGCCACAGAGCCGGAGGATGTGCGCCACCTCTCTTCCGCCTCCTGGCTGGGAAGAACCAACCGTCTCATCCACGGCCTGGGGGCACCAGGAGAGACTTGGGGGTGTGGAGATGGATCTGTCCATCAAGACGGGGTTGGGGAGCCTTCAGTATCCTGACTGGCCCAAGACCTGAACATGCAACGAGCATCCGTCTTACAAACCCCCCGAGCACTGAGAACAGCAAGTCAAGATCCCCAAGCTTCCATCCTGCTTGTCACTGGTCACAAAATAACCACACATTCAAGACGGTTCTCCTGAGGGTGAGGATGGAGACATTTGCATTCAGCAACTTGAACAAAGCAGTGAAGTGTAATGAACGACCCCTCGGTTCAGGTTTAAGGGTGTTCCGACAAGTGCTTCTAAGGATTTATATTTATGACAAAAACCATTTAATATAATGGGTACCTTATATGTACCATGGCCTATTACTCAACCATTAAAAAGAATGAAATAATGTCCCTTACAGCAACATAAATGGACTCTAGAGATTTTCATACTGATTGAAGCAAGTTAGAGAAGGGGAAATATAGTGTGGCATCCCTTATATGTGGAATCTAAAAAGAAATCTTACCAATAAACTTATTTACAAAACAGAAACAGACTCACAGACTTGGAGAACAAACTTACGGTTACCAGGGGGATGGGATAGTTAAGAGGCTTGGACCAACATGTACACACTGCTATATTTAAAATGGATAACAGCAAGGACCGACAGGGAACTCTGCTGAACGTTATGTGGCAGCCTGGATGGAGGGGAGCTTGGGGGAGAATGCTAATGCTACTGCTAAGTCGCTTCAGTCGTGTCCGACTCTGTGCGACCCCATAGACCGCAGCCCATCAGGCTCCGCCGTCCCTGGGATTCTCCAGGCAAGAACACTGGAGTGGGTTGCCATTTTCTTCTCCAATACATGAAAGAGAAAAGTGAAAGTGAAGTCGCTCAGTCGTGTCCGACTCTTAGTGACCCCATGGACTGCAGCCCACCAGGCTCCTCTGTCCATGGATTTTCCAGGCAAGAGGACTGGAGTGGGTGCCATCGCCTTCTCCGTGGGGGAGAATGGATACCTGTACATGTGTGGCGAGTCCCTGTGTTGTCCACCTGACGCTATCACAACATTGTTAGCAGGCTACACTCCAGTACCCGATAAAAAGTTTAATAAATAAAAGTCATTGCTTTGAGTTAATGTGAAAACACTTGTATATATACAACGCATACTTTATTGAAACCCCCAATGTTATCATTTCTTCTCAGGATACTTAACAAACTAGTGAGCTTTTCTGTGATCCATGTAATCTCCTGCTCACAAAGGTCTCATTCACCTGGCAAATCTTTGTAAATTATAAGCTCAGCCTCTCAATCTCCAATTTATTCTTTGGTTTGGTTTGGGTTTGGGTTTTAATTATAACATTAGACTAGTTTGCATGAAAGAATTTGGCCTGTTTTCACTGTTTTAATAGAACGGTTGATAATGAAATTGTACATAATTGGCCCTATTCCAATTTTTATCACCTCAGAGTTTACAAAAATCCTATCCCGGAACATTCAAGAGTCACATATCTCCACCAAAAAGTCCTCAGAGGCTCTCGACCCAGAGTCAGTCCTGCAGCAAAGCGGGTGGTGGATGCGCCTGCAACTCCTGGGGCGGGGGTGGGGGGGAGGTGGCGCAGGCATCCCTCCCTGGCTCCCACCTGGGGACTGAACCCTGACTTCAACACCCAAGCCACCATGTCCAGCTCCAGTTCCAGGCGCTCAGGGATATGAAGCCCAGTCAGGGCCCATGTGTCCTCCTGGGGGCCTGTGAGCTCCGGGCAGGCTGTGGCCAGTCCCCTCCCCCCACCCTGGGGACCCTCCTGGACCCATCCACCTCCTGGCCACTCCTGAAGTTGTGAGGGGGCAGGGGCCCCACTTGTGTGGATCGGGGTGCAACAGGGACCCTAAGGCTCGGACTCTGCAAGACCTTTCAGTCTGGATGTCCTGTGCCTCCAGAGGGTCTGGGCCTTGGGCCTTCCTGGTCCCAGGAAGCAGCACAGGGGTCTTACCTCCACAGCCCCTGCCCCACTCTGCTCTTGCTTTTCTGGGTCCCTCCCCACCCTCCCCCCAGCCACCACCTTGAGACGTCCTGAAACCCAAGCAGGACAGCCCTCCACTGCTGTAGGGCAGAGCAACTCATCTTGTTCAACAGAAGCCTCCGTAACTGAAAATATCCTTCTGTCTTACCTCTTACCCATTAAGATCCAGAAGCAAGTTCTTCCAGTCCTGCAAGCCCCTTGATGTATCACGTGGGCTCTTCTCCTGTGTCTACCTGGAACCCACCGACCGGGGCCCGAGCTCGCCTCCTGCTTTAATGCCTCCCTGCCGGGCCTGCATGTGTGTTAGTCACTCAGCCGTGTCCGATTCTGCCACCCTGTGGACTGCAGCCCGCCAGGCTCCTGTCCACAGGATTCTCCAGGCAAGAGTACTGGAGTGGGCTGCCATTGCCGCCTCCAGGGATCTTCCCGACCCAGGGATGGAACCCTTGTTCCTGAACTGCAGGCGGATTCTTTACCCCTGAGCCACCGGGGAAGTCCCGGTAATGGCGAGGCAGCCAGCAAACACAAATGTCTTGGCTCTTCTGGAAGGCCCCACACAGCCAGGGGCTCCGCAGCAAGGAGGCCAGCCTTCCCAAGTCATTGCAGGTGACGGTTCTGCCAAACATTCTGCCAGGGTTTAATGGGCCTCCCAGCCTTGCGGCCTGCAGTGCCAACCTTGCCATCCATCCGCAGACCGCTAGAACTGAGCCAGAGTTTGGGGTTTTATCACACCTGCACCCACGTCCAGAGCGAGTTAAAAATAAGCCCCCAAGCTTCAGCGGTTTAGCCCATTGTTTCCCGTTCTCTTAGCAATCCAGTGTGGCTATTTCTGCCGTTGGCTGCCCTCCACATGGCCCTTCTGGGAGCCAGGCTCCCTCCGTCCACGGCATCTCCTTCTTGGGCTTCGCACATCACTGCACGAGCCATGGTGGGCAAAGACCACCGGCAGATCAACGCACTGGCCTGGAAGGGACGGATGCAACTTCCACTCCACTCTATTGCTGAGAACTAGTCACTGGCTCCACCAGGATGCAGGGGAGGGCAGGGGCTACAAATAACCCCCCATGTGGACGGTACCTCCTACACCACAGAAGAAACCCAAATCATTGAAGCCGTCTCTGCAAAAAGCAGTATGAAAACGTTCAAAAGACTTGCTGTTTGCTGTTCCCAAATTTTCTGTGTGCAGGAATCCACATACGGTCTAAATAATAAAAACGCAAAACCCTTACCCCATCCCCAGGGCTGTGCACCCAACAGGTTTGGGCATGGGGCCTGATATTCTGCACTTTTAACTAGTACCCCCAGGAGATTCTGCTGAGGGCACTTTGAAAATACAACTACAGAGCATCTGTGTGTATGTGCTAAGTCGCTTCAGTTGTGTCCGACAGTTTGTGACTCTGGACCGTAGCCCACCAGGCTCCTCTGTCCATGGGATTCTCCAGACAAGAATACTGGAGTGGGTTGCCGTGCCCTCCTCCAGGGGATCTTCCTGACCCAGGAATCGAATCCACATCTCTTATGTTCCCCGCATTGTCAGGCAGGTTCTTCACCACTAGCATCACCTGGGAAGCCCCTAAGACAGTTAATAAAATATTGATAAATAGCGTTGATCAGGAGAGAGAGGAGAACACTCTGCAGCTTCGAGGACATTAGTTTCTGGAGGACCCAGCTGGGTGTCCAGGGACTCTCCTGCTCTGTGTTCTGTGTTGTGTGACCTTGGGAAAGAAGGGTCATTCACAGTCACTTTGGTGAACACAGTCACTTCTTCGCTGGAAAAATCATAACACTCATATATTTAACTGAGTGATCAGACATCCTGCTCAAACTTTGCTCAATGCTTTCTAAATAAATGCATCTTCATGCTCAGTTTGGAACATTGAACCTATAGATTTCAATGTACGGTCTTTTCACGGCACATAATGAATACCTACAAAATGCCCAGCCTTGTGCTAAACACAGGATCAGAAAAAGGAAAACAAATTTGCCCCAGGAAACCAGGTCTTCTAGACAGGGCAGTGCATAGAAACCGAATGACGACGTGACAGGGGTCAGGAGAGAAGCACAGGTTATGTGTGGGCAGACCAACGAGGAAAGCAGCCTGTGAAGTGGCTTTGGAGCTCCTGGCATGCTGGTTAACCCTCACTGACCATGTGGGAAGGGCATGTTTTCTTGTTTAATGACAGTAGGCACCCAAGAGCTACAGAAGGTATCAGACAACATAAAATGACAAGTGCACAGTGTCGACTAGGAACAGAAGCAGGCCATTTTGAGAAACAGACGTGCGTTTTTTCACTGTTCCTAGACAGGGTGGTATAGCCATGCTAGCATGACACCTAAAAACAAGACAACAGAGAAGAAACCTGTTCCAGCACCCTCATCAGAAACTCGCCATCTTTGGACAGCTCACAGCTTTGGAAGGCTCATTGCATTGTTCCCATTGGTTGAATAGAGATGCTAAGTACTTTCCCTTGTGAAGATGCTCATGGGGTAGCAGCAGCTGTTGCCAGGGTAACAGCGGGATCCAGGTGCTCTCCCCATCCCAGTTCCAGGGTTGGCCTTGCCTTCCAGGCCTGCAGACTCTTTCTGGCCACGGAGCTGTCCGTGGTCCTCACATTCTCTGGTCACATCCTCTGAAGTATCAACTTAACTCTTCAGCTGAACTTTCCTTTGCATAAAGTGTAATTGCCCGCTAACAAAGAGGAACCCCTAACAAAGAATGGAAAACATTAGTAGTAGTTCCATGAGGTCGAATAGGCAGAGATAACTGCTGGTGAGCCTGAGGGACTGTGCCTCTAGAAACTTTGTTTGCTATTCATCAAGCTAGCTGCAGAAAAATAGGATGGGAAGTTTTAATTATCCTGACAGCCAGAGTTTCAAAGGCATGGAGACACTTGAGGCTGTCTGACAAGAACATCAGATGAGCTAAAATCACGGAGGAGAACGAGTGTATGTTAAGGCAGAATTCTCTCTTTTTCAAAAACGATGGACCTTGATGTTTCTCCCCCATGATTTCAGGCAAAATGTACCATTACAGCCTGTGTGCAATACACTCGGAATGTAAGAGAGTGGAGGCTGACCCTTTACAGGGCATCCTGGGATACTCAAAAATTAAATCCTTTCTACTTCTGTCAGGTGGAAACACGGCTCTGAGAGGTGGGAGCAGGTTTGTGGGCTGGAGCTCCTGAGAGCTCACCTGTGGGGAAACAGCAGAAGACCCTCGGGTGGGAGGATCCGCAGAGAATACGGCCCTGCAGCGCCGGCCCGTAGAAGCCAGTGGGCGCCTCTAAGCTAGGCTGGGCGGCCATCCCCGTCTGCGTATGGGGAGCCCCAGCAGCGGGCCACCAACCTATGGCTGTGCTCCAACCTCTCACCGCTGTCAGCTCTCCTCCATGTCCCCCACAGTTAAAGCAACCTTTCTGTGCACTTGCCGAAGCCCCCACCCCCAAAGACACCGGCTCTGGGCCCTGGAGACCCCCCTCCATCCTCCCACCTGAGCTTCAAATCCTCTTGGCTGCACAACAAGGACTCTGATTGGTTAGATTCCCTTGCAATTGTTTTCAGTCAAATAAATGGAAAATGAAAGTACAAAACTTTATCTTCTTCTTCTAATGTGATATTTTATGTACGGAATTATGTTATAATAAAAAATTCTCTGTGCTCTATAAAACAGCGGATTTAAAGCTTAGCGGGAAATATCTCTCTTTCTTGGCTAAGACCAGCTGCTAAAGGGCAGTAAAACACTTATGTGCATAAGAGCACATCCAACTCACCCGATCTTGCAAAAATATTCTTTAATATCCACGTGCCATTTCTTTGGAAAGACTGAGGGGTAAGGATATATGGTGCCTGTAAAGATGTTTTCCTCAAGAGTGTTTACTTTCCCCACCGTTTCTAAATTAGACGATTCCATTGATGACTTTTTAGCTTCCTATGTCCTATGTGTTTCTGTTGTTGTTGTTCAGTCACTAAGTGGTGTCTGATTCTCTGCCACCCTACGACTACAGCACCCCAGGCTTCCCTGTCCTTCACCATCTCCAGAGCTTTGCTCCAACTCATGTCCATCGCATCAGTGATGCCATCCAGTCATTTTACCATGTCCCCATTTAAATATATGAACTTATAATGACACTAGGCAATGGCACCCCACTCCAGTACTCTTGCCTGGAAACTCCCATGGACGGAGGAGCCTGGTAGGCTGCAGTCCATGGGGTCACAAAGAGTCGGACATGACTGAGCGACTTCACTTTCACTTTTCACTTTCATGCATTGGAGAAGGAAATGGCAACCCACTTCAGTGTTATTGCCTGGAGAATCTCAGGGACGGGGAAGCCTGGTGGGCTGCCGTCTATGGGGTTGCACAGAGTCGGACACGACTGAAACAACTTAGCAGCAGCATACGATTATCTCAAAGAATTTACATCAGTTCAGCTCAGTCGGTCAGTCGTATCCAGCTCTTTGTGACCCCATGGACTGCAGCACGCCAGGCCTCCCCGTTCATCACAAACTTCCAGAGCTTGCTCAGACTCATGTCCATCGAGTCAGTGATGCCGTCCAACCATCTCATCCTCTGTATTCCCCTCAACTCATGTCATTTACATCAATACTTGGCTTTTGAATCATAAGATAGTGTTCTAAGTGGACAAAAATCTTAAAATAATCATATTTTTAAGTGGACACTCGTTATTCATTATTCAGTATTGAACATACAAAGAAGTGCCTGAGAAAAATGTTATGAACTTAAATAGAAAATAAAATTACACCAGACATATGAATACTTCCCTGGATGAATTCCAGTAACAAGATTTAATTCCAACAGACATTTCCAGCACACTTTATACAAGAACCATGTTGATACGTACTAGGACCAGCCTGAAGCATCCTAACCCCACCATGGGACCCAATAAGTTAGAACACATTAACAGGAGTGGCACTTCCTTAAGGGAAAAATATCAAGAAATAAACACAGAAAAAAACGAGAAAAACGGAAAGTCACCACCACCACACCTCTCTGATGACTGTCGCGGGCAAGGTCCGTCAGTCTGTGCTTCCCCCACACTCACTCCACAGACGGCAAATGCCAGCTGGAGTCTCGGTTTAACAAGGGGAGGCAGGGAAGCACGGCCCAAAAGCACACAGTGGCCCATTCGGAAGCCCTGGAGAGAAGAGATGCCTTTTTAAACCATCAAGAAGGGGCAAAATGTCCCTTCCAAAACAGGGCCAGAGGGCAAAAAGTGTGGCGCTGATGACATGAAGAAGGTTGGACAGACAGCCGGCAGGAGGGAACAGAGACCGTCCCTGAGGCCCCCACACCCCTGGGCCCCCACAAGCATGTTTCCAGCAAGCCTGATCACTTGCAACCTCCCACAACGCTGACCTCAAGGGGGGCAGCCAGGGGAGTCCTGACCGTGGCTCCACGCTGTGACACCCGTCTGAGTGGGGTCAGTGACCCTCGGATTCACACTCAGGAACATCGTTTCCAGATGACTCAGACTCCACCCAGAAGAAACCTGATGGCAACCCTAGCCCCCACAAAGCCCCGGCCACCAGCTGGACCCGAAGGCCAGGGGCCCTGAGGATGGGCATCACAGCTGCGACTCCACGGGCACCGTGAGAAGAGAACAAGCAACAGAAGGAAACAGACTTTTTCGGATTAAAACGCCTACATGTCTGTCCACTAAAGGAAAACTGCCTCCACAGAGCCCGTGCCCCACCGTCCCCTGCGGACATTAGAATGAGGCTGCCGGCCTTCCAGCCTCTAACACCATACGTGGCAGAAGGGAGAAGCCTGAAACATTTATATGAGTATAAGATGCGATGTAACCAGTGGTCCCTCCTTCGATTACAGGTGTTTTCACATTACAGCTGAGCTAAAGTCCTCTCTCGGTATTTTACTTTATTTTGTTTTTTTATTTTTTTTACTTTACAATATTGTATTGATTCTGCCACACATCAACATGAATCCACCACGGGCATACATGTGTTCCCTATCCTGAACCACCCCCCACCTCCCTCCCCGTACCATCCCTCCGAGTCATCCCAGTGCACCAGCCCCAAGCATCCTGTATCGAACCTGGACTGGCGATCCATTTCATATATGATATTATAGATGTATCAGTGCCATTCCCCCAAATCACCCCACCCTCTCCCTCTCCTATAGAACCCAAAAGACTGTTCTATACATCTGTGTCTCTTTTGCTGTCTTGCATACAGGGTTATCGTTACCATCTTTCTAAATTCCATATATATGCATTAGTATACTGTATTGGTGTTTTTCTTTCTGGCTTACTTCGCTCTGTATAATCGGCTCCAGTTTCATCCACCTCATTAGAACTGATTTAAACATATTCTTTTTAATGGCTGTGTAATATTCCATTGTGTATATGTACCACAGCTTTCTTATCTATTCATCTGCTGATGGGCATCTAGGTTGCTTCCACGTCCTGGCTATTATAAAGTGCTGCGATGAACATTGGGGTACACATGTCTCTTTCCATTCTGGTTTCCTCGGTGTGTATGCCCAGCAGTGGGATTGCTGGGTCATAAGGCAGTTCTATTTCCAGTTTTTTAAGGAATCTCCACACTGTTCTCCATAGTGTCTGTACTAGTTTGCATTCCCACCAACAGTGTAAGAGGGTTCCCTTTGCTCCTCTCTTGGTATTTTATAGGCTGCGGTTCTGGCCTGGGCAGGTTCCGGCCCCGGCTTCTCCCTCCAACGCTGCCTGATGTTTGCAGTCTGATGGTGCACCACTGGAAGGTCTACAGAAAAGTGAAAAGAAGGAAGCACTTTCACACTTTACACTGGGGTGTTTTTGCAGTACATCAGTTATGTGAAGGTAATCCCACCACAACCACTTGCCCTGAAAAGTCAGAGGACCTGTTCACTCAGCCGACAGGTTCTGGGCACCTGGAAACTGCACAGGCACAACATCGCGAACGTTCTCACAGACGGACCAGAGCAGCAGGCAAGTCGTCCCGGCAGCAAGAAAGTAACAGGGGCCGAAGGAGGAAGAGCAGGAGGTCCGCAGCCGGCCCCAGGCGCACTGCAGGTCAGCGGGAAGGCTGCAGGGAGGGCACGTCCGAGGCCCCCAGGAAGCCCGGGCCGGGCAGGGACGAGGGGCAGGAAACCCAGGAGCCCTCGGCCTTCTCATGGACACAGGACAGCCCTAGCTGAACAGACCCGTCTCCCTGCCCTGGGGGACGCCCGGGGCCTGTGGGCACGGGTGCATCAGGGGCCCAGTGAATCCACATCGCGAAGCCCTTAGGCCCAATGAGCTTTTCCACATGCGCGCACGCCCAAGGTCAGGAGGCAGGTCTGTCCTGACATCTGAGCCAGAAATGGCCGCTGGGGGCTGTGCTCACGGGGAGCCGGGGTTCCTGACGGGCGTCGGGGTGCTGACCCTGGCCTCTGTCCTCATCACCCCACGTCTCCCTAGTGACCGTCCAGGACACCTGCCTCTAGGCGCCCTGGACACGTCCACACTGTGGCCTTCCGGCAGCGGTGGGGCCGCCAGCTTCGCCCAGGCCTCTGGTGTGAGGAGGGTCCCCTGTTTCTCTTTCCAGCTGCCCCCTGCCACCGGTGTCAGCAGCCCCGCCGAGCAGACAGGGCTGCGCTAAGCAGAGCCGCGGCACCAGCGGGCAGGACCCTCGCCCAGCATCCAGTGCAGAACAAGTTGGAGACAAGAGCCGGACCTGGAAGGTCGGTGTCTGAAGGTAGGCCCAGCGCGCAGCCTGGGGGAGGTGGGAGCGGACAGAGGGCCCCAGGCCCCATGGAGAGATGGCTCAGCAAAGCTGACGCCAAGCACCCCATCCTAACACAGGCTCCACCCCGACCCCACGATTTCTGGCCACTGTCACCTGTTCGCTGCATGCGTCCAGAGTCCCAGGAGGTGTGTGCCTCCCCAAACCGGGGATCCTGCCACGTACCTCGGCAGCAGGGGGATGGTTGTGCAGATCAACAGACACACGGGCAGTGATGCCAAGATGGAGTGCAGTCCACGCTCGAGAGGGGTGAGGTGGGGGAGAAACCAGCCCAGTGTGTTCTCCCACGTCTCCAGGAAGGTCCTTGGGTGGAAAAGACGCAGCAGGGTGCCCACCGTCTCCCCCGACCTCCCCTTCTCTCTGACTCCCCTCTCTGAAGCCTCTTTTGCAACCTGGTAGGGGAGTCTGGGTGCCCCCATCCTGGGCCCTTGGGGGTTGCAGCTGGCTCTCAGGCGGCCCCCATGCATCCCTTCTCGGAGGAAGTGGACAGGGGGAGCTGAGAGGAGACAGAGCTGCCCACACGGCCCGGGACAGTGGGGGAGGTCACCGCCATCAGCGTCGCCGCTCTGAGCAGACAGAACACAAACATCGCCAAGACAAGACGCTCTTGCTTGCCAGGAAGGGCCGTCTGGTGGACGTGCTTTTTCTAACACTATTGATTCCATCCCCAAAGGTCATGAATTACAGGGGGAATTAGTCCTGCAATGTTTGCGGAGCCTGACCTTGTCTAACGACTTTCCCACCGCTGGCTGGCAAGGCCAGGAGCGTTCTCACTCCTTGACTGCTGTTAGAGCCCTGACCCTTGTCATCACCCAGCCTCTCAGGGGAGCTGCGGGCCAGGCCTCGGGGTGAGGAGGGGGTCCACTGGGTAATCCAGGTTCTGTCCACAGCCTGGGCTCTGAGGCACCCCTCCCAAAGCACAGAAGGCCCCTTCAGGGTCATGGGTCTCCTGCCTGGGGACCCTCTGCACAGAACCGCCCAAGCTTTTGAGACCCTTCAGGGCCCTGGCACTGTGGCTTCACCACAAAGACAAGCACAAAGGCCTCAAGTGTCCCCAAGGGGGCCGTGTTTACAGCAAGCCCAGAGTCCCTCGGACTGCAGGGAGAGCAAACCAGTCCATCCTAAAGGAAATCAACCCTGAATAGTCATCGGAAGGACTGATGCTGAAGCTGAAGCTTCAACACATTGGCCATCTGATGAGAAGAGTCGACTCTTTGGAACAGACCCTGATGCTGGGAAAGACTGAAGGCAGGAGGAGAAGGGGACGACAGATGATGAGATGGTTGGATGGCATCTCTGACTCAGTGGACATGAGTTTGGGCAAGCTCTGGGAGATGGTGAAGGACAAGAAGCCTGGTGTGCTGCAGTCCCTGGGTCGCAAAGAGCTGGACACGACTAAGTGACTGAACAGCAACAACAGTCTTCAAGTCCCTTGCGACAAGTGAGGCCGGTTTCGGGCAGGTCACCCAGCAGAGAGCAGACAGAAGCTCAGAAGTAGCCCAGGGGGCTCTGTTCCAGTGGCTTGTCTAAAAACATCCAGCAGAGCCGGGAGGAAGCTGTTGAGGGAAGCGCTGCCCAGACAGATGCTGTCCTAACTTGCCCCTGGGCGAATTGAGGAATTTGTTACCTTTATTGTCAGAGGCTTACTGTGTTTCTTTCTGTGAGCACTTGAAGCTTGATAGATGATACAGTACAATTTATTATTTATACAGTGTCCTTCACAGAGAGGACCGGGAACCATCCGCAAAGGACTAAGACAGAGACGCAGAAGACGCCCCTAGCGCCCAGACCTCCAGGGGCGGGGGTGGAGGCCGGGGCGGCTGCCAGTGCCACCCTCTGTCCAGGGCCCCTCCACCTGGGCCCAGGAGGCACACCTGCGGAGCCCCTGGGGACACCCGCGGTGTGTCCATCACCTTTGGAACTCAGCCAAGGACGGTGTCCCTGAAATTCACCCATAGAACAAACGCCGAGGTAGAACTCAAAGCTGTGAGCACTCTGCCGACTCTGGGGGTTCTTTGGTTTTGTTGTCATGGTGGTGTTTATTCTCAGAGGCGGATCAGATTAATTTTACTGCAGTTGAAAATCATGCAAATATAGTTGAGAAAGAGGCATTTAATTCTTTATTGCTCTTGCGCACGGCACAAATAGCACCTCCAGTACGAGCACTGGCAGGCATTTTTAGTGTTGCTCCACGATACAGTACATCACAATGTTAATTTTCCACATTACTTTATTCCTTCTCCAGACCATATTTTACAACAGAGAAAACAAACTGCTTGTAATTACACTGCATGCCAGGACAAATTAAGTAAACACGCATTTTTAATGCTTCGGGCTGTTAGGGTAGAAAACAAAGGACTTCGGTTAAGGTCAATATTAGAGTTATGCCACGGCCCAGGGACACGGGAGACAAGCCCTGATTGAATGCCGGCCGAGAGGAAACGCTGCCATTAAAGCCGCGGACGCAGACCCTGCGGAAGAAGGTCCCGTCAGGGAGGCCAGGATGCTTTTCCTATTTCATATCCATTTTCTGGGAGATTAATGTTAATGCCAATAATAAAAAATAATAACAAACTAACAGGAAAATCCACTGTGTCATTAACAGGGACATAAGTCAGCTAAAAGCGAGCCCACTGTGGTCCACACCTGCCTCTGGAACTCACGTCTAAACAAATACATGCCATCAGTAGCAGCCACAGACCTGCAAGCTACGTCTTTTCTTTCCTGTTCCCACCACAGACCTGCAAGCTATATCTTTTCTTTCCTGTTCCCATCTGCAAAATAACAGCTGACAATCGTACTGCACTTGAGGAAATGCAGAATTGAGGAAGGGTCGTGTTTTTAATGAGCCAAAGAAACAAAAAAGAACGTCACTAAACAGCTGGCAAGGTCAGGGAAGGTCCAAAACAAACAAGTGTTTCTGCTTCTGTGCCTCCACCCCGCCCTGCTCCCCCAGCCCATGGCAGATGACACAGAGCAAGTGGCTACATCACGAAGGTGCAGGGGCTGGAAACCCTCGCTATTATGAAACTGCTGGCGTGAGTACCCTCAGGCGAACGCCCTCGGTGGCCTTGTGTTCATCCGTGCTCTGAAGCTGTCGAGACTCCTGCTTCAGTTTCCCCTAGAATATGGGAATATTTGACTTCTCCTCTTTGTCAGGAGCTTCCTGAACAGAATCAGATGCCATCCATCCTCGTGATTCGTGGATTCTGGTCTTGCAGATTCGCCCACCCCTGAAGCATGTTGTCTCCTCAAGTCAACGCCCAGGGCCGCGTGGGACCTCACAGATGCACCAGACGTGCCAAGTGCCTGTCCCACCAACGGCGAGCAGCCTCTAGCTCTCAGCCTGGAAACACATGTCCTGTCAGGGTCCATCCAGGGCCATGTTCCTCCGATGTTCATGCTTTTTCTTGGTGGTTTCCCTGTTTACACCAGCCCCGTGTGGGATAGTGGAAGGCTGGCCGGTGCCCTGAGCTCAGGAAGGTGGCAACTCCCCTTGCAGAGGGGACACACGTGGTAGGTGAGGCTCCGTCAAGTCGAGTCGCGGTGTCGCTGGCCCTGAGTTCCACACGGGCGAACCCACTGCACGAGCTAATGAAGGAGTCGGGGAGGGCAAGCCACCCGTCAGAGTCCTCAGACCATAGGGCGCTTAGAGCCACCTCATTTTGCTCGCTGACAAGCTTAGACCCTCACGTGCACAGAAATGCTTTACCCAGAGAATCATTTCAGAATTCTGTGTATAGAAGGATTTGCCAAAGATTCGCGTGCGTGGAAATGCCCCAGCTGCACACCTGAGACAGTGCCAGGGCTATTGCCTTACACACGAGAACAAGAACCGCCATCATGCCATCAAATACCCCCACGGGATCTTCTTCTTTCCTGGAGAGTCTGCTGGGAAATATGTAAATTCAGCCACGAGATAAAATCAGGGTTTCCCGGGCCCAGAACACAGCAACCTCAGAAGAGCAGGCAGACAGGATGGAATTTGAGACTGAGCTCCACCCCCTCCCTGCTGTCCAAAGAGACGCGCTGGCGAGGATGGGTGAGCCCATCCCCGGCGCTACCCCCTAGGTGAACACCACTGAGGGATTGTCCCAGGGACAGCCAGCGCAGACACACCCTGCCTCAGTGCCTGGGGAGAGGCTGAGATTTTAAGACCAGAAAGGGATTTGGAGCCTCAGAGACTCAGGAGGATGCGGACGGGCTGGGACACAGGCCCGCATCCCAAACCTGACCTGCCTTTTGCACGGCCCCTCCCCCCTGCTCTCCCTCCACCCTGACCCATGTCGGGGCCTGGGCACCTCACCCGCATCTCTGCAAAGCTGCCTCCACCTCCCCAGCCACTTCTCATCCTGAGAAACCAGCCAGCTGGTAGCCACACAAGACCCAGGGCAGGTCTCTGCCCCCGGGGCCCCGGACAGCCCAGCCCGGGACTCAGCCACGCTCTGCACACATCAGCCACCTTAGTGCGGAGCGGGTCATTCTCTGCCAGCATCCACCCCTCCCTCTCCTTTAGACCATCCACTCCTTGAGACCAGGGCGGTGTCTTATGTTTTCTCCTGTTTCCAAGGCCAAGAGCACCGCCGGACACACGGGAGGTTCAGCAAACGTGCACGAAAGGGTGCAGGCTGTGGGGAGCCAGGCCCTCCGCCCGCGTCAGGGGCACCAGCGAATGCCGGAAACCAGAGGCCGGCTGGGGGCTCGAGTCAGGCGTTGACTCAACCATATTAGCTTCAGTTCTCTGCAGAACGCCTCCAGGCTGGACGTTTAGCGGATTCAGGTCAAGATAAGATTAAAAAAGCAAAGAGTGAAGAAGGAAGGAAGAGGAGGGCAGGAGGGAGGCTGATCACTTGTCCGAAGATGCCACACCTCTCAAGGAAAATGTTTACGACGTGCACGTAGAGAGCGGGAACGTGAGCTAATTACTGCTAACCTTCTGGCTCAGGCACCAGTGTTAAAACAGAGCAAGAAAGCACTACACGGAAAACCTGAGTGAGAAAACATAAACACAAGAATAACAATTCACACGGCAAGAAGGTTCTAGTCTTTAAAACAGTATTATCTCTAATTTCTTTCAAGGGAGAAAAACGTAAGTTCCCTGAGAAAACATGAAATGCAAAGTATGATTTGTTTAAATTCGATTTACACGCAGCTCTTCTGGGGGTGGTCAGTGAGGAGCGGACTGAGCCTCCCACGCCACACTCCCGTCAGGGTGCTGGCCGAGCGAGGGAGGCTCAGGCCCTGCACAGGACTTGCTGGACTTGCTGGACTCCGAGCCCAGGGAGTGGACGGAGCTGCTGGACGGCTGCCTGGGACTCCCGGCTGCCTGAACGTAGGGCCCCTCAGCTGTGCCCCTCATCTTCCAAGGGGCTGGGGGCTCAGCCAGGCCCAGGCAACCTGGACGTCTCAGACCTGTTAGCAGTCCAGGGGGCAGGCGGGCATGGGCCCGTCCGGCCAAGGGCACAGCGAGGTCGGTGCTCCCTCCCGGCTCATGTCCACTTGACCTACGTCTTGCTCCTCATCGTCACACTAGCTGAGGGTCTCCTCTGGGACAAGAGGGTCACACATGGGCAGCAAGGACCTCAGAGTCCCCACAGAAGGGGACCAGGCTAAGCAGGGGCACACGGAGACACCCTGGGACTAAGTGCCAGGGGACACTTAATGGCCGGGTCCAGGAATTGCCGAGGTCCGGCCTGGTCCCTGCAGGTAACACTCACTGTGCAGAAGAAATGCAGAAGCAGTGCTCTGACACCTTCTCTTCACCCTCCTCATTGCCTTTTGTTTCTGTCTACATGCTGCTGGCATCCACGGCTGGCATCCACTGAGTCATGAACCCCGTGGTCTGGAAAACACGTGCTGGGGGTGCCTGGGCGTCCCTACAGGTGCCGTGCTCTGGGGGCTGCATGGCTGGTGCTGGGGTGGGGGCCGTGTGAGGAGCGCCCAAGGGAGCCGGCCCCCCTGCTCTGAGCACCCTGAGGACAATCTGGCCATGCTGGCTCAGGAGGGGGCTCTCCCCGAGGAGGGGGGTCTCACACAGCCTGGATCTGCTGGCCTCCAAATGCTCACCCTAACTTCAGCCGTGCTGGGAGGAAACAGGCTGAGGTCCTCACATGAGCTCGTGCCTCACAGGCCGGGGGACAGAGGAGGCAGACCAGGGCCTGCAGCCAGGCCAGGACCCCCTGCGGGCCTGGGGGAGGGGACTGAAGGACAGTGTCGCGGGGATCTGCCCACGTTTCCAGGACCCGAGCACAGGCACTGCTCTTTGGGTGCCTGGGCAGCATGTTTCTGCCCCCTCGGCTCTGCGTCCCTATAACCAGCGTCTGCTGGACGTCTCCGCTCACACAGCAGCACCACCCGCCAGCTCCACGCTTCCAGCTTCCAGGGGAGCCCAGGGACGCCACCAGCAGGTCCAGGGGTGCGCTCAGGACCCAGGCTCTGTTCAGCCAGTGACAGCCTCCAACAGCCAGCAAGTCGTCAAAGTCAAAGACAGTCAAGCCAAATACACGTCCAGAAAAAAAATCGACTAACTGACTTTTGGAAGACCTCACTTCCTCCTGGTTTGCACAGCCAGCTCTCAATTTTGTCACAGATCATGTTGAATAACAGGCAACACCACGTGACCCATTGTGGAAAAGTATTGTAACATAATCAGTCAACCTCCTTGAGGCTAAAAGCGCTGCACTGAAAAATCCAGAACTATTGGGTTTTAAGATGGTGTGGAGGGTGTGAGTTTTTAAAATGAGACCTCTAGAGCACTGCTGTGTTGGAAAAGACTTTTGAGAGTCCCTTGGATGGCAAGGAGATCCAACCAGTCAATCCTAAAACAAATAAACCCTGAATATTCATTAGAAGGACTGATGCTGAAGCTGAAACTCCAATACTTTGTGCACCTGATGCAAAGAGCTGACTCATTGGAAAAGCCCCTGATGCTGAGAAAGATTGAAGGCAGGAGAAGGGGACGACAGAGAATGAGATGGTTGGATGGCATCACCGACGCATTGGACTTGAGTCTAAGCAAGCTCTGGGAGTTGGTGATGAACAGGGAAGCCTGGCATGCTGCAGTCCATTGGGTGGCAAAGAGTGGGAAACAACTGAGCCGCCACACGAGAACAACAGAGCACTGCTGATTTTCAGAGTGGACGTGTCCCGTTTAGGAGAAACTGTCGAGATGCACAAGGCTTGTGAAGGCAGAAGAGGCCCACGCTGGCTCCGTGGCCAGCTCCTGGACAGGGCGGTGCCCCCAGTCACTCGTGTCTTGTCCAGAAGTTCATCCAACTCACCCTGCGGGGGCCCCCACGACCCTCCCGGAGGCTTCTGTGCTCCAGGACCTCAAAAAGCAAGAATTTCATTTTTTAACAATCTAGTTAACATATCAAAGAGCAGAAAATGTGCAAATTGCTGCCCCAAGGATCCTTTATTGCCTTTCCTTTTCAGATGTGCGCCCGCCCCTGGGCCCACCCCTCCGACAAGGTTACTCATCGTCAGGGAGCAAGCTATTTATGTCCCTCAGATGTTTACCTTCAGTAAAGACACTTCAAAGAGCGCTCACGGGGCTCTCCCTGGCCCGGCAAACACTTAAAACCTATTGCTGTGATGGATGGAGCCTCTCCCCAGATTTAATAAATAGAAGCAGCGGCCTGCTCCTCTTTTAGGGCAGCTGTTCTCCTAATGGGCTCGCAGCTCACGGGTGGCCTGGCTGGCACAGCCTGAGAGCGAGGCAGGGCTGCAACGACAACCCAGGGTCTTCTTTTCTTTTCTTCCCCCAGGTCTCCCGTCAAAGAGCCGGACGGTTTGTTAATGTGTCCCGCCCAAGCATTCCACAATCTTGACTTAATCTTTCTATGGAGGATGATTCCCCATAAAGATTACTCGCTCTTCTTTTAATATCGAGTTGCCCAAATGGGCTTGATGAGCATCCTTAATTAAGTAGAGAATGTAAATACATCTAAATGTTACCTCACCAAACACATTAAGTTGCTCAGAAGGCTTGATGACATCAGTAGCTCCCAGGGGCACAGCCCCGTCCGAACAGCACGGATTTAAATGCACACAAACGCCAGCCAGGCTTCCCCTCTGTGCCCTCACGGGCCTTGGAAAGGTACACGCCCTCGGGGGGACAGAGAGGGGGAGCCTTCAGGCATCATTTCTCAATACCCATCACGACCGTAGGGCCCAAGTCATGCGATAGCCAGGACTCTTAGGGACACTCACTCAGCTTCATAATACGTCGCATGCGTGAATGCTCAGTCGTGTCCGACTCTTTGTGGCCCCATGGACCATAGCCCACCGGGCTACTCTGTCCGTGGAATTCTGCAGGCAAGAATACTTGGACTGGGCTGCCATTTTCTACTCCAGGGGATTTTCCCAACGCAGGGATCACACTTGTGTCTCCCACTTTAGCAGGCAGACTTTTTACCACTAACACCATCTGGGAACCCCAGTCTTTACATCTTTTGGTTTTTAGTCGCTAAGTCATGTCCAACTCTTTCAATCCCATGGACTGTAGCCCACCAGGCTTCTCTGTCCATGGGATTCTCCAGGCAAGAACACTGGAGTGAGTTGCCATTGTCTTCTCCAGGGGATCTTCCTGACCCAGGTATTGAACCTGGGTCTCCTGCTTTGCAGGCAGATTCTTTACCAACTGAGCTAGGAGGGAAACCCCATTATATTATTTGCCCCTTTTTAAAAAGAAAGAAACTGAAGCTGGGAGAGGTCAAGCGTCTTGGCCAGGGTCACTCAGCCAGCCTCGTATTCCAACCAGTCTCTGAACTTGGACCCACGCTCTCCAATCAGTAGACACCACATCCTCATCAAGAGGATGACTGAGCAGAGGGAGTGCACTTCCAACCACATGCAGCTCAGAGACTAGTTTCAGTGCCATCCGAGCCCCACCATATGGGGGTGCCTCCCCCAACAAGGACGGGGGCCCCCAGAGGCTTCGGAACAGCCAGAGCTGCCTGTGGCCGCAACAGAAAGGGATTCTGAATGGGGCCTGTCATTTCCAAAGTTGGTCAGTTTCCTGGCCTGAGGACTAGCACATAGCTGTGACCAGGGGAGTCGGGTTTCCTGGAGGAAGAGGGTTTTCTGCTTAACAACAGCTGCCTGGTGTTTCAGAGCGTGTTTCTGTTCCAGCCACAGATCCAGGATTCTGGGGAGAAGCCTCGAGACACACTGCTCAGGATGGTTCTGCCAAGAGGACCCATCAGTTTGAGGCCTCAGCATGTACCTGGGGAGGGACTGGTCAGTTAGAGCCTCCAATGCCTGTATGTTGACAGCAATAGAAAATATTAATTCAGCAAATAAATGATGCCTTTCATTCAATAAATAGTATTTTTCATTTCTATGTACTACTTACTTCTAAGTTACTTAGAGATATAACATGTGAGAAAAACTAAAACTTGGTCTTCCAGTAGAAAAAACAATGTTTGGCCAATGGCACTGGGTCAGACCCTGCAACCTTGGTAAGGAGACCGGGCAGATTTCTCCATCAGTGCTGGGCAGACCCCATCATCTCCAGGGTCCAGTCATGCCCAAGACGAGCTCCAAGCTTACCCAGAGGGTTCCCGTGACTTTCCGTCTTGGAGCTGCACCTGCATGAGAATCTGGAAGAGGGTGGGGAAATGGGACTGCATATTCTCGAGGCCTTGTCCCTCCTCAGAGCAACAGGGGAGGAGGCCCCAGGTCCTCCTCACCCTGCAACCCCGGATGTTGCAGCAGACACGCCTCCCAGAGCAGAGCCAGCAGCCAAGGCCACGGCTCTTGGTGCGACTGGCAGGGCCCTGGGTTCCAGGGGTAGGAACCCAGCAGACCACACGGGGGACCCCATGCAGCAGGCCCTCTGCTGTGCCTGTTACATGTGAGGAAACTGAGGCACAGAGCTTACGCCATCTGCCCGGGGCCATGTGTCTCGTGGCAAAACTGGGCTTTGAACCCAGAAGCCTGACTCCAAAGTCGGTTCACTTCCCTGCTCAGAAGTGATCAACTGGCCTAAGTGTCTGTGTCCAAAACCTCTGTTCCCTGGGATTTCACGTGGGGCCTGACCCCAGAGCGTTCGGCCTGCAAGGTGAGCGGCTGTCCCCGGCCACTGTCTCCTAGGGGGCCTTTCCGAGCTTTGTTTGCTGACCTTGGGGCGCTGGGGCACACTGAGGGGCTGCGATCCTGCCGTCAGTGACCCCCACCCCAGGCTGCCCCTCAAGGTCAGGCTCCAGCCCCGCCGTCCCCACGTGGCCGCGACCCTCGCGGAGCCCCACAGGGGCAGGCGTGCATGCCCTCCACCCTGTCGATGGCGGGGTGACACTGGGGCCAAGGCTCTGCCCAAATGCAGCTCATTAACTCAGCACTTAAAATCAGTTCTGCCAACTAGCAGGCCTCTGCATTTGACGGCTATCACCCTAAAAGGAAGAGCTGGTGAAGACACTGGAGTCAAGTCCCAACACTGCAACAGCGGCCCTGAGACTCACTGCGATGATTGCGCACTTCATCCCATCATCATTAAATAAATGGTCTTTGTTTTTCTTTAAGAAGAAAGCTTCAGGGAAAAAGGATATGATAAATTCAGACTTAGGACAGTGTTCTTTAAATAGACATCAAAATGGTAGAATAAGCGAAATCCCAAAGAGTAAACTGAGGTAACAGCATCGCTGAGGGTAGAATAACAGCTGCTAAGCGCAGCAGAGGTTCGTGCACACTGAGGTGTGCGCAGAGGGGTGTGTGTCTGTCTGTGCTCTACAGGCGACTCAGTGTGCAACCCTGAGACATCAGCCCGCGGGCCGCGAAGGAGCCTGACGCACTGTGACCTGCTGTCGCTGGAGAGGGCGGCCTCTGAGGCCCCAGGTCGCTCAGCGGCCGGAAGTGCGGCCGAGGTGGTTCAGCTGCTCACGCGGGCCTCAGGATTCTGCTTCTGGTGTCTGATCAAAGCGCAAGTTGTAGTATTGCAGCTAAACAACAAGAAAAAAAATTGTCAGAAAGATCGGTTTGTAACTGAAGCCCAAATTTCCCTGAAAAGAGAGAAAATTACTCCTCACGTTCCTAAGGAAAGGAGGGATGTTCTGTGCACTTGGACAAGAGCCAGCCTCACAGCGTCCCCAGGAGGACGCAAGCCCCGCTCCCCAAAGGCCTGCTCCATCTGGTTTTACAGGAAAAGGAGCGACCCTGGACGGCTGCGTCTGTAGGCCAAGCTGGACGAGGAGGCCCAGGCACCCAGGCCCACCGCAGCAGCGTCTCCACAGCCTGCCCACGCTGTGCTCCCCGCCACGCTGACCCAACACCAGCTCTGCTGCCAAACTACTGCCTTGGTCACTGCCCACAGGCCACACTGCAGCCGGGCCACGGCCACGCGCAGCAACCTCTGTCCACGAAGCCCGTCCTGTGACAGTCAGCGCCCCCACCTCCTTCCTGTGCTGTCGTCCGCGCTTTGCTGTGCTCCCCTCCTTCTGGGAGCCGAGGGCCTGGGGGGTGGGGGGTGGTGGAGAAGCTTAGGGCTCTGCTCGAGAGCCACCTCGCGAGACCCCAGCAGGAACTCTTCTGGGACACTGGCGACTCCCAGTGCTCCTGGCTCCTGGTGCCTGTGAAGACCCAAAGGCAGAAGCTCCTTTCACGAGGACCAAGGACACGGACGCCAGTGCCCGGAGGTGTTCGCTGCAGGGCAGGGCTGGCGGGGGGGCGAGGCGATGGGCGGGCAGGCAAGGAAGGCTCCAGCAGGGCACCAGGTCACCCCTGGGGCTTAAGGGGGCAGGAAAGCTGGCCTCCCCAGAGGAGCCAACATGGGCCTGACCCCCAGACCTAACGGCCCACGGCCCTCCACAGGACAGGGGGCCGGGGGAGGGGGAGGGGGCTGGGGGAGGGGGCAGGCAGCTAGTCCTGAACTGGTAGGACAACCTCAGCACAAAGTCAAAGCAGCCCTCTTGTTAGAGGTGGCCATGCAGCCTGGGCAAGAGGCGGCCAGAGGGCCCAGCCCCGACGTGGTCAGTGTGGGGGTCTGCACCCAAGAAGCGTAGGGTCAAGTCCTCTGCCCTACAGCCTCTCCAAGCTACACCAGTGGCCCCCGGGCCAGGATCTAAGGCCAAGGGCTGGTCTCTCAGGATCTCGGGGTGAGGGCTGTGCTCTCCAGATCTCGGAGTACAGGACTGTGCTCTCAGGATCTCGGGGTACAAAGCTATGCTCTTAGGATCAAGGGGTAAGGGCTGTGTTCTCAGGATCTCGGGGTAAGGGCTGTGTTCTCAGGATCTCGGGGTAAGGGCTGTGTTCTCAGGATCTCGGGGTAAGGGCTGTGTTCTCAGGATCTCGGGGTAAGAGCTGTGTTCTCAGGATCTCGGGGTGCAGGGCTGTACTCTCAGGATCTCAGGGTGCAGGGCTGTGCTGTCAGGATCTCGGGGTACAGGGCTGTGCTCTCAGGATCTCAGGGTGAGGGCTTCCTGTCAGGATCTCGGGGTACAGGGCTGTGCTCTCAGGATCTCAGGGTGAGGGCTTGCTGTCAGGATCTCAGGGTGAGGGCTTGCTGTCAGGATCTCAGGGTGAGGGCTTCCTGTCAGGATCTCGGGGTGCAAGGCTGGTCGGTCTGGGGCCGTCTGGGACTCCTGTGTTTGTCAGCAGTCAGGCCCCACGTTTTCCGTGTGTGTGGGCTGACGGGTCCTCCTATTCCTCACGGTAGGCAGCCTCTCGGAGACAGCTCCGGTCTGAACCACCTGTTCAGTCAGGAGCCTCTCCCAGCAGGGACCTCCTGGCTGCCCGCAAGGCTGACAACAAACCCATCGTAAGTTCAGGACACACAGAGAAGCCAGTGGCATGAACAGCAGAGCTCTGAGTGCCAGCCTGAACCCGCACAGCCCTGGTGACCAGGGTGCCCGTGTCTGAGCTGTGTGCCGGGCTCTGCTGCCTCTTCATCCACCAAGGGACCACCGTCCTCGAGCGGGAAACAGCACTTCCGTCCAGTCACTCGGCGAAAATCAGCGAGGAGCCGGCTGATCCCACAGTGCAGAGAACACAGGTCTCCTTGAGTCAAAATGGGTCCCGTCCTGCTTCCCGAAGGCTGCTTCTCATTAATGAAACCGTTGTAATTAAGAATAAAAAAATGCAAGAAATGTAAAATTCAAAAGTCCAATTGTGGCTGCAAGATAATTATTAGCTTTCTGATTATAACTGTTTCTTACCTATAATCCCTGCTGCCTTGTCATTAGTGAAGCCTATTTCCATCATCACTAGAGTCTGATATTAAGGAACAACGAATTTCCCGCAAGTGAAAGAGCGATTAGCTGAGCTGTGTCCACTCAACCACAAGTGAGCCCTGGAGTGACCCCTGCTCTGCTGAATTCCAGTCACTGATAAAGGGGCTGGCTGCGGGAGGGTCGCAGCCTGTCCCCACTCACCTGGAAGGCAGAGCACCTGGGCATGAACGCAGAGGCGGGGCACTCAGACGCTGCACCTGTGGGGAGAGTCAGTCTTCTTCCCGACTTCACTGTTGCCCACTCCCTCTAAAGACAAAACGTGGTTCCCACGTCATGCCAAATGTTGGGTGGACAAGGGTCTGTGACCTGGCAGCCCCCCGCCTGCAGGAGCACCGCCAGGCATCAGGGCCCCTCTGTCCTGCTCCAGGGGCTGTGGGGAGGTCATCAGGGGGTACTTGGAGCCCCTGCCCCACCCCACCCAGCCGCTGTGCCCACCCCTGCAGCTGCCGGCAATTAAATCTATGGGAGGAGGGAACTCACCTCGCACCACTCCGCGGTAATTATAACTTGCTGCCGACGTCCAGCTCTGACAGGCTCCGTCTCGTCTGCCCCTTGGCGCTGCGGCATTTATTTACAACCTCAAGAGATCTCAAACCCAGCGGCTCACACGGACGCCGGGGTTGGTGATGGATAGGCTGTGGGAAGTGCCTGGGCAAACAGCGGATCTGCGGTCAGTCATGTACATCTCTCAGAGACTTCAGAGGCGGCTTCTGTGGCCGGAGCCACCGCAATGAGGTGCTGGTTCACCACCTCGTCCCACATCGACGTGTCTCTGGACCGTCCGCCTGTGACCTGGAAGTGCGGAGCAGACACCCATCGAGGACGCGCTGCCCGGCTCTGCGTCACCGGCTCTTCCTCACGGCTCTGTCCTTTTCCTCCAGGCTCCTCTGCTCATGATCTGCAGGACCGACCTGTGATGTTTCATAGCCCCTCCACCCGCCAAGGTGATGCACCACAGACCAGCCACGTGCAAACACGCTCAAAGACAGCACAGCCTCATGCAGAAAAGAGCCTGGTGCGTGGCGGAACTCAGACCCCAGCCATGAGCATCAAAGTAGGTGATTCCTGCCACATCCACCATGAAGATGGACACAGAAGACTGTGTCTGGTCCCGTTCTCCTTAAATAAAGCCTGAGCCACGTGACGCTTCTGAAAAATTTACGAGGCAGGAGTGAGGCTGGATGTGAGATATCTGAACGATACCAAATTACAGGAAAATTTGCGTTTTACGGATTTTGAAATACCCTATTTTCAATAATACATCATCTAAGCTTTGCAAATGACACATTCTCATAAAATTTAACACATAAATTGCTACTGCGCTCACTGTGGTTAGACATACATATTTGGAGGGTGCAAGAGGGAGGGAGACCTTTGGGGGAAATGGTCTGTGTCCTGCCAATTTGCAGGTCAGTGTGGTTGTCGGAGAAATGGGTTCAGGCCCCAGTCCTGGCAGCACAGGCCAAGGCCTGCTGCTCTGAGAAGGGCGTCCGTCCTTTCTGAGCCCCTGCGTGATGGTGCTCACTTGCTCACAGTCTGGACTCTAAGGGGCAGTCACTCAGCCGCTTCTCTGTGCACCGAGTCCCTGCACAAGCCACGCTGCAGGAGGACACGTGACGGGGGGAGGTTGGAGTGGAGCCACAGTCCCGACGTTACCCAAGTTTGGAAGGTGCAGACACAGGAACGTGAGAAGCTGGACGGGGACCAGGAGCGTCCTAGGTCGGCACCTCTGCCCAGTCTGCCTGCTGGCCCTCTCCTGCAGTCGTGGCCCTCCAGCCACGTGCTGTACGTTCAACTGGAGAGAAACAGTGACTGTTGGGTTTGTTCCTCAAAGGGCGCGTCTCCCTTCAAAGGTCAGGCCTCCTCCTCGGCTCGTCCTCTGGCTTGAGTAAACTCCTATGGATTTCTGGTTCACTCAGAAAAACTTATTAGGACTGAATATGATTCTTCTCTCTACTGTCAGAGACAGCGGAGTCCACTCCTAGCAGAGCCAGAGGTCCGGGCACTTTGTCCGCAGGGGGCGGGCGCCAGTCCACAGGGAGGAGGGGTCAGAGGTGGAGAAACAGACCAGGGAGGCGGTTTGAGGTGAGACCAGCGGAGAATGTCAGGCCGAAACATTCCCACGCCTCCCGGGGCCTGGCCTGCAGCCCCCACCACACCCGACCATTGTCACTGCCAAAGCCGGCGCAGGCATAAGAGGAACCAGCGCCGGGGATCACCAGGCATAAGAAAGCTGCCTGGTCTTCTCAGCCTTGGTTCCAGCTCCAGCATGAAGGGGCCCCACACGGACAGCCCAGCACCCGTCCAGCCGGTATCCCTGACGGCCCTCCCCGTGCGCCAGATGGAGAGGAAGTCGGGCAGGTGGACAGATGGCCCTGGGCATGCGGGGGCTCTTGTCCAGTGACCACACTTTGGGCCCATCCTTGAGAAACCGATTCAGGACGAAACACACCTCGAGCGGTTCCCTGGAAAGTGGCCGTGCCTGTGACTATCACAGTCTTGGGGGAGATGGACGCTAATTGCTGTCTAGACGTTTTATTACACAGCGAGGCCTTGGTCACTGAGCGCCTCCCTCTCTGCAGGAGAAGCTAGGGTCAGCTGGACTGTTTGTCCCGAGGAGGGCTCAGCACAGGCCAGGGTGTGGGGCCCAAGGATCCTGAGCCCCACTCACCGGATCCCAGGGCGGCTTCTGGGGAAAGCGGGCACTGGGATGCCTTAGGGCCAAGTCCATTCATGGGTGGGGGCCCCGATTGTGAAACCAGGCGAATCCGTGACTTCCTACAGATTCTCCTGTGCGACTTCCGTTTGGCTTACGTGTGTCTTTTTTTTCTCATCGTTCTTGCAATGGTGGATTTTCTTTTTTTTTTTTTCAATTACTTTTCAACCACCACACAGCCTGGTCTGCAATTTGAGGTGTAACAGCATCCTGAGGTGAAAACGCTGCAAGAGTCCAGTCTTCCTGCGCAGACCGGGTGGGTCGGGCCTGGCGCCAGTGCCTGAGCCCCGCCTGTGGGGACCGAAGTCGCAGGAGGGGCCCCTGTGATCTGCGGCCACGTCCCAGGCCCTGAGCCACCCGGGGCAGCACCTCGGCCATGCGGCATGGAGCACAGCCTCCGACCCAGCCGGAGCTCCGAGGAGTGTCTGTGCCACCGAGCCCCCTGCACCCAAGCCCCCCGCACCTGAGCCCCACCCGAAGCAGCCCCAGGCCCGGCATGCAGAGGATCCCCTGGGGCCCCAGCGGTCTCTGTCACTGCTTGTGCAGACCACACAACCGGTCACGTTGCTTTGCACCCGCAGACTTGGGGACCCTTTGGCTCATAGGAAACCAGCCTCACAGCAATTAGCTAACTCCAGCTGGCAGGCAGTGTTGGCAACGATGTTGTGGAGTTATTCTGGGGGGTTCTCTGAGCACCAAGGCCAAGTCACTGAGGTCTGCGTATGTGTCATCCTGCAAAACCATCTCGAGACTGAGCATTTGTAAACCCAGGGTGCTCCCAAAAGGAAAGGGACCCGGGGCCTCGGCTATACTATCTGACACCAAGGATTTCTCCCCGACTTTGTGGCTGGTACCCCCTTGCCCCCACCCCCGGTCCACAGGCTCCTGTGACCTCAGCCAAGTCCACCCTAAGTCACTCCCCCAAAAAACAGTTCAGATTCTCTGGCCCAAGCATCAGAGTTATGAGTCTAGAGCTTCATCTTGCTAATTAGGGGACGGTGCCTCTCGGACCTGCCTCGATGGGTATCCAGCTGCCCAGGCCTCACTGTGACCTCGCAAAGCCCATTTGAGGGTCCTGCCCATTGCAGAGACTCTCCTGCCGCACCCCTGCCACCAGGTCCTACCCAGAGCCCCACTTTTGGGAAACCCACCTTAGCAGTGTGTTTACTGCCTGAAAAGAACACGAAGGAAGCAGAGAATTTTTTTACTCAAAAGTTTTCTTGATTTATTTTGATTTCTTTTCTTGTTTTTAACAAATTTATAACTTACTTTAATAGCAAGTTTATAACGATACAGTTTACAGTGGGCCCTCTGTATCCACGGGTTCAACCAACCATGGATGGAAGCTATTCAGAAAAAGGATTCCAGAAAGCTCCAGAAACCAAACTGGAATTTTCCATGTGGCAGCAATTATTTACACAGCATCCACATCATGTTAGGTGTTGTGAGTAACCTGTGAGTGTTCAGCCACCTCAGTCATATCCGACTCTTTGCAACCCCATGGACTGTAGCCCACCAGGCTCCTCCATCCATGGAATTCTCCAGGTAAGAATACTAGAGTGGGTTACCATTCGCTTCTCCAGGGGATCTTTCTGACGCAGGTGTTGAACCTGCATCTCCTGCATTCCAGGCAGAGTCTTTACCGCTGAGCCACAGGGGAAGCCTTCATAAGTAACCTAGAAATGAGCTAAGGTATACATAAGCATGTGTGCGCATGCCTTGAGCATCCTCAGATTCAGCTGCCCGAGGCGATCCTGGAATCGATGCCCCACAGACACCAGGGGTGACAGCGCATCCCATAAAGTTTAGCTTCATGTACACACTCCTCAGATACGCAGACGACACCAGCCTATGGCAGAAAGTGAAGAGCAACTAAAGAGCCTCTTGATGAGAGTGAAAGAGGAGAGTGAAAAGTCGGCTTAAAGCTCAACATTCAGAAAACTAAGACCATGGCATCCAGTCCCATCACTTCATGGCAAATAAATGGGGAAACAGTGGAAACAGTGGCAGACTTGATTTTTTGGGGCTCCAAAATCACTGCAGATGGTAACTGCAGCCATGAAATTAAAAGACGCTTGCTCCTTGGAAAAAAAGTTATGACTAACATAGACAGCATATTAAAAAGTAGAGACATTACTTTGCCAACAAAGGTCCATCTAGTCAAAGCTATGGTTTTTCCAGTAGTCATGTATGTGTGTGAGAGTTGGACTATAAAGAAAGCTGAGACCTGAAGAATTGATGCTTTTGAACTGTGGTGTTGGAGAAGACTCTTGAGAGTCCCTTGGACTGCAAGGGGATCCAACCAGTCCATCCTAAAGGAAATCAGTCCTGCATATTCATTGGAAGGACTGATCCTGAAACTGAAACTCCAGCAGTTTGGCCACCTGATGCAAAGAACTGACTCACTGGAAAAGACCTTGATGCTGGGAAAGATTGAAGGCGGAAGGAGAAGGAGATGACAGAGGATGAGATGGTTGGATAGCATCACCAATGCGATGGACATGAGTGTGAGTAAGCTCTGGGAGTTGGTGATGGACAGAGAGGACTGGCGTGCTGCAGTCCATGGGGTCACAAAGAGTCAGACACAACTGAGCGACTGAACTGAACTGACACATTCCATGCTTTCAGTATTTTCTCAGAATGATACAACTGCCGTCACATGCTAATTTTAGAATAGTCTCAGCACCCCAGAAAGAAAGCTCATACCCAGTGGCAGTCACGCTGATCCCCCACTCCCGGGAAACCACTAACCTACTTTCGGTTTCCATGTTTGCTCTTCTGGATGTTTTATGCAAATGCTATCATACAATAGTCTTTTCTTGCTGGCCTCTTTCGGGAGCACAACATTTTCGAGGTTCATCTTTTCTGTGGACAAACAACACCTGCCTGTGTGGACGGAGCCCGACACTAACCCTTCCCCAGCTGACGGACGCCACGTCCGTGGCCTCACTCTGGGTTCTGGGGAGGGACGCCGCTGTGAGCTCTCTTTGGCGAGATTCATGTGGACGTGTGCTCACTTCTCTAGACTTTCTCTCCCTGGGAGACTGTGCGCTAACATTCTGGGAACTTCTGCTGTTACAGCTCTTGAACTCCAGGACCACTGACGGCGCCTTTCCCTTGGTGAGCTCTCTGCACCTCCCGGTCTCTCTCTCTGTCTCTCTATCTCCCTTTCTCTCTTTCTGTCTTTCTCTCTCTCTTCCTCTCTCTCTGTCTCCCTGTCTCTCACCCTCTGGACACTCAGCCCCTGCAGCTTGAATCCTTGTCTGCACATCAGAAAGCTGGAGCAAGACCCTCCAGTTCGGCTGCACAGAGTCTGCAGGCGCACAGGAGCACAAGTGTCAATTAACCCGAGTTAGCCCAAGTGTGTCCACAATGACCGAGGACAATGGGTGTTGTTTTATTTCCTAATCCTCCAAGGGTCCCAAGAACGGGCCCCAGTTTCAACGACCTGAGAGGCACTTGCCCCAGACCCAACTCGAAGCCTCTCAGTGACGCACGGGCTTTCATCCCCGACCTCTGTACATTCCTTCTGTGCGTAATCTGCTCCTAACAAGGTACCTGCTCTTGCTAATTCTTTTCTTCTGAAAAAAGCAGTGTAAAAGGAGTTGATGTTATACAATTCATGTTTGCAGGAAGAAAAATTACTTTCCAACAAGCAAAAGAAGAGAAATGTGGCAATTTGTAAAAAAAAAAAAAAAAAAAAAGGTAGCTCCGTCTGAGACACAGTGATTTTGTAAAATCCGTCTTTTCACTCACAGCTTTGCAAAAGCAGCTCCTCCCCATGGGAGAAAGTTTTTACTGAGTCTTGCAGGTGAGTAAGATATTTAAAAAACCTGAATGAAGCTTTTGGCCAATACAACATGATAAATATAATAATACTTCTGAATGTTACAGATTGAAGCTGTTATGAGAGCAAATCCTAAGAGTTCACATCACAAGGGAACTTTTTTCCTATTTCCTTAATGTCGTATCTATACGAGGTGATGGGTGTTCACTACACTGATTGTCATCTTCTCCCGATGTGTGTGAGTCAAATCATGTTGCTGCACCTCACCCTTGTATAGCGTTCTGTGTCAACTACATCTCAATAAAACTAGAAGAAAAAAGTGAGTTCTTTGGAAGGTGTTTCCTCTCCCCAAATGTCAATTGAGAAACTCCAGTTGAGTGTCAATAACAGAAACATAAATGCTAAACAGCTTGACTACTCCAAATCTTAGAGTTTATATCTACTTATATATTATCCTTTCCCTTCAAAAGGACTGAGCCCAGTGGGGCCAGAGCTGAAGACAACAGAGGAAAACATACAGGCGGCGGGGGAGACTGGGATGAGCAGGAATCCTCATTCTCAGCAGAGCCTTTCAATAGGTTCAGAAATTAGCTGAGCTGCCTGACAGCTGGTTGATGACACGCAGATAAGGACAAATATGCCTGCAAGACCCAGATCCCATGTCTTCCAAACCTGTTTGGCTTGTCTCTAATGATATCTGCCTTGAAAGTTCTTTTTGCTACAGTGGCCAACACCTGGGCTCCAAACAACCATCACCTGAGACAATGCCTCTCCTGGGCCTTGACCCCATCCCCCTGGGAGCTCTCTCAAGGCACCACATGGCTGGCCCAGGGTTTTGCTAAACAGCACCTTTCCATCCCCAAGCACATCGAGTTTCTGTCCTTGAAGACGATCATTTCTGGTCAATTAGCATGAGCTCTGATATTGGCTGGTGTTGGAAATCTCATAATAATATCAGAAATCTCACAGAGTGTTAGCTGCTGCTAAGTTACTTCAGTCGTGTCTGACTCTGTGCGACCCCATAGACAGCAGCCCACCAGGCTCCTCTGTCCCTGGGATTCTCCAGGCAAGAACGCTGGAGTGGAGTGCCATTTCCTTCTCCTATGCATGAAGGGAAAAGGGAAAGTGAAGTCACTCAGTCGTGTCCGACTCATAGCGACCCCATGGACTGCAGCCGACGAGGCTCCTCCATCCATGGGATTTTCCAGGCAAGAGTACTGGCGTGGGGTGCCATTGCCTTCTCTCTGTTAGCATCCTACAGGAAATCTTTTCATCACAAAGACCCAAAAGATTCCCCATACAATGTCCCATATTTGCCTTAAAAAAGCTGTAAGTAAAGTCATGTCAGAGACGCAGCACGAGATCATTGATGGAAGCAGGTGCTTTAGAATCAGGAATTCTTGCCCTGACCCTCAACTGCCCATGAAGCCTTGGACAAGGCCCAGAATTTCTGTGCGCCTCAGTTTCTTCAGCTGAGAAATGGACACATTCCCTAACTGGAACTTTACAGCCTGTTGTCCATAGGATCAGAAATTATATACACAGTATGTATATAGACAAGGCTTCCTTGGTGGTACAGTGGTAAGGAATCCACCTGCCAGTGCAGGAGATGCAGGAGACTCAGGTTCAATCCCTGGGTCAGGAAGAACCCCTAGAGAAGGCAATAAAAACCCACTCCAATATTCTTGCTTAGAAATTTCCATGGACAGAGGAATCTGGTGGGCTACAGCCCATGTGATCACAAAGAGTCAGACAAGATGAGTGGCTGAGCACACTAAACTATACAGACAAGGATGTCTGTATTTTGCTTTATATTATTTTTGTAATGCACATCAAAACTGGTAAGAACCAAGCTGCACAAGTCTGAGGTATTCTTTTCACGAGAATCGGGGATACTTTTGTAATTGACCACTTTTACATATTTTTCACTCACATGAAGTGAAAGGGAACACGCCACTGCCTCACTGAACATTAAGGATCAGGGGTTGGAAACTTCAAGTCTTCATAAATACTTCCCAAGTCTTATAGTCGATTGCATGCAAAAACAGATGCAAAACATATTTGGAAGTTCTCTGTCAAAAGAAATTTCCTTTAACTGTACTGAAAATGTTCCAATATGTGATTAAAATGTTTTTGCCATGTGCGTAGTCAAGCTCATCACTTTACAGCCTGTGGGCATGTTTAGGATGTCACAGAATGGAACCCCTGTCGTTATAACTAATGATGGATTATAGATAAACAATATGAGGTAGGTCTGCTCAGAGAGTTCTCTGCAAACACCAGACTGTAAATCCTGATTTTTCACCCAGCTTCGAGGGTGGAAAATCCTGGTCACAGCTACTCAACTCGGCTCAGCACTTGTACCAATCACAGCTGTAAACGATACATCAGTGAACGTGTGGCTGTGTGCCAATAAAACTTTATTTGTGGACACTGACGTGTCACATAATTTTCACAAGAAATTTGATTCTTTCTTCTTTTGATTTTTTTTAATCCATTAAAAGAATACTCAGTAACTCCTTCTCAGCTTGTAGGGTATACAGACCCCAGCAGCTGACTGGATTGGCCGACCACTGACCCAGAATAGTCTAATATGAAATCAGAGTCTCTGTAATGGTCTTATTTGCATGAATACAAAAATGTCCATCTGTAAACGGATTTCTTCAAGGGAAAAATGTTAAATTCTTATGGTAAACCCAAGTTACCCTTCCACAACCCAACAAGCAAAGCCCCCGTGCTGGCAGAGCGAGGTCTGGCTTGGACCTGCAGGGTCAGGGAGTGGAGACGCTGGAGCGGGTCCTGACTGGGGAGAGAGGGACCTGGGATGACGGAACGGGGGCTGAGAAGGGGTGCAGAGGAGGGGAGGAGGCTGAGGAGAGGCCGGCCCTCCCGCCTGCAGAGCCCCTTCCCCTCCCTGAAGCACTCACCCAGCAGTCAGCTGTCCGCCCCGCAGAGCAGCGCACCTGCTGCGCACGTGGACCGTGGGCCTGGCGCCCCCGTGCGCACCTTCCGCAGGACAACGGAGGCCCGGCCTCATCCCGCGCAGGGCGCCTGTGTCCCTTTCGACGGGCCCTCGTCTCCCCTCGGGGGACACGGCGTCACCAGCTTCAGTGCGAGCACAGCGGAGGAGCCAAAGCGGCTTAGCGCCCCGCCCCCGAACCCTGGGGGAGCGGTCTGGAAAAGTCTCTGGAAGATGCGGGCAAGTGTGACCCGCATCCCTGCGCCGTGTCTGTTCCCAAGACCAGCAAGAGGAAAGCTGCCTTTTTAATGGTGGGGGCTTGTGTCCGTCTAGTCAAGGCTATGGTTTTTCCTGTGGTCATGTATGGATGTGAGAGTTGGACTGTGAAGAAAGCTGAGCGCCTTAGAATTGATGCTTTTGAACTGTGGTGTTGGAGAAGACTCTTGAGAGTCCCTTGGACTGCAAGGAGATCCAACCAGTCCATTCTAAAGGAGATCAGTCCTGGGTGTTCATTGGAAGGAACGATGTTAAGCTGAAACTCCAGTACTTTGACCACCTCATACGAAGAGTTGACTCATTGGAAAAGACTCTGATGCTGGGAGGGATTGGGGGCAGGAGGAGAAGGGGACGACGGAGGATGAGATGGCTGGATGGCATCACTGACTTGATGGACGTGAGTCTCAGTGAACTCCGGGAGTTGGTGATGGACAGGGAGGCCTGGCGTGCTGTGATTCATGCGGTCACAAAGAGTCGGACACGACTGAGCAACTGAACTGAACTGAACTGTGTGCAGCCATAATTTTCTGTTTACATGGCAAACGGGCAAGCTCACGTGTCTTCATTACTGACAGAGAGGCGAGTTGCTCTGCTGTTGGTAGTTCTGCTTATTCATTGGTGTAGATGGTGTTTGTGAGCCATCGAGTCACCTTCTGCCCCCGCAAGTCACTCAGCCTCACCGACGGTGAGAACAGCTGTTCACATCCAACTTCATATGAATATTCCTGATTATGGTCAATGAGGTTCACACACTGGTCTGTGAGGTTCACACACTGGTCTATGAGGTTCCCTCACTGGTTTGTGAAGTTCACACACCACAACTGTGAGGTTCAAAACATAAAGAAGGAATACTATTCTCAACTAGCACCTGCCAGTTGATTCCAACAAACAGAAATTAAAGTGTCAGAAGGGGTGCGGGTGGAATTCTGGGGTGAGTTCAATCTTAAAAGGATTCAGAACGGCTTACTCAAATTTAGCAGACTTGTAGCAGCCAAACTGCACCATCCCTGACAACCACCCCGGGGTGGGAGAATTTCTTTGAAGAGATCCAAAAAACAAAAGCCGCCCCAACATGGACACCCATCTCTAAGTTTCAGTCTTATTGCCAATATAAGTTGAGACACTGGCTTTGGCATGTGGCAGAGTTAATTTTTTTTATCTGTAATCCTGGTATGGTCCTTGGAAACTAAGTTATTAAGCTACCCTCCTGAGGAAAAACTCAGAACACGCCTGTTCAGCAACAGGAAGGAGACTTCTCTCCACTCCATTTCAAAGGTGCCACGTTCTTCTCCGTGAAACTCTACTTTGTCACAAGGCTTCGTCCAGGGATTGTCTGGACGAATGAGAGTCATCCAGAGAATAAGAGAATAAGAGAAACTTCATGTTTGTCTTTTGCAAAATGAGTTGTCACAGAGCATCACCTTTTGGAGAGCATCTGCCGAGAGCCTAGCTACACTGTGCATTCTCACTGCAGACAGGGATGCATGCAGCAGGTTGTGTTCAGGGAATGTGCATAGTCGCTCAGTCCTGTCCAACTCCTTGTGACCCCATGACCGTAGGCCGCCACACTCTTCTGTCTGTGGGGATTCTCCAGGCAAGAATACTGCCCTCCTCCAGGGGATCTTCCCAACCTGGGGATGGAACCCAGGTCTCCTGCACTGCAGGCAGATTCTTTACCAGCTGAGCCACCAGGGAAGCCATCAGGGAATGTGGTCCCAGATAAACAAGAGAGGAGGTGGCAAAGCAACACGGGAAGATGAGGCGTCAAGGACTTCTTCTCTGAGCTGAGGTGTAACTGACACACAGTACCACAGGTGTGCAACATGTTGATTCCACATTCATATATGTTGCAAGCTCAAGACTTTGTCTAAGTAATATTCATCACCAAACGTGTCACAGACTTTTTTCTAGTAACAAGTTTTAAGACTTACTCTCTCAGCAGCATTCAAAAATGCAATACAAATATACAACTATTAACTATAGTAATAATTAAACTGTCCTTAAATGTACACTTTTGAGATGTGTCTTCCCCGGGTCCAGAGACTGTACTTCCTGGACGAGTACCATGAACTCCACAGTCCCGGTATGTGCCCCCTCCCGGACACATGGCGCAGCCTCTCCTGGGGGCTGATGCACCTTGTGCTGATGGCAACTTCCCCAAAACCTCACCAAAGACACTGCCTCTTCCCAGATCTGCTGTGAGCACAGTGCCTGCCTGCCTGCAGCCACAAGACCGTGACAGACCTTCTGTCCACCACATCCGGGGCACCTGCCCACTGCAGCTCTGATGGGCCATGCACCTGCCTGGAGCCCGGGCCTAACTCGGCTCACCTGCCCACTGTCTCCCCAGTGGAGGACACCGGCCAGGCCCAGGTGCCCAGAGGTCAGGCAACCCGGGTGGCGTCCCAAGCCCCAGAAGGTGGGTTGCATGTCCAGTCTGTGGAGACATCGAAAAACAGACTGTTTCTAGTCAGACTGTTTGTAGTCACTGTCTCTAGTAGGATTGCAAAGAACAGAGGACAGCGCAGAAAAATCTGGATTAGAGTGAGGAGACACAGTCCCCTCTCTATTTGGCCAGTGGATTTTTGCATGGCCCTAAAATCTCTTCTCTCTCTCCATATCAATAGCTCCATTATTTCATCAGAAAAAAAAGAGAAAATCTTTGTGTCTCTCTCCCTTAGGTGACCCTTAAGGACCAGTAAGCCCGTGGGGAAGGAAACCCGGTTCCAGCCCGGGCCCAGACCTTGGGAAACCCTGAGCATCACACATCTGCTTCATCGTCTGCCAGCCAGGCTCCCCAGCCAGCCCCACAGGATCCTCACACCACACGATTACAGAGGCGGTGTGGTGCTGCCCAGAGTGTGTCTGCTGTGATTAAAGGTGATGAGAATCAGCAGTGTCACAAAGGGCTCTGGAACCCACTGGTAAGGTTGTGCACACATGTGGGTGTGCACACCTGTGTGTACACAAGCACGTGTGTATGCATGTGTGTCTCTGTGTTTGCACATGTGTGCTGTGGTTCTTTAATGTTTATGTGTGCATGTGTGTACACATGTGTCCGTGTGTGCACATGTGCATGTGTGTATACTCATGTGCATACTCGTATGCATGTATGTGACTGTGTGCATGTGCGTATGCACATGTATCTCTGTGTGCCCCGCAGGAGCATGCAGGGGCTCCCATTTTGAAGACCAGTTCAGACGCCCTCCTCCGGCTGGTCAGCCTCAGTGTCTGGCCCAGCTGTGGACTTGCCTCAGTTTCCACACATCCAGCATCTGGGGGTGCTTCCACCAGCAGTCCAAACCCCAGACACTCCCTTTGAGGAACCAGTAAGTTACGGTAAATCATACATTGACATTCAAATCCCTGTGAAGTCCAGTCTTCAAGGAAGATTGCCTGTTACAACATGAAGTGAAAAGGCATGAAACCAAACTAACAAACGGTCTCTGCTGTGCATGAAATAGAAAAATAACAGAGAGAAAACACAGGAAAGTGGTTTGTTGGGAGATGAACAGTTTCTCTTATTTTCTTCTGTCCTTGAGAATTTTTTTGTTTCTATGCAATGATCACACAATATGGAGAAAGAGGAAGGGCACCTTTGATGTGAGGGTGGAGAGCGTGTGCAGGGCTGAGACTTGGGGTGGAAAAAAAGGCCGTGCCTCGGGGCAGCCCTCCAGGACTGTGCCTGGCCACTTTCACTGTGATACCCGTCCTGACACGCATGGAAAGTGTGAGTCTGGACTCCAGGCCCTCCCCTTGCAGTCCCTTGGGGAGCAAGGCCTGGGTGCCCTCAGAGGCCACACTGGCCCCGCCAACAGCTAGACGGGCAGCCACTGCCAGGCCCGGGCACCAAGGGATAGGCAGCAGCTTCAAGGCCTCGGGGATCCCAGCCAGTGGAGCACTCGGTGGATCCTAACTCCTGGCAGCCCCCTTGCCCACCACGGAGTCCCCATGCCCCTGCCCCGAGAGCCCTCCTAGGCCTCCCGTCCCCAGGGTCCCCCCTAAGCACTCTTTGTCCCCTATAAACCGCAGCGCCCACCTCCCCCCAAAATGGCCCCAAGGGTCTTCATACCAACTCTGAAGGGTTCTTTATTCACCTCAAGGGAATATTCACGACCACTCATGTTGAAGACACTCCAAGTTTGGAACAAATATGATCAACACACAGAAGTTTCCCCAGAGAGAAGAGTGCTTTTTTGCTGCAGGAAGGGCACACAGAGGGCGACAGGCAGAAAGCTGCGTTTGCACTTAGTGAGCACTTACTGTGTACCATCACTGCGCTGGGCTTGAAAAGACGAAAAAGACACAACAGCCCACGCAGAGGCCAACACACAGACACGAATCACATCGGCTCGTAAGTGCCTCAAAGGAGGGAGTGTAGAGACCGAGCCAGGGCCTGGTGTCCACACAGGAGCCAGGCTCCTAACGGCATCGCCCAGCTCCTTTTGAGTCAAACCTAAGTACAGAAAATGCAGGTTGCTTCAAAGAGGATTTAACTTTTCAAGACAGACCATTTCCAAGCCCAGCCTTTCCCACCTCATGGAATTGCCAGCTGGGTGCCCGGGGTTGGGCCTGCCCCAGTCTCCAAAGAATGGGGCTGCGTCTGAAGACTCCGTCACGTGAGCCTTGATCAGACACATAGGAACACCTCTGTAGCCCCCACGGAGCCCCGGGATCTCACAGCAAATCTGATTACTGAATGGCAGCTCGTTCCGTGAGCATGTAATATCAGAGCCCGTGCTGGGGCCAGGCAGGCACGTTTAATACCTCGTGCTCTCTTGGTTCCCCATCTGAAGGATTTTGAGAGACGATCAGGGAAAATAAAAACAGAATGGATGGTTGAAAAAGGCAAATTGGAGGGTCTGGACAAATTGAGTTATTCTAATAAGATGTCTCTTCTAGAATTCTTTTATTCATCAGGCCCAAACCTGACTGCTAATTAAGTTATTCCACTGGAAAGGAGAAAAGAATCACCTACAACTTTTTTTTAAGAACCACTTTATAACCTTTGGTCCCTTGTTCCCGCTTTGGGCCACAGGGGTATAAACCTGTAATTAACAACTTCTTTATTGCCTCCTCGATAGTAATTGCCATGTATCGCCTTAGGTAGTGAGAATAAAATCCTTCCTACACTCTCCCCCCCACGCTCCGCCAGCCCCCTGGTTGTTATTCAGGTCTTGCCAAGATTTCACCTTCCACAAACCTGTGCTCATTGGGCAGCTCCTACACTCTGACCTCTCTGTGAGCATCAATACGTTTGCTGTAAGAATTCCCTCTCCGCAGAGCAGCCTGGAAAGAAACAGGGGAAACGGGGAAAAACATACAGGCCGGGCTGAGATTAGCTTATCAATTATCGTGAAACCGTCTGCAGCTTCAAAGGGCTGGGAGCCGGGCAAGCGGAGTTGATCGCGCCTGGAAGGGTCTGCAGTTGTCTCCTCATTGCCCAGATGTGGGGCCGCCCACCTGGGGCCGGGGGAGCCTGGACGTGAAGGCGGAGACCGGCGTCTCCCCGGGACCGAGTCTGCGGTCCTGGGTCAGATGGCGACAGCACATGTATGCCCACTCAGGCCAGTGCTCCGTGCAGGACACAAGGCACTCTCGTCCCCTCCCTGCGACCTCAGCTTTCCTGCTGGTCGGCAGGCAGCAAAGCACTCATCATGGGTGGCGTCTCCGCAGTCCATGGGGCTGCAGGACGTCGGCTGGGCCGTGCCCACGGGACTCGAGCCTCTGACCACACGTGGGAACACAGGCGACAGAAACAACCCACTTAGAGGCCGAGCGCCAATGACTGACATCACTTCCTGATTAGAATTCGGGGGACTTTTCTGGGTTTTGCTTATTTTGGGCTTTTTTCAGTGGGATGACTGAGACTTTGATTTAATCCACAGTATCTTAGAACTCACCAGAACAATGGAAAATGAATGTAATGTTTATCGATACAGAGAAAAGTCCTCTGGCTAGAGAGATACCAAATAAAATCCAATTAAATTCTCCTGTGGTCACAGGTCTGGTTAATGAACAACCCTCACTGTGCTGAGCAGCGAGTGAGCGGCCCCAGCCTCTGCGCCTCTGGCCCCCCGCTCTGCGGGCCAGCCGTCCACACTGAGCACAGCCTGGCCCGCACCCAGTCAGGACCGGTCTGAACGCTGTGGACACGGGACTCCAGGGCGGCAGGCCCCGCGCCCCCGCGTCCTGAGGGGTGGGGGTGGTGGTTTCAGTGGGGGAACCTCCATCCTCCCGGCAGAGAGCAGCTGGCACTGCCCCTCCTCATCTTCAGGCTCACAGACGTGAATTCCCAAATTACTGTTTTTCAGAGCACAGCCTCTCGGCGAGGCCTACATATTTTATTCCATCACTTGTCTCCAACTTCTAAACTCACTGTATGTGTCAGTGAAGCTGGCATAAATTAAATATATATTAGTAGAATCTTCCTTTCTCATTTTGTTGATAGTTTTGAGTTAGAGGGAAGGATCTCTGCCTATGGTAAAGAAAAGGAACACAAGTATTTCCCAAAACTGAGAAAGGATAAAGCAATATTCTTTTTAAGATCACCCATAATTCCAACAAGATTCCCAGGTTGTTCACTGGTAAGAAATCCACCTGCCAATGAAGGATCCTCCAGTTTGATCCTTGCTTTGGGAAGATCCCCTGAAGAAGGAAATGGTACCCACTCCAGTATTCTTGCCTGGAGAATCCCATGGATAGAGGAGCCTGGAGGACTACAGTTCACGGGGTTGCAAAAGAGTCAGAGTCAACTTCGCAACTAAACAACAAATAATCCCAACATCCAGGGGCAAGCCATGTAATACTTTGTCATATTTCAATTGTCCTTGCATTTATTTTTACTTTATAAAGTCATAAGGTTCTTATCATTTTAATTCTACTTTAAGAAAAAAAAAAAACTTTCTTGAAGTTACAGTTTCCCGTGTCCTTGAAAACTCTACAGACTACTTTAAAGACTATACAGCAGTCTGTCCTCTAGAAAGCGGTGGGTGCAGCCACTAAGCACTGCCTCTCTCAAGGCGCAGCAGGGGGGCTGCCTTCTGAGCCTTTCTTTGACCTGAAGGGCGGACTGCGCAAGGACCCAGTGGTCCCCGTGTTACACACAGAGAATCACAGAGCAAAGATATCTGGTTCAAGGTCTCACAGAGAAACCAAGATGCCTGCCAGAGCTCACGGTTCCCATGCCAGCCTATACCCTCCAGCCTGAATGCAAAGTCGGCTTCACCCTTGCAGTCTATTTAAACATCAGAATAATTGTTTCCAGTTTTTCACTGTACAGACCACACTTTAATGTATCCAACTTCTTGTGCTCAGCTGCTTTTGCAGAACCCTAATCCAATGGTGACTGTGTGTGTGTGCTCAGTCGTTCAGTCTTATCCGACTCTGTGCAACTCCAGGACTATAGCCCACCAGGCTCCTCTGTCCATGGGATTCTCCAGGCAAGGATACTGGAGTGGGTAGCCATTCCCTTCTCCAGGGGATCTTCCTGACCCAGGGATCGAACCCATGTCTCCTGCACTGGCAGGTGTATTCTTTACCATCTGAGCCACCACCAGGGGATCCAACTTCTTCCCACCACCCAAAATGTATCCAGAGCCACGGAGATGGAGCCAAGCTGCTTTGTTTTATTTCCTCTCTTATTTCCCATTGCAACAGTGAACCGCAGTGCAGGGAATGGGACCGAGGTGGGAGAGAGAGAAACAGGAGGAAAGAACCTAGATGGTCTGTAAAACAAAGACCCACAAGAACAAATAAACAAACAACGGGGTCCTTGAACTGACCGAGGCTGTGACCTGGGCATCGGGGGAGAGCAGACTGGCCTTCTGCGAGCTGTGAATTAACTGCCTCGCTGTCGCTGGACGCCAGGCCCACGAAGGGGCAGAGCCATCTGGACTTCAGGGAGGCCGGGCCATCGCAGGGACCTCCTGCCCCCGCTGGCCTGAGGGCCGCCATCAGAGCCATGGCTGGCAGAGACCCACTCGGACGAAGCGGCCTCACCCTCAAATATCTCTCATCCAGGCTCTCGGAAGGGCCAACTAACCGGAGCGACATCAAGAGCGGACGCTGCTCCAGGAAACCACACGGAGCCGCGTGTCTCGAGGCCACCATCACCAGGCAGCCCCTCACGGCCAGCGTCCACCTCCTCAGAGCCACAGCTTGATGGCTACCTGCGTACCTCCGTGTTGGCCTCTCAGGAAACAGTGTCCAAACGAGCGGATCCCCTCACATTTTAAAGACAACGACAGGGCAGCACGGATCTGTGCCTGTGTTCTCTGAACGAACGTGCTGAGCGTCCTCCTCTGACCTGGTGGCCAGCTGCCGTCTCCCTAACCCAAAGCATGAAAAATGCTTACAAACCAAAGCACAGGCCCCTCTTTAGCAATGACATTTTCTGCCACCCGTTAATGAGCCAAACTGCTAGTCCGGACATGCTAGAGAAGGAGCAAGTGCCAAGTGGAGAGACGCCGGGCTTTTATGTTGCCTCTCTGAGATAAAGCAAAATGATACGTAGTCTTGAATTATGTCATGATGCAGAATGCTGTGGTTTCCTGGAAATATGGGGCTAATCATTTATTCACTTAGGAATCAACTAGAGCATCAGTTGTCAGATTAAACTCCTTTAACGTTCCCAGTCTCCCTCGCAGGGTGTTAACACTCTAAGTATACTGAGGCCTTTGTGTATATTTAAGCAGGAAAGAGGAGAAGGCTTTCTCATGTGCCAAACGGAAAAGGAAAACAAAAGTATCCTTTGCTGCCGTTGGGAGGCCGACACTTGGTGAGTTGCCACAGGGGCTCAGAAGCACACTCGGCCCCATGTGTGTCCAACGGCAGGGCCGTCAGCTGCCCGGACAGCCAAACGGAGGCGGATGTTGGCGGGGCACCGTGGCCTCCTCGGCCCGTTCTCCCCGAGTCCACCCCCCAAGGCCCGTAAATTGTCGCGTCCACCTCTCCAAACCCCCCGCCTTCTTCTCACTCAGTAAACTGTAAACGCACGCCCTCGGTGAGCTTTGTGGCTTCAAAAACAAGTAATCTTCGCCCAGTTTTGTCTTGAAATATTTCATCTAAAAACTATAAAAGATCACACTACTTATTTTTGACAGAAATGTCATACAATTTTGTATCACTTCACATCCAGTAGCTATGTGCACACAGCTGTTTTTCGTGGCTTCACAGGAATTTGCATCACATGAGAACCAAGCATTTTTCCTTTTCTGTCTCCAGTGACTTGGTGTGTCCATGTCCTGAGGATCTTCTAGAAGCCATGCGAGCAGGAGTGATGAGCACACCAATTCGCACGTCGCCAGCTGCCCAAGTGGAGCTGGGGGGATGAGGCATATATCGATTTTGATTCCATGATTTAGTATAAGCTCAAGAATTGTGGATAAAAAGAGAATTGTGGATAAAGATTTCAACTTAAATATATATATATTTGAAGCAGCTAGAAATATTTCAGAAATTCTGTACATTTATTTCTTTCCTCGTATATTTAGCTTGATATTCTTAAAACTTTCTTGCATCCATCATGTTTTCCCTAGATAACTGTAAAGAAAGAATTTCGTCCAAGGTTTGTGAACCTTTTGAGGGAAGCCTGGCTATGTTTCTCCCATCTGTGTGGGTAGTGCCATAAAAGTTCCTTTTTTATTCAGATCTCCCTAGGATAAACCGAAGCTCTGAAGCCACTGGCAAAAAAGCAGGAACAGATGTCACGTGCCATAAGGAGTCAGCATTAGAAACAAATTTTCTCTAAGACTTTTTAATACAACTAATAATTCACACTTGCTGAGAGCAACTGGGTTAAAACAGTCATTATACATAACACACAGAGGAAAGGCCAGGGTATTAAGGCTTAGTTGGTAGATCATCCTAGAAAGTTAATAGACAATGAATTTTAGCAAATTCTGGGAGATAGTGAAGGACAAGGAAGCCTGGTGTGCTATAGTCCATGGGGTCACAAAGAGTCCAACATGACTTAGCAACTGAGCAACAACTAAAAGTTCTAGAATATAGAACAGGGCATGTATCCATCAAAGTAACAGTGAATATTCAGATGTATTTACCAACGTATCATCAATGACCAAATGCTGGAATTTTTGTTTTTAATCAGGGGTCACTGACATCACGGGGACAGTCACATGGAAAGGAGGTCTGAGTCTGGAAAAGTAATAAATGTTCTCTTTGTGGATACTACTTTCCTGCCTGGAGCTAATAATTAATATCATTTGATGTGCTAAGCATTCCCAATAGTGAAATTTAAATCAGAACCCACTGAGTAGGGAACCAGAGTGTCATAGAGAGAAACCAATTTTCTCAGTGTTAGAAGATCCCTGTTCCTTAATGTTTGTTATCTGAGCATGTCTCACTTCCACAAAAATACCACACTGAATATTATATATAAGATAGGACTGTATTCACAATAGCCAAGACATGGAAACAGCCTAAGTGTCCATTGACAGAGGAATGGATAAAGAAGAGGTGGTACAATGTTCATCGCAGCACTGTTTATAATAGCCAGGACATGGAAGCAACCTAGATGTCCATCAGCAGATGAATGGATAAGAAAGCTGTGGTACATATACACAATGGAGTATTACTCAGCCATTAAAAAGAATACATTTGAATCAGTTCTAATGAGGTGGATGAAACTGGAGCCTATTATACAGAGTGAAGTAAGCCAGAAAGAAAGACACCAATACAGTATACTAACGCATATATATGGAATTTAGAAAGATGGTAACAATAACCCTGTGTACGAGACAGCAAAAGAGACACTGATGTATAGAACAGTCTTATGGACTCTGTGGGAGAGGGAGAGGGTGGGAAGATTTGGGAGAATGGCATTGAAACATGTAAAATATCATGTATGAAATGAGTTGCCAGTCCAGGTTCGATGCACGATACTGGATGCTTGGGGCTGGTGCACTGGGACGACCCAGAGGGATGGAATGGGGAGGGAGGAGGGAGGAGGGTTCAGGATGGGGAACATATGTAAACCTGTGGCGGATTCATTTTGATATTTGGCAAATCTAATACAGTTATGTAAAGTTTAAAAATAAAATAAAATTAAAAAAAAAAAAAAAAAAAAAAAAGAAGAGGTGGTACATACACACAATGGAATACTACTCAGCCATAGAAAGAGTGAATAGGGACATCTGCGGCCACACTGAGAGACCTAGAGATTATCATACTAAGTGAAATCAGTCAGAGACAGGTACCATACGACGTCACTCACACGTGGAATCTGAAATATAGCACAGATGAGCTCATCTATAAAACAGAAGCAGACTCACAGAGAGAGCAGCCCGTGGTCGCCAGAGCCGGGGGTGGAGGGGGTGGCGGATTGGGCGTCTAGGGTCAGCAGATGCAAGCTGGCACATGGAGAATGGAAACAACAAGGGGGCCCCACTGTATAGTGCCGGGAATTGCATTCAATATTCTGTGATAAACCGTCCTGGAAAAAACATGAAAAAATATACATTTGTATAATTGAGTCAGGCTTCCTCCTGGCTCAGACGGTAAAGAATCCGCCTGCAGTGCAGGAGACCAGGGTTCGATCCCTGGGTCAGGAAGATCTGCTGGAGAAGGGAATGGCAACCCACTCCAGTACTCTTGCTTGGAGAATCCCATGGACAGAGGAGCCTGGTGGGCTACAGCCCAGGGGATCACAAAGAGCTGGACACGACTGAGCAACTAACACTTTCACTTATAACCACGGAAGCTCCCACTTGTAACTTGTGGCAGAGGGGCTCGAAACCGTCATTCAGAAGACTGGGTTCTGGGTCTTCCACCTGAAGCCAGCCCGACCTTGGCGTGCCCACCGAGCGGGCGGCAGTTCCCTTGTCTGTGAAATGAGAGCAACTGCGTGAAGGGTGAAGCCCCCGCAGGCCCAGCCCTGCGCAGTCACTGTGGCCGGGGGTCCAGGGCTGCCCAGCCCCTGCTGGCGTCCTCCGGGGCCTCCGGTCCGAGGATGCTCCCATGGCCTTGCTTTCGGTTGGAGTCAGTGCTCACTCAGCTACTGCTGGGGGCGCCCCTGAAGTTTCCCTTCCCCAAGTTCACACAGTATTAGCAGAGGCTCTTGGTTTTGCTTTTAAGGTTAAAAAGCCCTTAGGTTTCAAATAAAATAATACCTAAAGAAATAATTTCAGTAATAAGTAGGGCATAAAGTAGCATTTTCAGTTCAATTTAACAAACGTCATGGAGCACTGTCTCTACAGTGCTATGAATGCTTCAGGAGCTGATAAGGGAGGCTAACGCTTTCTCCCCACAGGGAGTTTGCGGTTTAGCGAACAGCAGTGGGGGTGGGGAGGCCAAGATAACACAGACGTGGGAGGCAGAGGAACAGAACACCCAGAGAACTCAGAGGCTGCTGGTCAGCCGGAAAACGCAGGAAGTGCGGACGGGGCTCTGCACTTGAGAGGGGGCCTGAGAGCCGGGCAGGCTTCCTGGGTAAGGGCACACGGCCCGAGTCCAGGAGGGGCCCAGGCCCCCGGCCCCCACCCCTGGCCACAGGGCTTATGCCCGGAACGCTCTGAGCCAAAGCAGCCCCATAGGAAGATGCAACTGATGGGAGGAACGGCAAAAAGCCTCCGAAATCAAAAATGAATGAAAAGTGCAGAAAATAAAATTTTGTTCAGACATTTGCCTCATCAAAAGTACCCCCGTCAGGCCCCCGCCCAAAGCACTGACTCAGAAACTGACGTGCTTCCATGTGAGCAGTTTCCTCAAAGAATTGCCAAAGAAGCCCAGGTGTGTTCTGCTTTCTTGGTTATTCCATGCTCCAGGGCACCATCCCAGGAGCTCACTCCCTGCAGTGAAACCCTCAGTTCTGTATGTTACACACATGAAACCTATCTCTAGCCTCCAGCGGAACACAAGTTATCCACGCTGCACCCATCAGTGCTAAATGGTACACAACGTGTAAATTTTGGGGAATTGTGCAAATCTTGGGCCTCTTTGTGAGCACTTTTAAAAGGTCCTCCGTTAATCTCCCAGGTCCTAATCAGGAGGGTTCCAGGGGCAATACCACTGTTTGTAGCAGGAATCCTGGACCTTTGTCATAAAAGGTGGCTGGTTTAGAATTCAGCTCAAATTCCGAAAACACGCGTCTACACTGAGTAACAAAGACAAGCAAGGAAAACTAACGGCCCACATGCAAAGTGATAAAGGAGCTTGTACCTCTCGAGTGGAAAAGGTTCCAAAGTATTTTCCCTGTAATTTGCATTGTAGTTTGTAAGATTTATCGGTTCTCATTCAAGTCACCAAAAACACAACGGAGAATTTTATATTAATTGGAACATTAATAATGCATTTCTAAGCTAAATGATGTCCTTGGGATTTCAAAGGAAATCTCAGAAATGCGTGGCTGAAGTGCTCCGTGCCACCAGACAGGCTGAGCCCCTCATCAGGTATTCATTTGAATGGATTTTTCCTTCAGCGCGTCCACAGGCACTCGGTAAATTGGCGGATAAAGCAAATGTATTCGTGTAAACTCGTTTGATTAGCACCTCCTGCCCTTCCAAATGAGGGAATAACATTCTGGGATTCTCTCACGGAGGCTATTTCAGTTGGCTGTATTCAATATGCACTGCATCCCTTAAAGGCTACAGTTTTATTAAAAGCCTAACAATTACATAACCAAGAACATTCCACAAATGAGAAGGAATCATTAGAGTTTCCTTCTTCTCAGAGGTTGTAAATCCCTGGAACTTTATCCAAAAAGGGATGGAATAACAATGGTGCCAGCTCTTCAAGGGCTAGAAAATGGCCCCTGATCACAGACCCCTCGAAGCACCCCTAACTCTCTGCTGGGACCTGACACTCACGTTACTAAGAGGGGAAACCCGGGAGTGAGGCAGTGTCCTTCAGCAGGGACGGGCGCCAGCTCCTGTGTCCACGTGGGCAACCACAGGAGCCTCGAGGGAATGACCACAGCAAGCCACCAGGATGGGGCAACCTCCTCATCACAACATAGAATGAAGACTCTGGACAGAAGGAAGGCAAACTCCAAGAGTCACCACGTTTGGTCCAAAACCACAAAACCAGACAGACCGTTAGAAGTCGGGACAGCGCTTACCCTTCAGGAGGAAGAAGGTCACAACCAAGCTGTATGAGACCCTGAGGTCCCCTTCTCTGTCTCGGCAGTAATTAAGTGGATCTCAGTTTCTGGACAATTTGCTAAACTGCATTTTACATTTTGCTCACTTCTCTGTATGCATGTTATTCTTCACTTGAAAAAAATACTGCAAATAGAAACAAAAACCCTGCAAGGTGGTGAACCCCAAAAGGACAGCAATTCTGTCTGCCCACTGGTCCCTGCGTACCCAGCCCCCCCAGACCCAGCTGGGGGCAGGGGGGTGGGCCACCCGGGGAGCAGAAATTCCCTCGTGGGATGGGACTGTGTGATCAGGATTATCTGCCCTGCAGTCGACCCTGTCATCTTCTTTCTCTGCTTTCTTCAGTGTCCGATACTCTGCTGCTGCTAATCTGCTAAGTCGCTTCAGTCATGTCCAACTCTGTGCGGACCCCATAGATGGCAGCCCACCAGGCTCCCCCGTCCCTGGGATTCTCCAGGCAAGAACACTGGAGTGGGTTGCCATTTCTTTCTCCAATGCATGAAAGCGAAAAGTGAAAGTGAAGTTGCTCAGTTGTGTCCGACTCTTCGCAACCCCATGGACTGCAGCCCACCAGGCTCCTCTGTCCATGGGGTTTTCCAGGCAAGAGTATGAGTTGGTAAAAACAAGTATTCATCTTACCCTGTTATTTACAAAATCTAAGTAACAGCCTTGGTTGCATTAAATATAGAAAGAGTGAGAGAATAAACACCAGTATTGCTCATATTCAGGAACTTCCTGGCTCACTCAGCTTCAGTCTACCTGAATGACCGATTCTCAGAGCGTTAGAAAACTGCAGGACAGACCTTATGCCATGCACCTGGGGGGCGCGTGTGAACACGGCTGTATGACAAAGCCCTGCTGGTGGACGGTGCCCAGCCAGCCTGCTCTGGGGGACAGACCAACAGTAGCCTGCAGGCTAGGACTCGTCTCTGCAGAGAACTGCTTTCTTCCTATTCTATTGTTTAGTCACACTAATATATCTAACCAGAGACATCATATAAACACCTCCAAAAATGCTAAAAAGCCCTCTGACAAATTCACCCTCATTCTTAATGCACTCAATGAAATATGCATGGGTGGTTATTTTCACAACATAATTAAATGCATCTTAATCCAAATGCCAACATCATGCTTTTTTAATAAAATTTTATGTATTTGAGGTATGACACGTAATGTTTCAATATACATATACATTGTGAAATGATTACTACAGTTGAGCTAATTTACATGCATCACCTCACATAATTACCACTGTGTGTGTGTGTGTGTGTGCGTGTGGTGAAAGCACTTAAGATCTACACTCTTAGAAAATGTCAAAGACGGTATGATGAACTACACTGTTATGCTATACATTACCCTCTAGAATTTACCCGTCCCATGTAACACAAACTCTACTTTTGACCAGCATCTCCTCAATCCCCTTCCTCGCACCCCAGGTAGCCAATGTTCTGTTTCTCTGAGTTTGACTTTCTTAGATCCCACGCATAAGGAGATCACACAGTATTTTCCTTCTGTATCTGGCTTATTTCACTGAGCATATTCACAAGAGCCACGATATGGAAACAACCTACACATCCATCAGTGGAGGAATGGATAAAGAAACCATGAAAGATGGATGATAGGGAGGTAGGCAGATAGATTGGAAGAAGAGAATACTATTTATCTGAAACACAGAAGGCAACCCTGCTGGTTTTGCCCACAGGGATGAACCAAGAGAACCTTATACTAGGTGAGCAGTTAGAGCCTCGTTTTGTCACAAGAGTAGACAGTGGTGACTTTAAGAAGCTCAAGTGAGGACTGAGTAGGAGAGTGATGGCAAAATCACCTTGCACAGTGGTTTCCAAAGGCAAGCTGCTATGGTCAGTCCCCACCATAACGCACTGCTCCCAGAGGGAAGAAGATGGGCTCCGCCCAGCCCATCCAGCTGTGACTCCGTGTGCTTCTGATCGAACTGCCCGTTTACACCTCACTTCTCAGGTACTTGGGCTCTGGCTCTTCTCAAAAGGCACTACTACTTTAAGAAATCACAAGAAAGTCACAAGAAAGAAAACGGTAGAGACAGGAGGGAGTCGCAGGGACGGGGGTTGTGCTGTGTCTTACTGGAAGCAAGACAGTTACACCGTCTCCAAGATATCATGCTGTCTTCTTGATCCACATCCACGCTTTTAATATTTAAGAAAAACTAGAATAAGAAAACAAGCAACCCAAATGCCCACCAGCTCATGAGTGAATGCTGGTACATCCACAGGACAGAGTTTTCTTCAGCAAAAACTAAAAAGGAGTGAAGTGCCAAATAGATGAACTCTGAAAGCACTGTGCTGAGTAAAAGTCAGCCACAAGAACCACACAGGACACGGTTCCATTTCTGTGAACTGCCCACAGCCGGCTGATGTACAGACTGGGAGGTTGGGGGTGATGGGATGTGACCCCGGAAGGGCACAGGGTCTCCCATGGAGGGACAGGAATGTTCCAAACGCAAGAGCTGACAGCTGCACGCACCTGAGCATCTGGAGCCAGGCAATGGCACTCTCAGGCTGAACGGTGCGCCGTGTGAGCTACATCTCAATAAAGCTGCTATTGAAATAAATAACAGCTTTTTTTTCTTTCCAGCCTCATTGGGGTGACCGTTATCACCTGATCTATGTGTCTGGACTGTGTGACAAACGTGTTTTTCTCATGCATTATACATGTAACTTAAAACAGTGCCCACGGGCACCTAGGCGGAGGGCACGTCCCTCCATCACCGGGGGCAAGAGCTCTGCAAATTAACAGTTCAGTGAAGCGGGTAATGGGTCTTCTGCAGGCACCGAACCCCTGTGGGGGCGTGGGGTTCCCGTGTGAGCGGGCTACTGGCAGCCCAGGGCAGTGTGGTCAGGGCCCTAAGCTCCTCAGGGGCGGGGGCTCTGCAGGGACACCCAGAGCCTGCGGCCTGCACGCGTCTCCACAGCACGCTCTGCAAACACGTGTGACAACAGCTTCTGCACGTGCCCCGTGTGCTCAGCACACATGTCACAGTACATGTGAGCACACATGTACTACATACGTGTCTCTTGTCAGGAGGTGGGACCTCTCAGTTTTTGCCCACAGCCTCTCTTCCTGGAGACCACACGTATTTGAGGTCTACAGGTCTGGGCAGTTTGTGAGATCGTGTCCACGGCCCCATCCTTGGGCAGAAGTTGGCTTTGGTCTCTCAGGACCTTCCATGCTGGAGTGTTTTCTGGGAAGAGCCCCTTGTGGAAGTGGGGGGCGGTCCTGGGAGCAGCCCCTCCCTACAGACAGCAGCTGGGGCCTCTCAGGTCTGGGGGTTCCCGGCACACATAGAGGAAACACACCAGCATCTGGGAGACAGGACATAGGACCTGCCAAGAGCTCCTGGAAATCTGGGACTCAGGATCCTGGCCACTGTCTTCTCAGGCGGGCAGCGGGGTGCCCAGCCCCCAGGACAGGAGCCCTGAGCCACCCCAAAGCCAGACTTTCTCTTCCTCCTCCCACAGGATTCCCAGGGTCTAACCTGACCCTAGGTAAGCCCAGAGCTCTGAAAATAAAATCCACACTTGAAAAGCAACAGGGACCTGTGGCAAATTCAAGCTAAGCATGTTGGCCAGTACCCCAGGCCCCAGACTTCAGTAAGACAAACAAGCACCCTCTGGAGCTGTGTGTCCGTCAGGTCTCTGGCCACTTCACAATAGCTGCCTAGGTCAGCGGGCTGTACAGGGTCTAAACTCAGCAGGCAAGCCCCTTCCATGCCCACCTACTCTCCTTTGTCATATGTGGGGCAAACCATCCACAATCAGCCACCATCAGGGCTGGCTGACCGTCCGGGATGCAGACCATCCATCAGGATAGCACCCGCATGGGGACACTGCGAGTATGGAGACATCTCAGCTCTCCCCCAAGTCAGGACTCTCTCCCTGGAGCCCAAACGCCCCTCTGCCCACATCTGAGGACCCAGCCCTACAGAGCTGTGTGTCTGTCTACACACATTGGTTAGACTGGTTATCAAGCGGTCACATCGCTGGTTCTGAAAACCTTATCCTAGAGAAGCTGGTTTATTTCAGGATTTCAAACATTTCAGTAGAGTCTTTCCTCTACTTTTTTGTACCCTAATATATCAGCCAGCATAGAAATAAAGTTACTACAAACAGCTGGCCTAAATTACTCTCCCAGCCCCTCTGTGAACACTTTCTGTGGGTTGCAGAATATGCATATTTTCTACGCCCCACATTTGGCTGATAGATGTTGTTGCAGGCGCTGGGTAGTATGGTTAAAAATGTTTCTCTTTCATTTCTGAGTCTTTAATTTTATGTTTGAGCTCTGCATAAAAATAGCTTATAATTGCTTTTTGACAGTAATAAGCCTAAGATTGTGACTCAAAATTTTGAGATATTATGTTCTTTTGTAATTGTATTCAATGAATACATAGTTCAATATGGAACTTAAAAAGAATTCCAGCTTGTGCAGTTCCTATATTCCACTGACACATTAAAGTCACAATGAAAGTGGGCCGATCAGGGGGCCTGACTGGGGTCCACACCTACTTTCTAAGGACGCTCACCTCCATCAGAGGAAGGCTTTTCTTGCAGAAGCTGTGAGTGGAGAAGGAGAACCTTTAGAACCTTCCACCCACTTTCCCGACACCTGCCTGCACTGCATCCGAGCACCACAGATAGAGCCTGCAACGTGAAGAACTTTAAGTCTCTGATTTTCCCTAAAAGACAATGTGTGGAAATTTCTCACATTGCTTAGAGAATTGTTTAATATGAATAAAATATGGTCAGAAAATATGGTCACTGAACACAGTGACAGATTCTCTTTTCTTGGGCTCCAAAGTCACTGCAGACAGTGACTACAGTCATGAAATTAAAAGACGCTTGCTCCTTGGAAGGAAAGCTATGACAAACCTAGACAGCATATTAAAATGCAGAGACATCACTTTGCCAACAAAGATCCATATAGTCAAATCTTTGGCTTTTTCAGTAGTCATGTATGGATGCGATTGTAGGACCATAAAGAAGGCTGAGTGCTGAAGAATTGATGCCTTTGAACTGTGGTGCTGGGGAAGACTTTTGAGAGTTCCTTGGACAACAAGGAGATCAAACCAGTCAATCCAAAAAGAAATCAACCCTGAATATTCACTGAAGGGACTGATGCTGAAGCTGAAGCTCCAATACACTGGCCACCTGATGCAAAGAGCCAAATCACTGGAAAAGACCCTGATGCTGGGAAGGATTGAGGGCAGAATGAGAAGGAGGCAACAAAGGACACGATGGTTGGACGGCATCACTGACTCAACAGACATGAGTCTGAGCATACTCTGGGAGATGGTAAAGGACGGGGAAGCCTGGCGTGCTGCAGTCCATGGGGTCACAGAGAGTCAGACACAACTTAGCAACTAAACAACAACAACAGAAATTAAAAGCCAGAAACACACAATGCTTTCCTCGCACGAATTGAGACTGACACGCCTTTAAGCAATGAAGACATTATCCAGAGATGGGGTGAGCTGCTGAAAACTGACGAGAGAACTCAAACAATGGTCTAGAAACATGAGAATAAAGTCTATAAAGAGTGTCCCACAGCCACCAATTCTGTGTAGAGTGTTCATTTACTTTTTGGTTTTCAAGCTTCTTCAATAAAACACAGGTGCACAAATGTCGCCCGTTTACCTTTCAATGAACGGCTTCTTCCAGGCTGGGGGGTGGGGCGCAGAGCAGTGCGGGTGGGAGGGTATGGGATTCAGAAAGCCCCCAGAATTTAGAACCTGTCACTCTCACATGTATTAAAGTCACATCACTACCATTTTCCTCAGTAGCAAGAAAAACCCAGAATAGTTTTCAGACACAGAGACTATCATCCAAAAGTAAGGAGAGAGAGGTGGCAATAATACGGAAGTAAAACGCAACTAAATGATGTTTCTCAAGGTCAGTGTCTCCGTGGTGACGGCGGGTCCTCTGCAGACAGATGTCTCAGAGCCTCAGGCCCTGTGTCTGCATTCCAGACCAGGCAGCGAAGCAGGGCCTGGCACCATCATCGTGTTCATCACGGACCGAGGCGAGCAGCCAAAATTCTCCTTCCTAAGCTTCAAAAGTGACAGAGTGAATATTTTCATGTTCAAAATAGAAAACAGTTAATGAGAAACAATTCACTTCCAATAAATTACATATTTTTAAACACTATGAATTCATGAAACGAGATAATATGGGCAGAGAGCAGAGCCCTGGGGTGGCAACTGCGGTGAGGACGGTGGGGTGACAGCCACGCCCACCCTGGGGCCTGCGGAGACCCCGGATGTGGCCACGCTGGGGTCCCAGTCTGGGGCCTCCATTTAGAGGCAGATGCCCCGGTGAGCAGCTCTGCGCCTCTCACATCACTGACTTCAGCAGCAACGGGACTGAGGTTCTCTTCCGGGAGAGGAGACTCCTCTCCTGGCTTCTTCTCAATGAGTATTTTTTCACTCTTACATTAGGTGATGCTAGCTGCCATTCCAAAACTGGCCCATCTTCATAAACGTGGCTTTCTCTAAGCTGCCAAACACCGTCACCTCCTTAGGCATTCCGAGTTTGCCCCCAGATTTTCATTAACCAGAAAGCACTTGATTTTACTAAAATGAGCAACACTAGGTCGTAATGATGTCGCTCTGAGCACTTCTGTCTGTCTCAGCCGCACGCCCCCCAACCCCACTGGAGCCCATCACCCAAACTCTGTCTGGGGTGTGGCCACTTTGGACTCACACACACGGCAGAGAGCCGAGGCTAATGATGTAATGTCACTCAAAATTTTATAAACTTTACTATGGACATTCAACTACCATTTCTTTGCAAGTTGAGCAAGAAATGACAATTCTGCTAGCACCAGTACCAAACACTCGTTTTATATGGGGTTTCAAATGCAGGGGATTGCGAATCTAATGCCTTATTCACGCTGCAAATTACTCTCCTTGGCATTGAAATATAACCGCAATTAAACCTGCAGTAAAGTGTTACACGAAAGCCCTGATTGCTTCCAGCAGAATCCTGAGCTTTCTCGGGACGCCAGGCATTGATGGCTGAGCCACCACTTCTGTCACCCACTTTTATTACCTGCCCAACAGTCCCCCAAAAGAGCTGGTTCTTGGCTTTCTGCAGTGTGGGTTTCCATTCCCTAGGACCGGGTCCATAAAAGAACCCAGGATAGCCCCCTGCCCCTCGTGTCCATGATCCGTTAGGTGTCCCCACTTCTTCCAGCATCCTCACTCCTGGCCAGGTACATCTCATCACTTTCCAGCTCTAGGAAGCATGTGATTTCAGGTCTTAGAGCTATGTTTCCAGTTCCTGCACCATGAAAGCAACCAAGTCAGTCACCCAACACCTCCTGAGTGAGTTGTGCTGGGAACGAAGAAATAGGAAACACAGGCAGTCTCTGGCCTCAGGAAAGGTGCCTTCTGGTGAGGACAAGTGATATCAAAACAAAGAGCCAGTGTGCCAAGTCCTCTGAGGGCGCCTAGTGGAGGGAGCATCAAGGAACAGAAGGATCAGAACACACACACGTGGGCAGAGTCAGGACAGGCCGTGGTGTCCACTCTTGGGAAACTCACTTATTTAAGACCAACAAGGACCTACTGTACAGCATCAGGAACTCTGCTCAGTGTCATGTGTCAGCCTAGATGGGAGTGGAGTTTGGGGGCAAATGGATATATATATATATATATATATATATATATATATATATATATATATGTACAGCTGAGTCCCTTTGCCATCCACCTGAAACTATCACAGCATTGTTAATTGGCTACGTGTGTGCTAAGTCCCTTCAGTCGTGTACGACTCTTTGCGACCCTACAGACCATAGCCCGCCAGTCTCCTCTGTCCATGGAATTCTGCAGACAAGAATACTGGAGTGGTTTTTCCTCTCCCAGGGGATCTTCTGGACCCAGCAATCAAATCTGTGTCTCCTGCATCAGCAGGCTACTAGCACCACCTGGGAAGCCCTAAATGACTATACTTCAATATAAAATAAAAAGGTTTTTTGTTTTTTTTTTAATTATTGAGACTCTACAATTTAAACCCTGGGACATGAGAAGAGTTCCTAAGGGTGAAGAAGATGCAGTCAACTCAAAGCTGACCCCTCGACCCACCTACAGCCCAGCTGGAGGCAGGTCCCCCTCATCACCGTGAGCCTAGTTTTCCGAAAAGGGCAGGAGTGGGGATGAACAGCTGTAGTTGTGAAATTCAGGACAGTGTTCAGGAGTGAGACATAGAACAGATGCAGAAGGTTTAGCCAGAAATCAGGAAAGCACAGTGTGAACCAATGTGCTGGGTAGAAACTATTTAAAATACAAAAACTCCATGTGTTAGAGAAAACAGTGGACACAGCTCCAGGCACACAGGCGCTGGGAGGCCGTCCAGCTCAGACGTGGCTCAGCATCAGCCTCCACTGTGAGAGGGAGGCATCTTGTCTGTTCTGACCTGTCTCACCAACATCTGGTCATCGTCATTCCGGTTGAGAACAAATCAAAGGCAGGAAAACGAAACTTTAGCACATTTGACATATTGATGTCAATTTGGTTTTTAAAAACTAAAGAAACAGGAATGGCTTAGTAAATAATAACTAGAAAAGCTATATTTCCACAATATCAATGGATCTCTAAAGCAAAAACCCCAACCAAATAAAAAGGCCTGGGTGCTGCCACCAGGAGGCTAATAGCATGGGGTGGGGGGGCGATCCAGGGGTCGAACCCATGTCTTCTGCATTGGCAGGTGGATTCTTTACCCCTGGGCGTTTATGATATTACACTGAGTTTGCTAAAAGGCACAAGAAGCATATTTTGGTAACATGCACAAAGGCGGAGTATCCGGACAGGAGGGGCACCTCCCACGGGCTGCCAGCCACCCCTCAATCCTCCTGGACACCTGACAGGGGACCAGAGGGGATGAAAGTCCTCAGGTGACACAAATCTGTGATGATACCAGGGGACAGAACGTCTCGACAAAGCAGGACAGGGTCACAACCCTGAAGTGGTCCAGAGGTACCTCTGTCGTCCCTTCCCCAACACAGCCCAGACCATCAGCGGCCATCGGTGGCCATCGGTGGCCGTCAGTGGCCGTCAGTGGCCATCGGTGACCGTCAGTGGCCATCGGTGACCGCCGGTGGCCACCAGTGACATCAGTGGCCGTCACTGACCTCAGTGACCGTTGGTGGCTGTCGGTGGCCGTTGGTGGGTGTCGGTGACCATCGGTGGCCACCAGTGACCGCCAGTGACATCAGTGACAGTCGGTGGCTGTCAGTGGCCTTCGGTGGCCGTCAGTGGCCTTCGGTGACTGTCGGTGGCCGTTGGTGGCCACCAGTGACATCAGTGGCCATCAGTGACCTCAGTGACCATCGGTGGCCATCAGTGACATCGGTGGCCGTTGGTGACTGTCAGTGGCCGTCAGTGACTGTCAGTGACCATCAGTGGCCGTCAGTGGCCGTCATTGACCATCAGTGACCTCAGTGACCGTCAGTGGTCGTCAGTGGCCGTCAGTAACCATCAGTGACCTCAGTGACCATCAGTGGCCATCAGTGATCTGGATGCCAGGCTGCATGAGCATGGCTGGTGGGGGATGGGGGGCAGGAGAACCCACCCGAGGACCCCGTCCTGCCACATGCACTGAGCAGTCACATCAGAGAGTGGCTGTCCCTGGGTAAGAGCATGTGGACAGAGGGTCCAGGGACACCTGGGGTCCCTCCACCCCAAGGTGCCGGGAGGAAGCATGCCTGCTTCCCTTCCCAGGCCACTCCCAGGAGATCAGAAGGTGAGTTTATAGGACGTGCAAGCCGCTCCAGGACTCAGCAAGGCAGACAATAAATAACAACGAAGAGAGACCTTTGAGACGTCGAAGGAATGAAACGGGCAAGAAGAACTCAGAAGAACAACTGCTTACTTCAAAGAACCAAGGGAGATGTTAGGAGGACGAGAAAGAGCAAAGATGAAGACTGTGAGGTCAGAGAGAGGGGACAGCGCCACATACAGTGGAAGCCGAGGGCTCTGGGAGGGGTGGGCCGGCAGTGAAGCCAACAGGGCCCCAGGAGACCAGCCTCTGGGGGCAGGGGGCGGAGGCCAGCCCAGGTCATCCCCACGTGGAGGACACAGGTCCTCACACTAAAGCGTGTGAGAGCACCAACAGGGAAGACTCGGGAAACTCTGTCCTCGACACCCGTCCTGACCAGCACCAGGTGCAGGGAGACCCCTGGATGGCCAGCAGGGAGGCCAAGCCCGGCCCGGCCCAGCACGTGGCCAGCCAGCAGGACTGACCCCGGGACCAGGGGACCCTGGGAGTTTGTGAGATAAAGTGAGAAGTCTACATAGCACCAAACATGCACTGAGTCAGAGCCATTCTGGACCAACGTCCACACTGGTGTATCAGCCTGTGTTCCATCATCTGCCCGGGGAGCACGTACCCAGGCAAACGAGAATCTGCTTTAGTATTACCTTTGAAATTAAAGTTTCCAGAGCCTTACAATGAAATTTATGTCAAATTAATTTCTGGGGCTCAATGAAGCTTAAAATGAATTCATAATGAGGTACATTTAAGAGGTGTATATAGGGGTTTGGAGGGGCTGATCAAAGAGGTCCCCTTCCTGCCATTAACTCTAATTTCGTGATTATGACACATTTTATCCCACACGACACATAATCTAAGAGATGATATGCTTTTACAATTACTGTATATGCAGAATGTGTGACCAAATGGAAGTTGAATATTGCTACATTATTATTATCATTATTAGTTAATTGAGTATCAACAATGTGCACACTTATATGAGAGACAACGAAGAAAGAGTTCCTCTGTTGGAGATTTATATTTTAATTTAGACATACTTATAATTCCAATATAACACATACAACCTGAGAAAATCATTGTCTCAAAAGTGCAAGAATTTCCTGAAATATGTGCTTACAAATCCTGATGACTGGGTGTCAACAAAGCGTAATATTTAAGAGATTCTGCTTTCATAGAAAATAAGGTATTTTGCATTTTTCACATGCAAATATTAAAAACTTTAAAAGCATATCTTAATAAATTCAGCTTCCTCAGAAAATGAAATGTGGAGCATTATAAAGACAGGAAAATGTGCAGAACTTCTGAATCTACTTCTCATGTATTGCTACCTTGATGCCATGAATATTACGTTTGAGCTGAGAAGGTAAAAATGGATATATTGTTTAATCTAGTTCAGACACAGATTCCTAATGATATACACAAGATTTGTACTTCTGTGTTCTCCTTCCTAAACAACACACATTCAACGAGAAACAGACAAATCATAGCATTTGTGGCCTGAGCATGGTTATGCAGACGGTTTCATTCCATCACCATTTGGAGAAAATGTCCAGTGCAGACAATGGTGAACTACTCCAGGGCAGAGACGGCAGGACTCACCCATTCCTGAGCCCCTCCGGGAAATAGGCCATGCCCAGCCGGAACCATCGGGGCAGCCCCAGGGTGGTCAGAAAGTGCACTCCCGGCCCCCAGACACAGGCCGCAGGAGACAAGGAGCCCTGCAGCGGTGCCACAGACCTGTGGGTAAGAGCCGCAGAGTCCACGGGAAACACGGCGACCCTCCGCCGGGAATGACAGACCTCTCCCTCCAACATCCGGACTGTGCTCTCATGGAACAACACTCATTCTGTCAATGGTGTAACTGTGGGAAGTTATTCACATTCTATGTTTATACACAGAAACCCAGTGTTGCCCATACAAATAATAAAGAAAATTCAATAATCGTCTAATCATACAGAAGATTCACAAGATAGAGTGAGTCTTGAAAGTGACCACAGAGCATTTGCACTAACCACCAGGAAGTCACAGCCAAGCCGCCCCTGACCCTGGACGTGGGGGAGCTCCCGGCCTCCCGTGGGGTGCCCCTCATCCCCACATCGTCCAGCTCTGTCTCCACTTCCCCACGGACTGGCATTTTCTCTTTTTTTCAATGTTTTATTCTTTTACCTAAAACCTCAAATCCTTTTCTGGAATAAGTCATGCTATAAATACATATAAAATTAGTTAAAACTTTAAATGATCATTTCATCCCTACCAGATTATAAAGCCAGCTGAATTTTTAATTAGATGAGCAATATCTTCAAAATATGCAAAGTCTAATTAATAAATAATGAATTTCTAAGTTGCTTCAGTCATGTCTGACTCTGTGCGACCCCATCGACAGCAGCCCACCAGGCTCTCCCGTCCCTGGGATTCTCCAGGCAAGAACACTGGAGTGGGTTGCCATTTCCTTCTCCAATGCATGAAAGTGAAAAGTGAAAGTGAAGTCACCCAGTAGTGTCCAACTCTTAGTGATCCAATGGACTGCAGACCACCAGTCTCCTCCATCCATGGGATTTTCCAGGCAAGAGTACTGGAGTGGGGTGCCATTGCCTTCTCCAGTAAATAATGAATTAGGTGTCTATAAAACATTATACCAGCTCACCTCATTAACTGTTCAACTGGGTATTCATAAAACTTTCACTGCTTCTGAGGACAATTTATACATTGGTAAGAAGTTTTCAGCTCCCCGAATGCCCGAGTAAGTAAGAGCACACTGCCAAGGAACCGGGTCAACCATCATTTAACCAGGTGCCACATTGTGAAAAATGATTGGTCCTTCAGTTCAGTTGCTCAGTCGTGTCCAACTCTTTGCGACCCCATGGACTGCAGCAAACCAGGCCTCCCTGTCCATCACCAACTCCCGGAGTTTACTCAAACTCATGTCCATCGTGCCACCCAACCATCTCATCCTCTGTCACCCCCTTCTCCCACCTTCAATCTCTCCCAGAATCAGGGTCTTTTCCAATGAGTCGGTTCTTCGCATCAGGTGGCCAAAGTACCTTACATATTTGCAAATTAAAATACCATTATTTCTGGGCACCAGAATATGACACTGGAAAATAAAGCCATGACTTACTGAGACATAACCCCCACGAAATCAGCAAATCAGAGCATAAAATATTTACACGCCTGCCTGTTGCCAGTTCCTCCTGACTCCCTGCTGCCCTGGGCCGTCCTGGTACTCACCCAGGCTCCCTGGAACTGCCCACACCCACCCCGTCCTGCCCCAGGCCTTCCTATCCTGCCCCAGGCCTCCCTGATGCCGAACTGAGGCTTTAAATTGGTGGCAAAGACAAGCCTCATTTTTAACAATTATGTTCTACTGCAACAAGACACATATCTGCTCCAAACTTTCTTAAAACAGATGCCAGTAAAAATATGCTTCCAAAACAACCTAGCAACCATAACAGACACCAACAAAAATTGGCCAGAAAAGTGTTTTCTGATACATCCAAATCTTCAGAGTTTGGGGTTTTTTTCATTCAGTGATGGAAACTGCTAAAATGCTCTCCGTCTAAAGGAGCATTAGTCCTTTCCACCGGCTCCGCATGAAAAGCACAGAAGTGAAGTGCTGTAAAGGGGACGTTTCCAGGTACAAACCAGGATTTCAGATAACGGCGTGAGCCAGGCTGGGACCTGGGACCCAGGACCCTTCGGTGCAATGTGTGCACCTGGGAAAATGACTCCTCGAGCAACAAAATACAAAGAAACTATCAGCGACTAACAATGACTGCATGAAGAATATGATGTAAAAAGGCCAAAACCCAGCTGCCACGTGGAGGTGTCAAGGGCAAAAGCAAAGTCCCGCGCATGAACCAAGGGGGGCGGACCCCCAAGTCACCTCCCCGCCCGACCCCTGACCTGGCCCCACCCTCACCCCACGTAAGGGTCCAGCTCGCCGCCCTTGGGGAAGAGCAGGGCTCCTGTTACTTGTTCTCTCCCACCCCACCCATCCCACCCACCCACCCCACCCATTGCAGCAGAAGCCCCAGTAAAGCCTTACCCGAAGTCTTCGTCTGGCAAGCATGCTCCTTCCCTCCAGGGGCCTGGCGGCTCCAGGCCTGGGGTCACGGTTGTCAGGTGCCTAAGAGACCGACTTGGCCTTGCCAGGAGCCAGGAGCTCCGAGCTCGGCCCAGCCAGCCCCCCACCCCCCAACCCCGCAGCATCAGTCTCCACGTGGCTCCCAGCCAGCAGCAGAGCTGGGGTCTGGGACTCCCAAACGAATGCAGGCGCCTCACGCGGCCCCTCCGTTTACACGCAGAACTCACCCGTCTCCTCTACTGTCGCGGGTGCACACACACGGAGCTTGTGGTGCCTTTTTCCCAGAAGACCCAGAGGACACAGATGGGGGGAAGCCAGCTTCACGGCCACTAACCTCCACGGAGACTCCAAAGGACCTTGGTGTGGGGAGCAGACGGTGAGCGAAGCCCGGCGGGCTGCTGGGGCAGAGCTGTGTCTGGTCCCTTCCTGCCGCCGGCTCACACCTGCCGGGTCACCTGCAACCGAAATAGGAACACGAGGTCAGGGCGGCCGGGCTGGCTTGGGGCTTGTGTGACTACTGAGGAGAAGCACATACAGCGCTTTCATGCCACGTGCTGTATATGTCGTCCTGATTCCAGCATTCCGATAACTGTATTTTAGTAAAATTTGTTCCTTGGAACTCGTATTTTATTTTGTGCATTTTAATGCATTCTGACCATCGTTCCAGCAAAGGCACAGGGGTGGGAGGCAGCAGAGGGGAAGGTGAAGGGGTTAGGACTCTGCCCTAAAGCCATCTCATTCACGTCCCACCCACCCAAGGAGGAAGGCGCCTTCTGGCCTAAGGATGCTCCAGACGACTGCCCAGAAGGATATCTGCAGGCAAGCAAGTGAGGTTATTATTTCCTTTCTTCTTCTAGAGTTGGAGCCCAAGAGCAAAGGCAGAAGAGAGTCTCCGCCAAGGCCCGTTCTCTGAGCCGGAGCGAGCAGAGTGGGCTGGAGGCCCTCCAGCTGCTCTGCCGCCTCCCTGCCATCGCCTGGCCCCGGCCTCCAGCAGGTGCAGCCCAGCCTTCCACGCGCCAGCCGCTCCCTCTCCAGCCTCCCTGCGGCCACCAGCCTGCCTGGTCCCCAGGGCCCTGCTGGCAGCCCCCACCCCAACAGCCCCCAACACGTCCCTACCTGGCTCTCCCCTCCTGGGGGTGGGCGCCCCCCGCATCACCTGCTGCCTCTGACCAGCGGCTCTCAATGCATCCTGGGCTCCTGCCAGCGCCACCCATTCTGGCACATGCCCCCACAGAGGGCCCTTGAAAGCCATTCCCAGCAAAACCCTGCATTTTCTAGGTCCAGGCACATGTGCCAAGCACCCCAACACGCCCACCGGCCCCTCAGATCCCACCATTGTCTTCTCTGCTGGGGCCGCTCATCCACCTCTCACCCAGCATCTGCTTCACCAAAGCGCCCTCAGGGCCCTGGGGCTGCCGCTGCGCTTTGGGACCGCGGCTCCAGGCGACCCCTGCTTCTGCGCGGGGTTCATGCGTCCCCGAGAGCTGATCCGCACATCATTCCCGAGTGTGGACACCACACAGCAGAGAGGAGGCCCCCACGGGTCCAGTCGGGCAGCTGGAAAACCAGCGTTTGTCCTCATTCATGGAAATCTCCAAACACATTTCCAAACGTGATCATATCCGCAAACGGCTGCCAAAACCCAAGGCCTCCAGTCTAGAGCAAAGGCGCAGAACCACAGAAGGTAAAACCAGCCCCTCCCCAGCCTCTACGCCCACAGCTGAGAACATGCTATGAAGACCCGATGCCTGCTCTGACGGTGTGTATGGAAACCAGAAGGAAGGTCAGGAGAGTCGCTATCAGATACAGCAGCAGCCTCGTCACACCCGCAGCATCACTATTTCCACACATGTCAGAGGCAGCAGCAGCTGAGGACGAACCACACAGCCCAGATGTGGATCCACACTGCCCTCCTGGGTCTCCGCTGCAGGCCCAGGGCTGGCCCTGCCGGACTGCAGGGGCCTGGACGTCATGCTGCAGCTCAGGCAGGGCGCCCCCCACCCCTCATCTTTGCGGCGTCCACACAGCAGCAGGAACCAGCCGTGACCACCCGGAGCTCGTCACAGGGCTCCCGGCCTCCTGCTCGGGGTGCCCTAGGGCCCCCACTTCGTCCTGGGAGCTCAAGCTCCAGCTCCGGTACTATTCGGGTGAATTCTAAGCCAGACGCGGTCCCATCCTTGACCTCCGTGGCCTGGTTTCATCCCCAGCCTTGCAGGTGAGTCCGGAGGACACCCTGCGGGATCCACTGCCCCTGGGCGCCACCAGGACACAGCTCTGTCCAGCGTCAGCCCAGGAATCAGGGGCCTGAGCCCTTTCTCTCCAAACTGACGCGTGTTTTTACTCTCCTCCATCTTCCCTGAATCTGAGAGCTACACACACGGGCTCCTCCTTCTTACATGAATGAAGAGTGAGGAAGTGGGCGCACAGGAAGGAACCCAGGAGTCCAGGCAAACCCACCCGGTGGTTCAGCGTTCACGCTGCCCCCACCCTCCATGTCCAGGTAACTCCATCCTCAGCACGGTACTGGAGGAGGGGACTGGGGCAGCTCCGGGGGGCGGCCAGCCTGTGGGACCGAGCCCTTGACCTGCAGATCTGACGCTGACTCCAGGGGACAGAGTCAGAACTGAGTTAGCGTATGAAAGGTAAAGAGGGTGTTTCATCAGATCCCTGACAAGCTGCTGACATTTTCTCTAACAAAATAATGTTTGAGGCTTGCATTGCAGGTGATGAGGGAGAGCTGAACTGTAACTGAACTGCTTATATTTCTTTTATCTCAGAACAATTACACCTCAAGTCCACTGAAGCCAACTGCCTAATCAAATCCCACGGCACCTCGACGTCCCTGCAGTCCGACACTGCCCCTCCCCAGAACGGTGAGGAGACGAAAGGAGAATAAACCTGGAGCTCTATTTCTCCACCCGTCCCCATGCCCTCCCACAGTTAGATCCCCATCAGGGGACAGAACTATTAATATAAAAGTGTTCCCGGGTCAGAGCTCCGTGATGTACCTTCTAAACTGAGACACAATTATTTCTATCAGAACCAGTCCTCAATCCAGATGTAAGAGATCCGTGCTCCCCAAAACCACCCAGTGAAGCCACACGGTCCAAACTGCCCTTGTCGGGAAAAACCAGGCACCATTTTGAGGGGTGATTGTGATGCCCATTACGAAAATTAGTTTTCAATATAATACGTTATTAAGTCGCTGTTCCTGCCTGCCTTACAGGAGTCAGAGGCCCACAGGAGCCAGATCAAATTTAGGCAAAGGAATTCTCAAGTTAATTTAGTTTAATTATGAGAGCTGAAAACTACTACTGAGTCTGCCCTGTTAATGAACGATCCTGGTTAATGAATGGTTCTGGTTAAATTGTAGCTCTTTCACCAGGTCCCCTTCTTTATTGCAAACTTCCCTAAAAGCCAGCTAAGTGGAGTCAGAACCCCTCGCTGAACCTGAATCATAAATGATTTTTTGCACAGTAAAATTTAAATCTCAGCCCCTATCGTCATGACGTTGGACCGCTCTCCCCACGTCCAACACCCAAACTGTCGCTCGCCCCGGGCCCTGTTCTTTGCCCTCAGCAGCAGCTCCGGGCCAGCAGCCTTTCAGTTACAATCTTCCTGTTGCTTCTGCATCACCGGCCACGGCCCCAGGTTTCAGGTCCGCCCTCAGGGCTCACCTCCTCCACTCTGCCTTTGCACAGTCGACAATCCAGCTGCATCCAGGCCAGCCCCACCCCATGGGGCCACGCTTACCAGAGATCGTGCCCAGCTTGTCTGCGTGGACCACGTACACATGCTCCAGGCGTGCTCATCGTCAAATAACAAAACCCACGCGTGTTGGAGGCCCGCCTTGGGGCCCACGCTCCTTACACAGCTTCCCCTCGGCGCGGGCAGCATGCACACGGGCAGAAAGTCAGTCTCCATCTCACTCCGAGTCCCCGCCAGGCTCTCTGGTTCTTCCCCGAGAAGTCCCACTTGGCTTGCATGCCCCTGGCTCCCCGAGAGCCTGTTCTGTGGCCTTGCCGCCTCCCTATTGTCCTCGGGCCCTGCGGCCCCGCCAGACCCCTTCCAGCGCTCCTGCCCCTCAAAGACCTGCTACTCCTCTCCTCTCATCCACACCCTGTGACCCCTGCCTTAAGCCTCCTCTGACTTCCTCTTCCTGTGACTCATTCACTCCAGGGCTTCAGCCGCTGCCCACTGGTTGACAGTTTTCTAAGCTGCTTCTGCTGCCTCAGACACCTCCACTTTGATGTCCGGCAGACACAAATTTTAACACGTCCCTAATAGACACGTCCCTCCTTTCCTGTAAATCTCCTTGGAAAGCATCACCCTGGAGTCACTCTTGTGAATTCCCAGTCCCTGACGCCCTCCCCAAATCATCCGATGATGATGTCATATCAACTCCCACCCCCAGTTCGCTTCCATTTCTGCCTGTCTGTCCGTCACTGCCCTTCTGTCCATTGCACGAGGCCTCTATCACCATCTCTCAGGGACTTTATCAGGCAGCCTCCTAGCTAAGTTCTATGCACTAGTCTTGTCCCAATCTAATCTCTGCATCCCCACAAAGGTCAAACACCAAGCCAATCTCATCTCTGTCTTAAAGCCCTCGGGGCCGTTCTGGGCAAACTCCAAAGTACAGGTCCTCAGGCTGCCCCCCAGCCTTGAACCACACGTCCCATCAAGGGAACCCTGCAGCCTTTGGGCGTGGCCCTTTGCTTCTGAGCTTGGAGTCCCCTTTCTGGTGTCTGCCTTCCCCACCCTGTCCACACGCCCCTCACTGGTCCGTAAACCTCAGCTGGGGTTGCACACGTTCTGGGAAATGGGCTCTGTCTCCCCCTCCCGTCTGAGTTGGGGACCCTGCCCGGGAGTCAGGAGTCCCGAGTGCATCACCAGCATTGCACTTGGTGCGCAGAACCTGCTCCGGGTCTTACCTTCCTCCGTCACTAGGCCTTGAATTTTGAGCGTGGATTCTTTGTGTTTCTAGCTCACGGCTTCAGGCCTGACACCCAGTAGTTGTTGGGTGAAGCCTCTTGAATGGGTGTTGCTGGTGTGCAGGGTGTGGAGGTCACTGCAGCCCCTGGATTTGGGGGCAGAGACAGGACCCCCCCCTCCCCGTTCTGTGCGTTTCTCCCTCAGAGCTGACCCATTAGCAGAATTACCTTTCCCCAGGAAGTGCCTGGCCACCAGAGATCATGGGCCACATTCGGCACTGAGTTGACAGCATTGTCTTGATTGAAGTAGCAGTCAGCTAGAGACCCTCAAAGGGGGCGTCCTCACAAAGGGCTGCCCTGAGCACACATCTGAGATTAAGCGGCACTCTGATGCTGGAACAATGACGGTAAATCTTGGAGGGCTGCGCGCCATCTCAAGAGACCGTGGGATGCTCAGCCTCCGCACCTGCTCCTTCCTGAAGTCCCTCCCCCAGAGGCTGAGCCTGGGGCGTGAGTCGCAGCCCCGCCTTCTCCCACAGCGAAGGCTCAGCGGTCACTCCTCACAGCGGACCTCGGCACGCCCAGGGCTGAACGCGTCCTCAGGCGAGAAGGAAGCAGCGCAGTGCCGCTGTCAACTTTGAGAACGTGAGCAAACAACACGATGGCCACGGGGCAAACCCTTCAGCAAGTCGATGGTCCCAAAGCTCTGCCTTCAGAAAAGTTACAGGAGGCCCTACCTGAGTCTATGGTATAGATCACTGAAAACAGTTTCAATGATTGATCACCGTGTGATTACTGGCATGCACCCCAGAAGGAAGTGGCTTGGCAAATATATCCATAAAAACAGAATCGATTTGAGAGGAATGCTATCCCATTCCAGCAATGAGTAATATTCATCTACAAATACGTAACTAAATAGAAACCACTGTCTCCATTGCATCTGTAAACTTCTGACCGCTGTGTTGAATAATTGTTATTATTTTTTTTAAGTGATTGTGCGCTATGTGCTTAGTTGCTCAGTTGTGTCCGACTCTTGCAACCCCATAGACTGTAGTCTGCCAGGCTTTTGTGTCCATGGGATTTGCCAGGCAAGAATACTGGGGTGGGTTGCCATTTCCTTCTCTAGGGGATCTTCCCAACCCAGGAATTGAACCCAGGTCTCCTGTATTGCAGGCAGACTCTTTACCAACTGAGCTACGTTGCTTCTTTAAGTGATTAATATTTATTAGATTTTATAATTTGTTTTGATAGATTATGTCCTTACAATAATTATACCAATAAATCCAGAAGAAATCAGAGCTTTACGAATACAAAATTTTCCCAATTATTTTAAGCATAGGGAATTCTTTTTCTTCAAGAAGCATGATAAGATAATGGACCAAAAAAATAAAACATGTTATATAACATTAGGCTAAATTCCTATTGGGAAGAGAAACAGAAATTTAAGGGGAAAAATAATATTTAACTTCTGGCTGTTAAGGAAAGAATAGTTATCATGTATTTTTAGATGGATAGTGCCATGTACCAAATTGCTATAGTATTAGGCTCATATGATCCATTTTAATTTTTAAAGACCAGTATATATCAATATGGTGGAAATTACTTCTTTGCAACTATCCGAACTGATGAAAAAAGGCAGAAGTCTTCTTGAAAGGTGCAAAGGGGAGCGTTGTTCTGTGATGCTCTGTAGGGGTACCCAGGAGAAGAAACTTGACAGCTAGGTATTCTGTGACTACCTGGGGTCCCTCTGGGCACTGGGGAGTGAGAACAAAGGCAGACACACCCAGCCTACAGGAGGGAAGGCCAGAGCCTGGAGAAGGGAACGACTAGCTTGGGAACAATGGCATTCAAGGGCCTGCATGGAGGCCTTAGAGTCTGGGGGAAGGCTCCGTGCAGAAGAACCCTTGAGGTGTGGGTGGTAGAGTGAGTCCTGGACAGTCTCCAGGCAGGGCAGATGCTGAACAGAACGCCAGAGATGGGAAGCCTGGGGTGTACCAAGCCCAGGGTTGCAGGAGGGGCAGGCGCAGCTGGCGTCCAGGGCCGGGCTGGAGAGGCCAGGTGGTGGGCGCCCCCGGGGGTCTTCACGGAGCAGAGCATCAGGACCTGGTTTGTATTTGGAGGCCACTCTGACCACCGCAGGAAGACCGGAGGCAGGAGCTCAGCTGGGAAATGTCACATGGTCCAGGGGAAGAGACAACATGGATAACAAGGCCTGGAGGAACTGACAGCCCACCGTCAGGGGAGGTGCTAGGGTGCGGACAGGACAGCTAAGCATCCCCCAGCCAGCACTGAAACAGCCCTGATTTGCTGAGGACGTCCCAGGGCCCAGCACACCTGGAGTGACTCCTCTACCCTCACCAAAGTCCCACAGGCAAGGAGGGCTATTTGTTAATTGCCTACAACTGATGAGGGGCTTTGGCATAGTCAATAAAGCCTTTGACTGTGTGGATCACAATAAACTGTGGAAAATTCTGAAAGAGATGGGAATACCAGACCACCTGACCTGCCTCTTGAGAAACCTGTACGCAGGTCAGGAAGCAACAGTTAGAACCGGACATGGAATAACAGACTGGTTCCAAATAGGAAAAGGAGTACGTCAAGGCTGTATATTGTCACCCTCCTTATTCAACTTCTATGCAGAGTACATCATGAGAAACGCTGGGCTGGATGAAGCACAAGCTGGAATCAAGATTGCCAGGAGAAATGTCAATCGCCTCAGATATGCAGATGACACCACCCTTGTGGCAGAAAGTGAAGAGGAACTAAAAAGCCTCTTGATGAAGGTGAAAGAGGAGAGTGAAAAAGTTGGCTTAAAACTCAACATTCAGAAAACGAAGATCATGGCATCCAGTCCCATCACTTCATGGGAAATAGATGGGGAAACAGTGGAAACAGTGTCAGACTTTATTTTTTTAGGCTCCAAAATCACTGCAGATGGTGATTGCAGCCATGAAATTAAAAGATGCTTACTCCTTGGAAGGAAAGTTATGACCAACCTAGATAGCATATTCAAAAGCAGAGACATTACTTTGCCAACAAAGGTTTGTCCAGTCAAGGCTATGGTTTTTCCTGTGGTCATGTATGGATGTGAGAGTTGGACTGTCAAGAAGGCTGAGCGCCGAAAAATTGATGCTTTTGAAATGTGGTGTTGGAGAAGACTCTTGAGGTCCAACCAGTTCATCCTAAAGGAGATCAGTCCTGGGTGTTCATTGAAAGGAATGATGCTAAAGTGAAACTCCAGTACTTTGGCCACCTCATGCAAAGAATTGACTCATTAGAAAAGACCCTGATGCTGGGAGGGATTGGGGGCAGGAGGAGAAGGGGACGACGGAGGATGAGATGGCTGGATGGCATCACGGACTCGATAGACATGAGTTTGAGTGAACTCCAGGAATTGGTGATGGTCAGGGAGGCCTGGCGTGCTGTGATTCATGGGGTCTCAAAGAGTTGGACACAACTGAGGGACTGAACTGAACTGATGAGGGGCTTCCCTGGCAGCGAAAACAGTGAAGAATGTGCCTGTAGTACAGGAGACCCCGGTTCAATCCCTGGGTGGGGAAGATCCCCTGGAGAAGGGAATGGCAACCCACTCCAGTGTTCTTGCCTGAGAAATCCCATGGACAGAGGAGCCTGGCAGGTTACAGTCCATGGGGTGGCAAAGAGTCAGACCTAACTCAGCAACTAAACCACAATTGATGAGACTCCAGGCACAAAAACTGGGAGGAACCGTCTGGCATGTGGGACAGCTGGGCAGAAAGGGTGAGTGTGGCCACCTGTCCTGAGGCCGCGTGCAGTGGGCCCGGCCTGCGGTGGAAACACAACTCGCCTTGTAAACCGTTGCCGGGACAGAACCCAAGGGCCAAATGGAAGGTATCTGCAGGCTGGCCTTTCATGGACCCCAGTCCTTGACTTAGTTCTCTCCCTCAAAGAGGAAGTTCTTATGAAAAGTGTTGAGATGGGAGAGACACTGGAGGATCTAGGACAAATCCCCAATTTTTCACCTCGGGAACTGCAAACTCAGGGAGGCGGTCCACCCAGGCTTACATCGAAGATAAAGGCTCAGCTTCGGCCACGGAGGCAGAGGCATGGCTTCCAGAAGCAGACAGTGGATCCCTGAGAACAATCCTGATGGAACCACTTTTTTGGAGTTATTTAGGCAAAGACAGATATGGCTACAGAGAGGCACATGTGTCTGACGGTCCTTTCAAGCCCCATTTTTGCTAAATGTTCATAGGCTACAAAACATCCCCCTCCCTTTTCCGTCATGAGTCTGTGAATTCCATGGAACACCCCACGCTCACCGGAAGTCCCCAGGATGATGCAACGCGGTGAAGAGGAGCAAGAGGAGGGCGTCGGAGCCCGCACCTGCGCCCTGGTGACTGACGGGCCCCTGCGTGTCTGTGCCCGCCCGCAGTGCAGGCTCCTATTCACCCGTGAGGCACGTGGCAGCTGCTAAATGGCTGTCTATGGCAGTTTGGTGAAAACAATAATAATACATTATAAATCAATGAAAATGAAGTTTTTGCTGTGTTAATCTGATATAGATTTGCTAACATTTGTATGAAATTCAATTCTGTTTGATTGCATCAGCATATGCTTCATTTCTTCCAGCACTATTGATTTTGAAGGTTCTTATCCATATGTCTAAATTATTTCTATTACATCCTTGCATTACTGTTCAGAAATAACCTGGGTAAACGGAAGCCATTTTTTCCCATTTTCTGTTGTTTTTCCCTTTTCTCGTCCTCATTCATTGCTTGGGTCTGTATTTTGAATGGAAAGAGGTACCTTTAGAAGAGCCTTCCTTCCTTCAGGAACAGTTAATGCTGAATTATCACTGCAATGTGCAGATTTCCATTGTTAACATTTATGATTGTCATTATTGTTATTATTTTCATTGCTATTGTTTTCTGAGAGCATCTGTCTGTTTTGATGGGTCAAATTTTCAAGGAGGGTTTAAATGATCCTGGAATCTACAGCTACATATTAATCTTCCTTGGGGGGAAAAAAGCGTGTGATTGTGCATCTTACTGAGGCCAATTAATAACCAAAAATGCTGAATTTTCAACACAGAATCAAAAAGGAAAGGAAATCAAAGGGAAAAACGCATGTTGAAGGCCAAGAAAGCAGTGTTGAAAAGCATCCACAGACACAAAAAAAGTGAGATCCCGATGTCACCCACCTTCTGCAACCCAAATATCCTCGGAAGAGCGCCCCCCACCCCGGAGAAACAGGGTCGACCACTAGGCCACCATCAAGTCCCCCTCAAGCGCCCCCTCACCACTGAGTCGCCGTGAAGAAAATAGAAGACAACAACTCACTGGTACTCACTGTGGACGTCAAAGCCCATGAGCACCAAGTGAAACAGGCCCTGAAGCCTCTGACACTGACGTGGCCAAGGCCAGCACCCTGGCCAGACCTGCTGCAGAGGAGAAGGCATGTGTTCAGCTGGTTCCCGACTGGGACGCTTTGCATTTCGCCAACAAAACTGGGATAAGGCAATGGCACCCCACTCCAGTACTCTTGCCTGGAGAATCCCATGGATGGAGGAGCCTGGTAGGCTGCAGTCCATGGGGTCGCTAAGAGTCGGGCACGACTGAGCGACTTCACTTTCCCTTTTCACTTTCGTGCATTGGATAAGGAAATGGCAACCCACTCCAGTGTTCTTGCCTGGAGAATCCCAGGGACGGGGGAGCCTGGTGGGCTGCCGTCTCTGGGGTCGCACAGAGTCGGCCACGACTGAAGCGACTTAGCAGCAGCAGCAGCAACAAAACTGGGATAATCTACACTGAGTCCCAGGTGGCACTAGAGGTGAAGAGCCCACCCGCCAACGCAGGAGACGTAAGAGACTCTGTTCCATCCCAGGGTCGGGAAGATCCCCTGGAGGACAGCACAGCAACCCACTCCAGTGTTCTTGTCTGGAGACTCCCATGGACAGAGGAGCCCGGTGGGCTCCAGTCCATGGGGTCGCAGGGAGTTGGACACAACTGAGCAACAAACAGCATGTGCTGCGTTCAGCTCCTCTGAACTGAGTGCCCCTTGTCACCCTCCATCTGTGCACCTGGGGGCAGGGAGGGGGGTGCTCTGCCTCCCGTTCCTGCAGGATGTCCCATCTCCTCTCAGACACCCGCTTCTGTTGGTGCAGTCTGTGCTTGGTATCATGTGCTGCAGGGAACATGAGGGAAAGACGGAAGCTAACACACTCACTGACGGAAGCTCTTCTACTTGGAAGTGAAACTGATTCTAAGTCAGCGCCCAAGCAGAGGGCCGGGTTCAGAATACCTCCAAGTCTCCGGTGCCGTGAAGGCTGCGCCAGGATTACTTGCCAAGCGCTGGCACTTCTCACTCAAACCTGACCTGCCATCTTTTATACAGCAACCTATATGTTACAAATGAAGCAATTTATTTTAACTGTTAGCAATAGCTTTTAAAATAATGAGGACAAATCACAGTGTTACAAAGAATACAGCAAGCTCACCAGAACTCTGAAGGCAGAAGAAACATTCTTGACCTTGGCAGCTCGTTCCAGCAATTCCTGCATATACTTTAAATTTGTATTTACATGTGAAATAAAATCTGTATTGTGCATCACATCACCTTAAAGCAACAATTTTTTTATCTCTTCTGAGACAAATTCCACCAGAACATGAGACGAGGTAGCACACAGCCATTTTTACAAGCAACATAGAAAGTTAGTTTGCCTTTATTTTCTGTTGCATCATCAGGCTTTTTCCCATCCACGGCCCTTAATTTTTAAATCAGTGCTCTTAGGGAAGAAACAAAAGTAAACACAACTGCTAGAAGTCAACCTATGTTCTCTGCTCTTTGCAGGACAGGAACCAGGCTCTGAGCCCCGCTTCCCGATCAAATTGGACAAATGGAAAGAGGGTAGAGCACTGAAGCCGGGGCTAGAGGGCCCTGGAGAGGCTGGTGGGTCTCAGCCCCACGAGCTTCAGCCCAAACCATCCGGGACCAGTGGTCGGCTCCAGGGGCAGGGTCCACGCACACCCTCAGGGTGTGTTTTGAGGTTAAAGAAGTCATTCCATCTGGGCTGCCTGGAGCCCTGAAACTAAGTGGAAAGCATTTGGAAAACATGTAAATACCTAAGCTGACAAAACAATCATGGAGGTCGCCCCACCTCCTCTGCCAGCCGTGACGAGGGCTTTCAAGGGAACTGGGGTGGGGCAACTTGCCTTGATTTCATTTAATGATAAGGCATCAATCTCTGCAAATTAGACAATTTTAGCAAACCACATTCTTAAAAGCATGCACTAACTTAACTTTACTGAAACTTTACTCCAATTAAAATTAGTTTTATATATACGTACTTACATATGTGTATACATATATATATATAAAGAAGAGAGAGAGACAGAACCAGGGCTTACCAGGAAAATAAAAGATCCCTTTAAGTGACTTTAACAGAGGATATAGAGCTTTAAAAGTAAAGATCTTTTTTTTTTTTTAATCTAAGAGCATCAAGCTACATTATTAGATTTAGTTTCAGGAGTTTATTTATGCAATGCCTGTAATTAACAAATATTTTCAGCTGGGCTCCCTGTGCTATAGAGCAGCTTCCCACCAGCCATCTATTCTACACGTGATACTGCTGCTGCTAAGTCACTTCAGTCCTGTCCGACTCTGTGCGACCCCATAGACGGCAGCCCACCAGGCTACCCCGTCCCTGGGATTCTCCAGGCAAGAACACTGGAGTGGGTTGCCATTTCCTTCTCCAATGCATGAAAGTGAAAAGTGAAAGGGAAGTCGCTCAGTCGTGTCCGACTCTTAGCGACCTCATGGACTGCAGCCCACCAGGCTCCTCCGCCGTGGGATTTTCCAGGCAAGAGTACTGGAGTGGGTGCACTGCCTTCTCCCTACACGTGATAGTGTATATACAATACTGATAGTGTATATATGTGATAGTGTATATATGATAGTGAGAGTGTATGTGATAATGTATATATGATAGTACGAGTGTATACATGATAGTGAGAGTGTATATATGTCGACACTACCTTCTCCGTTTGTCCCACTCTCTCCTTCCCCCACTGTGTCTGTTCTCCATATTTGCATCTCCATTCCTACCCTGCAAATAGATTCATCAATACTACTTTTCCAGATTTCATATATATGTGTATAGCAATTTTCCTCCAATTAAAAAATATATTTAAAAATTAAAAAACACTTAATTATACTTTTGAAAAAAACAAACAACTATCTTTGATAGTCAAAGGTTGACCCTGAAGACTTTAACTTAAGTCCTAAAGTTTAAATTAGCCCAAGGGGTCACAAAGACTCAGACACGATGGAGCAACCAAGCACGCCATCCAAACCCTGCTCCCTCCCGACCTCCTGTGCATTTCACATCCTAGAATTAAAGCAAGCACAGGTGGCCTGCAGACACAAGCAGTGTCTTCTGGAACAGCATCCAATGAGGACAGGATCCGGGTTTCCAGAAGGAAGACCTAACATCACACACACAGCTCAGCTTTGTGACTGGGATTTGAGATACTCAGCGGTAAACTGAGGCTGTTTGACGGTGAGAGGCGGGCCGCGTGTGTGCAGGTTGTTGTAGCGCACCCCCGCTGACCTGTTTCCACAGCTCCCTTGTTGCCCCTGGCCTCCGCCTTCAGTTCTGAGCCCTCGTCACTCCCTCTGGGTCAGCCAGACCCAGGCAGAGTCGAGTCCTTCCCGCATTACCATTTTCTTTCCTAAAAAGGCTTCCAAAGACCCAGTGCCCTGCTGTCCTCTGCCGTCACCCTGAGTGGGGTCTTGGCAGCATCTCACGGGCTGGGTGGTATGTTCTTGGGGCAAACCCAAGCCTGGCCATGACCCAGCCCCAAATTCTGTGCCCAGCTTTCAGCGACCCGGTCCTCTGGCCCCACAGCTCTGCCTGGAGCCCAGGTTCTGCTTGTTCCTCCATAACTGATGCTTTTTGCTTGGGTTCTTCCTATCGCACCTTGCATTTCACATCTCATGGTCATCAGGAACCCACATCCTTCACTCCTGGGGACACCAGGTCAGCACCTGTGCTGCTCGTGACCCCTAGTCCCAACTGCCAAGCAGCCGAGTGAGGGCACATAGCCCATGGGCAAACGAGAGACCCAGAGCCACAAAACACACAGGAACCCAGACCCATGACTGGAGTCCCAGGGGCCTGTCTCTCATCCCTCTTGCTCCACGTCCACTACCACACGGAAGCCATCAAGCCAGTAAAATACCCTCCTTCGGCCTCTGGATTTTGTCAAACTGTGTTAGCCTTGTCGAGAAGCCTGGCTGTGGGAAGGGGCTTCCACATGACAGGGAGGTGCCCTGCACCTACTGCAGGGGGTTCAGTCCCTTGTGCCCTGGAACTGCCTGCCAGGGTCTGCCCAGGGGGTGGGGAGCGGTCGAGGGAAAGTGCCTGCCACCCACACACCTGCCAGGGCTCGCCTGTAAGACTAGAGATGGGTTGAATGCCCTTGGTTGTTGTGTGAGGGGCTGTGTGTGTTGTTCTTGTTGTTGCGGGGGGGGGGTCTTTTTTTCATTTCAGAAAGAAAATAACACAAAGGCTTCTTCGATGCCCCTGTTTCAAGGGGGCTACAGCCCGGCTGCTGGCTGGCACCTGTCCATTCTGTCCCAGCACCTTTAAAGAAACATGCTGACGGGTCTGCCCACACTGAGGACACTTTTTCCTCCACCTCTGCTTTTTTCTAGGGCTCACAGGCACTTTCCGACCTTCTCCTCTGCCTCCTTCTCCTTTTTCAATCTTTCTGACTCTTCCATTGTTATTCGCCCTGCTTGTTGCTCCCAGCAGCCCTGACATACCGCACATCATCTGAAACCACAGACGACAGGATGCAATAAGCTGGAGAAAGCAGCAATCGGAGAAAGTTCTTCATTCACTCTCGCTCCTAACTCTCTGTCTTCTTATCCTACATAGAAAATAAAAAAATCAATACCACCGCCCAGGGCTTGATAAAAGTGCCGGCCGAGTACAGCAGGCACACTGGATATAGTAAATTAAAGTGATCAAAATTTTCCAGTCGACTCTGCCCACACCCTCCGTAAACTAACAGCCCTGTCGGCCGGGTGTCCGTCATGGGAAGCTTTTTTTTATCAGGGCCTCTGATTATCTGGAGAATGAACACACACTTGCCTGGGGTCGGAAGCCTCAGCACTGGGGTGTGAGGACGCACGCCCAGAGGAAGGTGATGCAGGGGCGGGCGCCCACTTTCCACCAAGACATGCGTGCTGCCCACCGGGCACGGGCTGTGGGCTCCACAGGAAGCATGCCAACAGGGTGCTTCGTGTTTAGGCTCCTGAGTGCGGGAAGGCAGGGTGTCAGCCAGTGCCGTCCAGATGCAGACCCAAGTGCAGGCTGGAGGCCCAGCTGTGCCCTCATGTGACTGCATGTGAGGAACATGACCTACAGAAGCCCATGTCCTCCTGCAAAATAACAGCAAAGACGGCAGTAACAGTAACATCACAAGCACAGTCTTGCAGACCTCAGAGTCCTGGGAACAAAGAATAATGTATAGAAAACACCTCCATATCACAGGTGCTCACACAAGGTTGGTGTGCACACAAACACACACCCATGCACTTATACACATACTTGCACATGCACGAGTGTACACAAGCATGCATGGACACACATACATATAAACATACACACAAACACACATATACACATACACACAAACATGCTTCTATACACACACCCACACACTTATGCACATGCATGCACACGCACAAGCATACACAAGCACGCATGGACACACACATGTATATACTACACACATACACATATACACGCATACATGCATCTATACACACACATGCACACAGATGCATACGCACATGTATGTACCATAAAAACTGAAGTAGTGTATGCTTTTCATCTCACTAAAAGACAACTGTCCCTCCAGATGGATAAACAGTATGCATATTCCTAGTAGATCAAATGATGAAAAAAATCTGTTAGCACCCTTCACATACTACTTACCCACACAGGAGTAAAGATTTGACTCTGGAGCACAGTTCCCAGTAAGGGGACCCAAGCCTCGGGGCACCTCCAGGAGGGCGGAGGGCTGTCCCCCAGCACGGTTGTATCAGCTAGCTCTGCCGTCAGAGTCGCGACCCTTGTTAAGTCACTGACACTCGTCCGACGTTGGAAACGAACTAATAGCTTCCATCGACCGTCAGAGAAATGAGCAGAATCAGAGAGCAGCCAGCTGGCAGGGCAGCCGCGAAGACATCCCGGGACAGCACGGGAGGCGGGTGCCCACTAACTGGGAAGTCACGCCTGCAGAGGAGCTCGCCCGCCCCACGAGGGGTGTGCGCCGAGCCCGGGAGACCAGGGCTGAGCGCCAAGGTCTCCACAGGCGCCTGCGCTGCCCGGACACTCCGTCTATTAGGGTTGGCGCTGCGCAGATGGCAGGGAGGTGCGGGCTGACCACATCGCGGGCGTGACCCTCCGTCCCAGGGCCTCGCGCACACCAGGCTCTAATCCACTGCCCGGCCGACACCAACCCTGCTCAGCCCCAGCCTTCTCCCGTGTAAAGTCTTGGTAAGGGCCCCACGGTCCGCATTGCCTGAAGACTAAAGTGAATGCTCGCACAACGCCTGGCGGGAGTCTGGGTGCCGTGAGTGGCAGACACCCTTCTTGAAAGATCTGAACCAATCCATGTCCACCCGGGCTCGTGTGCTCGCCCCCTGAGCGGCCACTAGAGGCGGGTAGGCACGCAGTCCGCCTCTTCCCACGGAGCTCGGACACGTCCAAGCTCGTGACCACGCCACACAGCCCGGCTTTGCCCTTGATTCTGTCACTGTGCTGACAGCCGCCCTTCACAAAGCAAACATGATGGGCATGTTTGGACGCACACAGAGGCAGAGCCCTGATGGCCTGCGTCCAGGTCGCTTGCATCGCTGGTTCTCCCAGTCCCACCCCACCCACCGGCTGTTCCACCGGGAGCCCCAGCCCTGTTCGTTCACCTGTCAGCACCCTTCCCATCCAATGGAGCCTTGTCATCATCATCACACTGTAAGTAGTTAATGACAGTCTCCTCATGTGATCAAACAACCAGTCAGTTCTCAAGCCTTCCTGATTATTTCGGAAATGCCTTTCTGTTGCTGGTTTGTCTGAATCTTCACAACGCTTTCCACAACCTGGGCTGGGAGAAAGCATTTAGCCTGATTTCCGGGCATTGCTACATGCTGGCCTATTTTACCACAAGCTCCTGTCCTTCACCATCACCTCCTCCCCAGCCTTCAAGGGTCCCGACTTCTCTCCATCCCAGTTTCTGTCCTGAGTTGCAACTCAATGCCTCTATCATTGCAGGGAGGCCCCAGTCACTCCATCACTGTTTCATTCAAGGCTGAATCCTGAAGCCTCGTCTGCAACTCAAGGAGTTTCCCGTCCTTGGAAGGTTCCCACCTCACATCTCAAACCCTGGCTTCGGCCGAGAGATGAGCCCCCAGAGTCCCCTCCAGGCAGCACACAGCCCTCAACAGGAACGGCCCCTCAGGTGTGGAGACGAGGACAGGTCAGACGAGACACCCGCTCTCGCGTTGGCACCCGTCTATAGAGCGTGATTGGCACAGATCTGTCTTATTAAATGTCTCTCCTAGCTGTAACTGCCTCTCTCGCCTCTTTAAAAACGAAAAACCTCTCCATGGACATGTGAAGTCTGGGGTCCAGCTCCCCTAATTTCTTCACCACTTTTCATCCCCACCTTCATGCGCGCCCCCCTCCACAAGCGCCCCTCCCCTGACCTGCCCTGTGACAGTGCTAATCTTTGTGTCTAACATCTAATTTCTGGGAGGCTTTCATACTTTTACAGGGATACAAAGTGCACCTAAATAATAAGAATAATAAAGTGTGCCTGCGTGGAGCAGAGACGAGCATGCCGACGTCACCATGAGGTTAGTGGGTCCAGCTGTGTCAGGACACCTACGAAGGCTCCTCTGCCGAGCAGACCTCCAGGACTGTGTCCCACGGCGTCTGCTTGGAAGGACGTGAGGAAAAGAAGCAAATGTGGGAAAGCACTGCATGTGCTGGTGTGAAGGTTCTGGCTGTGTCCTGATCTATCAGGAATGTGAGAAAGCACACTCCCCAGATCCACACGGAGCACCCTCAGTTTTCCCCCAGACTCTCTAATGGGACTACTAGCCTCCTCTCCCCGAGGGACACAGCCCCAGCCGGGGGTGGGGGGCGGGGAGGACTCAGCATCACAGGCCTAGCAGAGGCTGGGCCACCCGAGCCCCAGACCGCCAGCTTGGGGCAGGAGACCTCCCACCACCCAGCCCACAAAGTTGAAGGGAACAGAAATCACCTGCTTACATGGTGGTCAGAGACCTTCCCACCCACGGCGACTTTAAGGCGCGAGCTCGGCCACACAGAGGGACCGGAATTTAAATAGTTCAGTTCATCTGATGTTTTATTCAGTGCATGTAATGGAGACCCCAGGCTGAGTGTCAGCAATCAGGTCCTGGACCTAAGATCCCATGCATGATTCCAGGGCACTGTCTTAAAGGGTGATTCTTCTCTCCCAGGAAAGGAAGGTCTTCGGGATGAAGGCTGTCTGCCTCCCCTCTGCTCCCTCGGCAAAGCTGGAGCCCAGGTCTGGGGTGGTACTGATGGGCCTCCATCAGCGTTAACTAGTTAACCTGAGGGTGACTTCATAAACCCCTCAAGACACAGACATTGGGAACCTTGAGCTCAGATGGCTGTCTTTATAAATCTTGTAGATGGAATTGCTGTGTTTATCTCACAGATAAATATCTTTCCATCTGCACCTGTATCAATGTACATTTTAAGAATTGAGTATTGTTTTACTCTGATCATTGCATGACAAGAGGTCACTTCTAATGCAAATAAAAGCTCCTTCCATCCCATACATGACATTGTGGTATCTAACGGCCTTTACTTCCAACCACTGCCTGGTTTAGCAACGTCCAGGGCACCTGGAGGCAAGGACCAGGCGCTCTGGCGTGAGGACATTGAGTCTGTAACCACATAAAGACGGGGCACAGGACGTTCTTCTTAAATTTAGTATCCAACTCCAACCTATCGACACCACTCGGTTCATGCAACACGTGTGGGACAGGACTTTACAAAAAAATTGTCTGATGGTGTGTAGGACTGAAGGCGAGCAGACCCTGAAGACATTATGGAGGGGGAGGGGGCATCAGATGGGGACCATTTGACATGAATGAGAGAACTCCTTTGGGGGCTTCCTGTGAAAGGGGGATGGGCTTAGAGGCAGCAGACGGCTGTTCCCCTTCTGTCTCCCACCAAACGTCAGGGCATATCCACCAAAAGGTGTTTGGGTAAATTGAGATCACCTTTCGCAATGTCACTGACTATTCCCCTGAACGCATGGCCTCCAGGACGCCTTTCACACACCGGCTTACAAGCTCCTTCTTGCCTCTAAGTGTCTGTTAGCTGCTGCCCAGGGTGGGGATGGGGGGTCTGTTGCTGCTTCGCTGCAGGAAGGCCCTGGTATGAGACATCTAGGCTTATCCGAGTACTTTTTAGGGTAAAGTCCTAGAGGTGGAACTGAGCTGTCAAAATGCAGGAATGTTTTAGCCTTTGATACCATCATGGTTCTGATAAGTAAGAATTAGTCAGTCGCCTAATTCCTCAATGACCCAGCGTTTTTCTGTGAGTTCAAAGCCTGACCTCCCAAGCTGCTTCCTCAGGGACCCTGTGCCCCCATCCATCGCCCCCCCAGGCAGACAGATTCCACATGGAACTCAAGCAGGACAAAGTTCCCCAGAGACCCCTCATGCAACCAGGATCCTGTCAGCTTCTAGTCTCAGGAATGTAATATGCATGGCCTCTGGTGGCTACTGACCACGATGACACAGGAGAAGAGTCATTTCCTTGAGGGTGTGGTTCAAAGAACAGCTACAGGAAGTAGGAAGTCGGGTGAGGGCAGAGGTGGTTGGGGTGGGGACCCAGGGGGTGGTTTGTAAACAGTCTAAGAGTCTATTAGTCTAGTCTAGTAGCCCACGCCCCCACCCACTCCCCTGCAAGGACTCTGAGTTTTAGCAGTCCGTCGTCCACAGGGGCTGTTAGTTGTTGTTAGTTGGGGTTGTGATTAAAAACCCTTGGAACACGTGTGGGGACAGGACTTTACAAAAAAATTGTCTGATGGTGTGTAGGACTGAAGGAGAGCAGACCCTAAAGACATTATGGAGGGGGAGGGGGCATCAGATGGGGACCATTTGACATGAAAGAGAGAAAAACAGAGGAATTTAAAAGTCTGACTGCAATTGATGAGAAAAGTTCAATAAACGTCAAAATTATTCTGAAAACACTTGATCACCAAGAGAAAAATTTCACCCCAAACTAAAGGTTGTAAGTTCAGGGGGAGCACTGGCAGGAGCCCTGCAGGTTAACCTGGGACTCTGGGGTCTGTAGGTTCCTAGGACCCTGGATTCCGTCTCCCCAAGCCTGCCGCTCAGGCGGTTCTGCCCTGGCTCCATGACCTCCTGAGCTGCGTCTCCCAGCAGAGATGCCGACAACATTCTCTCTGGTTCAATCTGTTTTGCCCTCTTGTCTGATATTTCCAAGGGTTTTTAATCACAACCCCAGCAGATTGATCAATGACAGATATGAGCAACAACTTTTGCATGCTAACGGTGCTGGATTTTTTATCTGAGATAATATTTCTCCCTTAAAAAGTCTCTGCACGGCTATGTATTAATTAAAATCTAAATACTAAATATTGATTGATGTGTTATCAGGCCATAGCAGTTGGGCTCTGCCATATTGATTTTTTGCTGTGATTTATTATCATATTTAAGAAAAATCATTTTGTGTGATTATACGAGGAAATAGACTTTAGTGAGGGTGTAATTCTTTTGTATCACTTTTGTTGTGTGGAGGTCGGGCCAATTCCTCAATTGCCACCAAGATCGCCGATACCCTTCACGGCTCTTCTCCAGGGCTGCACCAGCCGGGGCTTTAAGCCTCCTTGGTCTTGTCATTAGGAATAATGGGTAATAGGATTTCCTCCTTAATCACAACAAAGATTAACAGATGGATGAACCCACGTTCTCAAAATTATCTAGTTATTAACAAGTATTCCTTTTTATCACATTAATAACACTGTCGCAGAGGATTTTTTTTTTTTGCCTTTAACAGCAAGAATTAAAGCAAAGCCCCAGAACAATGTCCAGGCCGGCCCGATGTGTTGCCATGAGCCAATTAATCTTTTCTCTTAGTGCAGAAGCTACGGCTGCTGCAGCAGAATGCAGCCATGAGGAGGAACAGACACGCATGGCTACACGAAGCAGCCTAGTGAAGGCCTGGGCCTACCTTTGTAAACTCGATTTATACACAAACAGCAAGGGCTTAGATTCCAGTTGTTTACCATTCCCCAAACACAAAGGTGGGGGAGACAGATTCAGTCAAGTGGAAATTTCTGCACATCAGATTCCAGATCAAACTTTCACAGAAACATAATCACTGTCATTTGAATTACTGCATCGAAATATTCCTTGCATTTTATTTTCTTCTCTCTTATTTTGCGTGTTCATCTGAAGAGACTAAAATTTCCTCAGTATTAACTGAATCATTCATTGATTCAATAAACCAAAGTCACTCATTGTTCTTCCCACTTATCACATCTTTCTGACCCCAGGAAAAAAAAAAACAGAAGAAAATAAATGTATTAACTCTAACTTCATATTTGTGGTTTTTCTCTTACAGTCAAAGATCCTTAAATTACGTAGAATTTCAGCCACGAAACCTCCCTTGACTCTCAGCTGAGCACCTAACTTGCTGCCCCAAGTCCGCCAAATCCAAACATAGGGCTTGTCCGCGGTTCGCAAAGGGATCGTAACAACAGACAGAGGGTGGGTGAAGAGTCATAGGGAGATTTAGGAAGAAAAAAAAAAACAACTTCTAAGGAAAAAAAATCAGACCATCTCATCGTCATTAAATCGAAATCAATTTTAAATATGAGGCCTTTCCCCCTAATTTCACAAAAATTTAAAACATAGACTCAAAGGCAACATCGGGAAGAGACCATGCTGGGGAGAAACGTAAACGCGCTAACACTGTCCACACAGTCTGTGTCTTTCTCTTGTTAACGGTCTGTTCTCAGAGGGGTTTTCTGAGGAGGGGGGAGATGGGAAAGCCTTGCTCACAATAAGGCTTATTTGGGGTACACGAGTGTGCTCGAGACTCGCTCAGCAAGGCCGGGTCTTAGGAACGCCCTGAGCCCGGGTCGGAGACAGAGATGGACCGCCCTGAGCCCCACAGTTGAGCACAGGCCGCCCTGAAGGTAACCCGAGGAGCACACACCTGCCACAGGACACGCACATGTGGCCCCTCACGGCCATGCAGCTGGCACGTCCGTCATGAAGGGGCATCTGAACCACAGCGGGAAGGCCAGGAGCGAGGGTCGGCCAGGCCAGCGGAGGCCCAGGAGGCGTGGAGACCCAGACACAGAGCTGGGACCTCGCGGCCAGGAGCTCTTGTGGTTGTGAGGTGCGTGTGTTTTATGGACATTCAAAAAAAATGAACTCTGAATCCAGTCTCCTATATCAGGCAGGGTAAAGAGCCTGGAGCTAAATTTGTGGAAATTATTTTATAGGAAAAACACTAAACTCAGTCCTACCTATAAAGACACTATTTCTAAACCTTGGTGCCTGAGATTGAGTTATGAAACAGAAAATAATAATAAATACTTCCCCCATGATTCTTGCAAGATCCATGCACACTGGACAACAAGAGAGGTGCACAGCATGGAAGGCGTGAGGAGGGGACTTTACCCTTCTCTTACTGGGTTTTGCATTTGCTAAACAACAACGCAAATAGCCTCTCACCCTCATGTGGCCCCGGCCAAGCACAGCATCTTCCCAGAGAAACACATTAGCCCATCCTCACAGGGAGAACACAGCGTGTTTGCCTTGGTTCTCATATTTGGGAGAAGCCCGTTATCCAAGTCCCTGAAGCTGCGCATTGGAAAATCCGCCCTGATTTGGCCCTTGATTTCCCACCTGGTCTGGGAGAAGGGCTGCTGAGGGTCCTGGGCACAGGCTCTGCCCTGCTCCCCCCTGCACCAGCCCCAGAGCTCACGGCAGCCAAAGGTGGTCCCACAGAAAGCACGGCACCCAGAATGTGGAGGTGACCCCCAGCCTAGCAGGAGTCCCTCTTGTGATAAATGCCACAGACACACCGATGACCTCAGGTGACCTGATCATACTCAGGCGCCCGTGTTGATGACTTTCTCTAGTACCTGGCTCCCACTCTCTTCTCGTGAGAACTGAGCTTCTAAAAGCAGCCCAGCTCCACCCATCACATCAGGCTCCTGTACATTGAATAGATGAGGTCATGAGGATGGGCCCCTAACCCACTCTGGGTTCCTCACAAGAAGAGGAAAAGGCTGCATGAAGACAGAGGTGAGCACTGGAGCGACGCGTCCACAAGCCAGGACTGTCGGCCCCTCAGAGGCAGGAAGGGGCCTGAAGCAGGTACCACGAGAGCCTTCAGCAGAGCCTGGACCTGCTGACACCTGGACGGTGAGCTTCTGGCCTCCAGACCATGAGCAAGTGGACCTCTGTGAAGCTACCGGGTGTGTGGATGCTGTGGCAGCTGCAGAAGCTGATCAGGGTGAGACTTACATCTGAGGCTGGTGAAGTGCTCACACTCCCAGAAAGAGGCCTTCCTCATCCCCACAAGGACCATCACCCACTGCTGAAGAAGGGGAGGAACAGCAAAGATTTTCAAGCATTATTACCATCACCGACATCACCAGCTTCATCACCTCCACCACAGTCATCATCATCTTCATCTTCCCCATCACCATCACCATCACCCTCAGACCCCATCACCATCACCCCCACCAGTCACCATCATCACCATCACTATCAGCCTCAGACCCCATCGCCATCACCCCCACCACAGCCACCATCACCATCATCTTCCCCATCACCAGCACCATCACCCTCAGAACCTCATCACCATCACCCTCAGACCCCATCACCGTCACCATCACCATCACCCTCAGACCCCATCACCATCACCATCACCATCACCCTCAGACCCCATCACCGTCACCATCACCATCACCCTCAGACCCCATCACCGTCACCCCTACCACAGTCATCACCATCTTAGCCAGAGCATCAGTGACCACATGTGCCTCAGCTACTTAATCTCTCCAAAGTGCCATCCTCATCTACAACATAAGGAGGCTTTTTTATATGGTGTCCAGGATGGTCTTTTCATACTGTCCATGGGATTCTTATTTTCTTGGGCTCCCAAATCAGTGCTGACCATGACTGCAGCCACAAAATTAAAAGACGTTTGCTCCTTGGAAGAAAAGCTATGACAAACCCAGACAGTCTATTAAAAAGCAAAGACATGTTTTGCCAACAAAGATCTGTCTAGTCAAAGCTGTGGTTTTTCCAGCAGTTGTGTACAGATGTGAGAGTTGGACCATAAAGACTGAGCACAAAAGAATTGATACTTTCGAACTGTGGTGCTGGAGAAGACTCTTGAGAGTCCCTTGGATAGCAAGGAGATCAAACCAGTCAGTCCTAAAGTCATTCAGTCAACCCTGAATATTCAGTGGAAGCACAAATGCTGAAGCTGAAGCTCCAATACTTTGGCCACATAATTCAAAGAGGCAACTCACTGAAAAGACCCTGATGATGGGAAAGATTGAGGGCAGGAGGAGAAGGGGGTGACAGAGGATGAGATGGTTGGATGGCATCACCAACTCAATGGCCGTGAGTTTGAGCAAATTCCAGGAGATAGTGGAGGACAAAGGAGCCTGGTGTGCTGCAGTACATGGAGTCACAAAGAATCAGACATGACTTAAAAAATGAACAATGGGATGGTCTTCATTATCGGTGGACCTTAAAAGCTGCTCCATAAATGGTCAGTTCTGAATTTGGTTTGAGAGTCCAAATGAAGTGAGTCAGAACCTAGTGAAACGCGGGTAGAGTAGAAGCCAACCACTGGTCCAGGTGGAAAAGCCTCAGAGGAGAAAGACACCTTCCCACCATGCCTAGTGGATGAGACCCCCTCCTACAGCGTCCCAGCTGCAACAGACCCAGTGATGAGGCTCTCACGTAGATTAGTGTCACGCTCTGCCAAGTTTCCCAAGTGTGCATATTTGAAATAAGCTGCCAAATAAGGCAAAACGTCACAACTACTCTTTCTGCAGAAACTGGGCAAGTTTTTAACTCAGACACAAAGATCCTGGAGTGCAGACAGCATCTCATGTCTCAGCATTTCTTTCTTGCCCCTCACCGAGTTATGCCCACGTCCCCAGTTCTGAGGCTTTCTTGGCTTCTGGGGCGCCCAAGGTCAGTGGGACATGGAATTCTAACAAGAACAGGGCCATGATGTGGTGTTCACCCCTTCCCTGGGCTTCTCTGAGGTGGAGCATTTGACTGATCTGGCCAGTCCCCTCCGTTTATGTAAGTATCTATAGCACATCACTCCACACCACAGCGTACCGGGGGGCTGCAGGCCCACACCACCAAGCTTTTGTCCTAAGAAATCTCCCTAGCTCTCCTGTTAATTATGTTCAGAAAAATGCAGAATTCAGGTACCAGCTGAAATAAAAATAAAGATCATACATTTTTCAGATGGTTATGGATTTTCCCTCCTATCTTTGCTGTGTGGCACTAGTAATAAAGATCCCAACTGCAGTGCAAAAGATGCAGGAGATGTGGGTTTGATCCCGGGGTCAGGAAGACCCCCTGGAGAAGGAAACAGTACCCACTGCAGTATCCTTGCCTGGAAAATTCCATGGAAAGAGGGCTCAGTAGGCTACAGTCCATGGGGTCGCCAAAAGTTGGACATGACTTAAAAGCTAGCACATGGATTTTCCATTCTATCTGAGTCACGTGACACCCACATGTCCCGTAGATGTGACGACTAAGGGTAGACGTCCTCCATACAACACCATAGAGCGGCTGTGGGCGGACACATGGCAGCCCCGACTCAGCGCCTTCCAGCTGGGTCGGTGCACCGTCTCTTGTCTGTGGCATGTGTCTGATAGAGGACGTGCTCCCAGGCTCCGTGGCACCTGCTTCTGTGCATACGTACAGGAGGTCCCCTAACAGAGCAAGCCCTGCCCCTGCAGACTGTCACTGCCCAGGTCTATGTCTCCAAACGCAGTGTTCTCTGGATCTCTAACAGTCAGAAGTCACAGCGATGCCCCTTGACCTTCCTCAGAACCTGATGCTGCAGCTGCTCCCGCCAAAGGACTAGCCGAGTCTAGACCCAAAAGAAGGAAACTCTGCTCTGGCGAGATGGCTGCGGTGCTGCCCGACGGGCGCCCACATAAACCTCCACCTGCCAGCCTCAGCCCCCTCCTGGCACTGCCGCCCAAGGGCCCCTTGCGAGTGGGTGTGGGAGACGGTGCCAACAGGCCAGCAGGCAGAAGGGAGCCACCAGGGCATCGCTGGCATCAGCTCCCAGCTCTGGTGCCCCCAGGGGACTCGCGCCTGTAGAGAGAAACCACCTGGGGAAGGAAGACCATCAGCAGGGGCCTGGCCACCAAGATCACTTTCTCCTGGAAGAAGACGGCTTCCTTGGGACTAACGAACACAATGACCAACAGAGAAACCTTTAAAAACTGCTAACGTGAGGCACGCTGCCCCATAAACCCCAAACAGGCTCCTGCAGGGAGGACGGGGTGGCGGGGCAGTCTCCGGGCTCTCGCTACCTGTCCCAGCAGCGGCCTCATCTCTCTGCCTTTTCCTGTGTCTTCCTGCCCGGCCGTGGGAGCCCTGCCGGACGCTCTTTCTCTCTGTATTACACTGTGGTTTCCAGTAAATCATCACACGCTCGGGGCGGGGCTCGCAGCAGAGGAGTGTGGCAGGGGTGAGCCATGCTGGGCTTCCCCACCTATCTAAGTTGTCACCAGACACCCTGTTGGGGCTGCGCCCCTGTCGTAAGCTCGTCACCCCTAACTTCCACCACAGAACTCGCCACACTTCTTCACCTTGTCCCAGATGGCAGGACACACAGCTATGGAATCCTGGACTCAAAACACAGAGCAATTCAGCTACTGAGGAAGGCACATTCGAGTGCTTGTAACCAGGTAGTAATTGCTAACATGCACACTGTGGGTTTTCTACTTTAAAAAACTCTTTACCATTCTAAGGTAAGATAGGACCAAAAACATGATGTCCAAACTGTAGAACCAATTAACAGTCATAACCACTTTCTTTGCAGTCCAAAAGTATTCCCAGGGAGATAATAGGACATACACAGTCTTTTTAAGCTTATAGAGAAAAGGAAAAGTTTGAAATGAAAATATGTTTTGGGGGGATTTCCTCCTAAAATGAGTACCAACTGTGCAGACAGTAGACCGCTAGCTGTTTGCCTCCATAGATTGTGTGGGGTTAGACTGTACAAAGGACGGAGACTCTTCTTGAAGCATAGAAGAGACTTCATTATAGACGCCTAGGAAGAGGTGCCCTGTTTGCACCAACATTATGACATCATCCGTCACCGTAGCAGAACCAGGAGGTGTCTCTTGCACACGGTGGAGGCGCCCTGAGCTTCGCTTCAGGCCCCAGGCAGTTGCGGCGCTGAGGACCACCAGGCCCTGCCGGTCCCAGCACTGCCCACTTGCCCGAGCAGCGGCAACAGACCTTGCAGGAGAACTGTTTAATTAAAAGCCAAGCAGAAGGTTCTGGTATGTTCAGTGGGCTGACTCTGCGATGACCTGAGATCGTCGTCATGCTGATTGATCTGATTGTTGATCATCATACAACATGCTCTGATTGCATGCTGGAATTATTTCATTCATCACAGAATGACAGCAGAAGAAATCCTGCACTGGCTGTCTGGACAGTGGGGACACCTCACCAACAGGGAAAGCAGCCACGAGCGGGCCTGCGGCCAAGACACAGAGGGCATGTGGGGCGCAGCCCACATCTCAGGCAGCAACTCAGTTGTCACACTTAGATCCCTCCCTGTACACCCGAGTCCTGGCCTGGCACCGCAGGTCAGAGGCCGCTTGTTCTGTTCAAGAGCATGAAGGGCCAGCCACTCAGACGGTCAGCATGAAGCGGGAGCGGCCCAGCCCCTGTGGGCACAGGCGGCAGCCTCCGGGCCACACACTTCTGTGGCTGAGTTTCATCCTCACTGCAGAGACAGTGACGTTGGACGTCTGACCCCTGCAGCGCCTGTGTTTTGGGAGGTGCCCCAGTTCTCACCTGGTGTCCACACTACAGAATGGCAGGGGTAAACGCAGGTGTGTGCTGAGCCCTGTGTCAGCAAGGCCTGGGGGGCACCCGCGGTGTGGAGGGGGCAGTCTAGCCCTCGGAAGCCACGGTCACAGGGACAACGCCCCTTCCTTCCACCCGAGAGCAGATGGCAGAGACCCACAGAGGAAGGTGTGGCATCCAGTAACTCCAGGGAGGGCGTGAAACCCAGGAGGCCAGTGTCCCCCCAACTCCCCCCAACAGGGTCTCCAGCCAGGATACAGGGAGCCAGAGGCATAGAGCCCACATGCGTCCTGGTCAGAAAGAGCCCCATGCAGCCCTGCAGCCACTTCTCAAGTGTCCGGCGTTCACTCAGCAAATCTGGGGCCAGGAAACCCATTTAAAGGTTGACCAAAATTCTTCTCATCAAGTAACATCTTGTGTCAAATGGCCACGCATCTGTTAATCCCGTTTGGATAATATGGAAAGTAACACATTTACTCTTCCAATAACCTCACAACAGCCAAGAACAAATATGCTTTTGTTCTCTAAAGAAAGGCATGGGATAAAACAGTTTTGTCCAGCTATCACATATCAAGCAATAATTTGTGGTCAAAACCACGTAGCTGCCATTTTTCACACATGGGGGACCTTCTCTTCCTTCATCCAGTGTCTCCCCAGCGGCAGGGAGTCTGTGCTCCCCTCCCAGGAGGAACGGGAGACCACGGCCACTTGTAAGGCAGAAGGATGGTGCCCCATGGCATTCCCTGAGACACCTCATTGTGTTTAAACATTACTCAGGGCAACCAAACTTCTCAGCATGTAGCCAACAGAAAGCAAAGTCCTCCACACACATACACTCCCCTTTTTTGGGGGTTTTGTGAAGGCTTCTCCCCCAGAGAAAGTTAGCTAGTGGGCAGCGGAAGAACTCCAGCCTGAGCTCCTGAGGCTGTGGACGGGGTCCATGGTGTGAGACGCACCACACACGCTTCCCAGCCAGGCCCTAGCTCTGCCACCCACAGACAAGAGAGACATAGAGGCCGCAGCCTGGACCATGTCCCAGGCCATTCAGCGAGAAGACCCCTCAGGATGTCATCTCACCTGCAGCCCAGCTCCACCAGAGGCCGTCCAACCAGGCATCTTGAAGACCATTCATCGCTCTTGTTGAAATAATACATGAAGACAGCTGATGAACACCGACCTCCTGAAAGTAATGTGTGGAGACTTGAAGATGAGAGAAAAAGCCGAAAAAGGCTGTCAGTGACCCGAGGGCAGAAGCAATGGCAGAGATTTCAAAAACGCACCGGTTGATTCTCAGCACAAACACATGTAAGGTCTGGCAGAATTTTTCAGAAATCACAATATGATATTATTTTAATTCTCTTTGAAATCGGTACATTTTAACAAAATACTGCCGCTGCTGCTGCTAAGTTGCTTCAGTCATGTCCAACTCTGCGACCCCAGAGACAGCAGCCCACCAGGCTCCCCGGTCCCTGGGATTCTCCAGGCAAGAACACTGGAGTGGGTTGCCATTTCCTTCTCCAATGCATGAAAGTGAAAAGGGAAAGTGAAGTCGTTCAGTCGTGCCCGACTCCTAGCAACCTCATGGACTGCAGCCTACCAGGCTCCTCCATCCATGGGATTTTCCAGGCAAGAGTACTGGAGTGGGGTGCCATTGTGACATAATAGTAGCAGCTAAATTCTCTCTCTGAATTGATATGACTAAAATGTGTACTTAACATGGAATATGAGTAGTTAATGTTTGTGTTTATAAAGTCATTGTAAAATTCAAGGACCACATGACTACAGGGAAAACAATCCAACCAATCCCCACATGGATTATAAGGACCATTCTTAGCAAGAAACTAGTTTCAAATGTGTCTGTAGGCTACTGGGCTATCTCATACACAAACAGTTCACACAATGAACAGGTAACAACATAGAGTGAGATCTGCCCTGGCGAGCAGTTGGTGTTGTTCAGTCACTCAGTCGGGTCCCACACTTTGCGACCCCATGGGCTGCAGCACGCCAGCCTTCCCTGTCCTTCACTATCTCCCAGAGTTTGCTCAAACTCATGTCCATTGAGTCGGTGATGCCATCCACCATCTCAACCTCTGTTGTCCCCTTCTCCTCCTGCCTTCAATCTTTCCCAGCATTAGGGCCTTTTCCAAAGTTGACTCTTCTCATCAAGTGGCCAAAGTATTGGGGTCTCAGCTTCAGCATCAAAAAAAAAAAAATGCAAGCAGTGAAAGTGAAGTTGTTCAGTCGTGTCCGACTCTTTGCCACCCCATGGACGGCAGCCCACCGGGCTCCGAGATCCATGGGATTTTCCAGGCAAGAACACTGGAGTGTTTAAAAAAAAAAAAAAGCCAGCAGTACATGTTCTAATTATTTTTAGAGCAATTATCCAATAAGCCACTTTTTTCTGTCAGCTCAGTTCTTAAACACAAAAAAGGCAAAAAGCATCCAAACAGCGTGTTTATCTATTATGTGATTTACATTAAATGTATTTCATACATTCAATGCTGACATTCGTTTTTGGCCAAAATTTGATTGATTAAAAACAAGAGAGGCAAAAAGGAGTCAGCATAAGCAAAATGAAAGAAAAATTAAGTCATTAAACTGGAAAATGTCCTTTATAAATAAATTCTGGTTTTTACTTTCAAGTGAGCATCAGATGTGTGCTTCAATCATAAACACAGTTGTCTTATGTTTCAACTTGAACGTTACACACAAGGCCATAGTCTGATTTCTTGAAATAGCATTACTTTCGGAAGGAAGGGCTGGGATTGAGGTGTGCTGGGGTATAAATCAATTAACAGTTCATTTATCTGCCTTGTCCAGAATCTTACCTTGTGTGAAGGACTAATCTCTTGCCTTTCAAAAGTTCAAAATAAAGAAATCAACCAACAAGTGAAATAGCAGGGTGTGTACTCTGCAGGAAACGTGGGTGCCGCCATCATGCCCCGGAGCACAGGCCACCGACAGTCCTGCGTCACCTCCTCCCGCTCGCTCCTCCTCACCCGCGCTGGTCTCGGGCCTCCTCACACCCCACCTTCCTCTGGTGGGGCCTCGGTCTCAGGGGCTTCTCTCCCTCTCCACTTCCGGTGGCAGCGGCCCCCTCCTGTAAGCAAACGTCCCCTCTTCGGCACAACTGCCACCTATGCCTTCACTGCTGCTGGCTTTCCTCACGAGCCTGGACCTCCTCTTCCAGCCTCTGGTGACACCTTCACCTCAACCGCTCTGAGGAGACTCAAGGCCATCTGTCCGAAACAGCCCGCCTGCTGCACAGACGGGGGTGGGCCTGGTGGGATGGCCATGGTGCACGGGCTGCAGGCTGCAGACCTCCATGGACCGCTCTAGGGAGACCGTCCGTGCTCCGGAAGACCTGCTTGGTCTCCGGCAGGCGTGTGGCTGAGCCTGGTCCTGGGGCCCTGGGGCATGGCTGTGCAAGCCCACTGCTCTACCCTGAACGGTAGCGCTGGCCACTCCAGAGACACCTGCAGTTACGCTCCCAGGAAAGGGAAGAGTCCTTTGCCGACCGAGTCATGGCCCCTTCAACTTCCTATCTTATGAATTCTGATTCACCATGTCTCCGTAAAGCAGAGCACACACACAGAGTGCAAACATCTCCAGACTTTAGGGAAATCCACTGTCCGCTCACTGATTAAAATTTTTATAAAGGATTCTTTTTTTCTTAACTTTCTGATTTCAAGAAAATCAGTGTCTTTGGGGTCCAGTGTCTTCACCATAGAAGGGCAGGCAATGCCTCTGCATCACTCCCTCATGTCTGATTTCAAACAGAAAAGTCCGGATGAATCAGACATACAAGGCTCAAAATGCAGAATACATTATTAAGTGAATTTCTCAGCAGTAGCCAGCGATTCAGAAGGGAGAAGCAGAAATGTCCTGGCTACCCCCACCCCCACCCCTGCACGTGCAAGAACAGAAGCTTGGTCCTTGCCCAACACCGACCAGGAAGGCCCAGAGCAACAGCCTGCTCCTTGGCTCCGGGCCACGCAGGCCAAGCACAGCCCTTAGTATGGAGGGGCCCGCGCGTCTGGACAGACCTGCTCATTTATTTAGCTCATCAGCCTGATTGCACGGCTTGAGCTGGAGGCTGTAAGTCCTGCTACCGGGTTGGTTTTCTTTTGTTGATGGTTTTTCAGGAGGATGTACCGACTCTAATCTGTACGATTTTTGTTGCTCCTTGATTCCTGACCTTCCAGGACAGCTTGAAAGCGTCCGTTCCGGGCAAGGCCCAGTGCATCCGGGCACAGTGCAGACGTCCACCCGGGCCCGCGGGCGGGCGGGGCACCGCGGGGGCCATCCGCAAGGCCAGCGGGGCAGAGTGTCAGCTCTGAGCTTTGCAGCGCCTGGAGCTGAAGCAAGTGACGCCTGTGACCACGAGGAGCCAGTACCTACGGGTCCGCCCCATCGAAGTTGCTCCTGCCTTTCTACAACTTCGGCGAACACGTCGTGGCAGAGCCGGCGTGCTCCCCAGCCTGCGCCCCTCCCTCCGATCCGCAGGGCGCCCCTGCCCCGGGTGGGGACGGGGTGGGTGGAGCCTGCCCCCCAGCCCCCCACCCCGCCCCGGGGTGCCCGGCGACTGCACTGAGCTCCGTACGTCCCACGGGGTGGGCCCAACGAGAGAAGGGGACAGCGGGCCGCGTTCTCCAAACTGAGTGGCGTCTGGACAACAGAGGACCTTCCGGCTCCCGCCCCGCCGCCCAGCGGATTAGAAAGCCGAAGAGGACGCGGTCCCGCGCTGAGGCCTCGCTTGCTTTTCACACCCCCGCTCCCACTGGAACCGCGACCTCGGAGGGCTGCAGAGACGCGAGTGGGAAGGGACTGGGGCGGGCTCAAAGGCAGGGCTCCCTCGGCGCCCACTGCACCAGAGGCCCGGAAGACGGCCTCCCCGGGGACTCGGTGCCTGTAGGTGCGGCAAGGGGGCCGAGGAGGTTCCTCCTTGCGTCCTCCCTGTGTTCCCCGCCGCACCCGAAGCCTCTCTCCTCCCAGCAGGCGTCCGAAACGCGGCCTCGAGGAGGCCTAGGCGTGCGGGGGCGCCCCTAGGTCCGGGGACCCCGGCGAGCGGACACGCGCGCACTCGCTCCGCCGGGCACGCTTGTCCCTGCGCCGGGCAGCCGGGCTGGCGCGGGGGGCGGAGCGGACAGGCGGGGCGGGGGGCAGGAAATGCCATTAATTGGGGAAATGCACACGGATTGCCCGCGCGGCCTTTGATGTGCGCCTGGGGCGGCGCGGCCCCTCCAGGCTGGCGAGCCCACCCCGCGTGCGCCCCGGGCCGCCCGCGCTCCCGGGAGTGCAGCCCGCCCGAGCGCCGAGGACGCGCGACATTGATCTGGAGGGAGCAGGAGGCCGGGGTCTCCCCCTGTGTCTCCCGTCAGGCAGCTCGGGTGGAGCCCTTTTTGTCTCTCCCTAGACCCCCAGTACCCTGGGCCTCCCGGCTCCCCGAGTCCCCCGGGGTGGGGCGGGGCGGGGGTGGGTTGGGGGGGGACGTGGCGGGGGGAGGTGGGGTGGGGGGAGGTGGGGTGGGGGGAGGTGGGCGGGCGGCCGAGCCCTGCGGAGGAGGTCGCTCTGCCCACGCACCCTCGGGAGGAGAGGCCGGGTCTCGCTCGGCCTCGTGTATGTACACATATAAATATAGTGTTCGTCCAAATGACATTCCGCTCGCTCTCCCTCTGGCCCACCCCTCCCCCCTCTTCTTTTCATCATCAGCAAATAAAGATTAGCTGGGAAGATTATGGAAGCGTTTTCAGGCTGCTGCTGATCTTTATTCCGGAGGCTTTGTGATGATATTGATGATGATGATGGTCAAGTGGACAGTTTGATTTTTGTGTTTGGAGCTAGTTATAAAGAATCAATATTATATCAAGGGGTAACTTTCGTGATAAAGGACTTTAACCAGTCCGGCTATTCATCATAAGTCTGTAGCAAGCAGATAGGTCAAAAGAAATTATATTGCACTAAAGACTGAGTCTTCTTATCTCTCCCATACCAGGGGAATAGGGACAAGCCGATCGATACAGTAGCTGCTGTATACTTCTTGCAATTATCAATAGCTGATTTCGCCTTTTGAGGCCTGCATCTAAAAATGCAAGCTAATAATAATCGTTTGAGCCTCCCTATAGGCAAGGGAGTCAAGGTTTTAGCTGGCCACTGTTTAAGGAATCATCCGTGTTGAAGTGCCCCAGCCGGTCCACCACAGCCCAGATATGCGGCTCAGTGGTCAAAAGAGAAGTGCTTTCACATGGCTTGTGTAGCTAAGTGTGAAGACGAATGAGTCTGTGCTGTTGTTTCTCTGTGTGTGACATAAAAAGCCATGGAATGTTTGCCTGTGATGCCTACATGTGAAGCTGTAAGCTGACCTGTAATGAACATACAAGATGACTGTGAAGCACAAAGACCTAGATGGATTTCTATAACTATACACGTGGCTCCTATCTATAAAAATATTTAGACATATTTATCTCGATAGTGTTGAAAGCAAAGGGGGTAACAGCAGGAGTTGTGTGCAGTGGGCAGGGCAGTTAGCTATATGTTGGTTTATTTAAGGAGAGCATTTTATTTTTATGGGGAAAGTGATTTCAAATGGGTGAGCGAGAAGCTCAGAAAAAGCGTTTTCAAAAAACCATAAATATAGTTTTTGGCTGCACATTTCCTAGCACCCCCCCCCACCGCCCAAATGTAATAGAAAAGAAACATCTTTATAATTGGCACTTGACATGCTGTTTGCGTTGGGCTGTGGTACACCCAGCACAGATTTCCTGTTGATGGAAACATTTATCATCCTGATTGCCCCAGAGTGGCAGGTGGTGTTATCAATTACCTCTTCTTACCAATAATAATATTAGTATGGTAATATCTTTGCTCAAGTGAGAACCAATTAGCGGTCACTTGTCACAACATTAAAGACACAAAATCATGCCGGTTTAAACCATAAGGACCTAAAAACAAAAGTTGGGGTGGGGGAGGAACCAGAGACAGGGGAGAGAGAAGAAAAGAACTTTGATTTGGGAAGGGAAAAGAAATGAAAAGAGACAAAAAAATAAAGCTCTAACCTTTGAATACTTTTTATACAAAGTAGCTGGGAAAATAAGCACATTGTAAATAAAGTGCCCAATGCACCCTATGCAAAGCTGTCTTTCGTTTTTGAAGAGCCAGGTAGACTCAATAAACCGGGACATTAAGACAGAACCAAGCCTTCCACCTTCCCTTGTCAAGTCAGTATCCCAGATACGCTTTCTGTAGTATCTGAATAAATGATACAAATTAATCAAACACTTAATTATATGTTCCACTAATGTAAAATATACAGTATTAATTTGTAAATAATATTATTAAGCAGACAAAATAATAACGTGTCGCCTCCAAAGATGAAAACAACATTGCAAGAGTAAAGACAATTAACAAATTAGATTTAATTATAGGGAAGAAAACCCAACTTTTGTTTTTGCTAGTGTTTAGGTATTACAATACTGTAATAGACAGTGGTCATGTGATGGCAAAGACCTGTGTGTTGCCTGCACAAGTCGGTATCCACACCTCTGATGCACAGCTCCGGGGGTCCTTTCGCTTGGGCGAGACTGGAGGACACATTCTGGTACTTCATCTGTGAAAACACCCTTCTTGACACGTTGTCGACTCGCATTGTAGCTATTGTTGGGACTCGAACTTAAGATAGGTATGCTTTCATTAAAACTTGCTGCACTAAATAAAAACACTTAAAGAAAAGTTTCAGACCTCAGTGGAGGGAGGCGAAGGAGAACAGGAGACTCAGGAGGTAACTCGCCTTTTGTTTTCGGCCTCTACTTTGTATTTTATTGTTTTTCTTTTTTTTTTAATTTTATTGACCTTGAATACCCCAGTCAATCTTTTAAAAGGTTTACAGATCCACACCACCTAGCCTTGGCGGGGAATTTCTGTAGGTTCCCCTTCCGATGCGTCCCTGGCTCTTTCCGTCCAAGTCTTTGCTCGATCTTCTCAACGAAATCCGAGCGCAGAGAGCGCGGGGGGCGAGGTGGAGCCGCACCTACGCCCCGCCGGCCCCACCCCGTGCGCGCCCTGGGCAGGGACCGCACCCCGCGCCCGGGCAGGTCGGACCGCGGGCTCGGCGTGCGGCTTCGCGGCCGCTCGCTTTGTGGCAGCCCCGGCGTCCGCCGCAGCCGAGCCCAGCCTGCCGTGTCTCCCCACTCACAAAGCGCCTCGCAGCTGGCGGACACGTCTGCGATCTGACGGCTCGCTTCTTACAGCTAAGGGGCCGCAGCCTGACATTCGCCTTCGCTGGAGGGACTTAAGATCCTCCCCACGACCGCACATCGTAGAAAATGCAAAACGAGTGGACGGAATTAGACTGTGGCGTTTAGAAGTCCGGGAAAGACTTAAGGAAATCGTGCCAGTGGGTCGGAGAGAGTGGGGGACGGGGGTGGGGGTCTGGGGGAGGCGGGCGAATGGCTTTAGGAACAAAAAGGCGGGGGCCGGTGCGCGCAAAGTGGCCCGAAGTGGAGGAGTCGCTGCCACGGGGCCCGAAGGCTGCGGGGGAGCCGGGTGCGGGCTTTCTCTGAGAGGGTTCGGACGCCGCGAGAACTTCCATTTGCTTCTTTTCCCCAAAAGTGTCAAGTTTTGTAAAAAGAAGGGAAAAAGAGAATTAACCAGGTCACAACAGGCAGTGCACCTTTAACCAGGACTCCGACCCACTGACGGCCGCTTTGGGTTCTTTCTCTGCTGAGGAGCAGACGTCTACCTTTCCGCTGCGGCGCTGCAACTTCCCCAAACTCCTGCCGTCCTGTAAATTCTGCAAGAAACTTCCACTCGCTACCACCGCCTGCCCCTGCCTCGCCCCTCCTCTTAGCCACTCTTTTCCCAGCAAAGTTCCTGGCCAGCTAGCCCCCAAGCCCTGGCTGGAAACTTTTCACTTCCGAGCGCCTCTGCGCCGGATGCGAGAGCGTCCCCAAAATGCAGCAGCATTTGCCAAAGTTGACGGCGCACTGGCGAAACAGACCTTCCCTGCATCTCCCAGCTTAGCTATAAAAGCGTTACCATGAGGGGTGGGGTGGGGGAGATGTTAACTCTAGATTTCGAACATGTTTCATTTTCCATTTTTTATTTTCAAAAACAAAATTACCTAAGTGATACTCCTGCCACCAAGTAGCAAAACAGAACCAATTTTCAGGAATCTGGCTGGGAGGGGGTGGCAAAAGCGGTGGCGGGGTCTTTTTGGAGACGATTCCAACCTGTGCGCTTCCTTCCTCTGTATGATTTTTCTGCGCTTTACCTGGAGCCCAAAGCTGTTGCTTCGTGAAACTTACACAATTAGAGGCGCGCGGGAGAACACCGGCTAGGAAGAGGGAAGGTTCTAGAACGGAAAAGCAACTCGCGGAAAGCCGGGCGAGTGGCGCAGGGCTGGGGTCCAACCGGGGCGGGGGAGGGGGTCCCCACTAGTCAGAGCCCCACTCCCAGCCACGCGGGGAGATCGCAGCCCTGCGGACGCCCAGGGCTGTCTGCTAGCCGGCAGTTCCCTTCCAGCACAAGACCCTGGGGGAAGCGCCGGGAGGCCATCTGTGCCAAAGCTTCGTACCAGACAGGGCCACTTGTGAAGACAAAAATAATAAATTTAGGAAATGAAATAAGACATGCTGGGGCGTAGGGCACAAGCGCGAGCTCGGCAGCGACGGGCCTGGAGCACATCCCGGCGGCCGCTCGCGATGGAGGACACGCGCGGGAGTGAGCGCGCGGGAGTGGGCGAGGGCGCGTGTGCGCCGCTGCGGGTGGGGTGCGCGCGAGGGGGCGGAGGCGCGCGCCTGATAACGCGCGGAGGGTGGGTGCGTGTGCCGGGAGCGCGCGGCGCCCGCCGCCCGGTGATGCGGGGCCGGTTCGGACGTGCGCGACCCCTCACCTGCTCCCCCTACATCACCCCCAAAAGTCCAGAACGCGGTGGGCCGCGCGTGGGACTTTTGTGGACTTGGAAGTTTCAGTCGCGAGGCCTCCGGGCACCCTGCGCTCCCTGCCCACGCCACAGGCGCCCGGCACTGCACCCATCAGGCTACGGAACTGGGGGTGGGACGCGAAGCCCCGCGGTCCCCTCCCTGTCCCTGGATTTAAGGAGCCACAGGCGGCCCGGAGGCCCGGCGGGCGGGCGAAGGGCCGGGGCAGCCCCGGTGGCGGCAGCGGGCGGGGCGGGCACTCAGGAGTCTAGGGGCCCGGGGGGGGGGGGGCGGCGGGGAGACGGGGGTGGGAGCGGAGGGGAGGGGGGTCGAGGGGAGGGGAGGGGAGGAGCCGCGCGGCCCGCGCCGCTTCCGAACCGGAAAGTTGGTCTTGCCGAAGTCCCGCCACCCCGGCGTGCGCACTCCGCTCCGCTCCGGCCGCGAGCCTCCGGGCCGGGCCGGCCGCCGGGGGAGCCCGAAGAGCGGACACGAGCCCGGAGAGAAGGTCCGGAGACGGGGACACCACCTGAGCCCGAGCGGGGCCGGCGTGCGGAGAAACGCCGAGGACCAGTGGAGGCAGGCGGCCGGCCGGCCCTCCGCGCCCGGAGAGCAGGAGGCTCGGCGCCCGAGCGCCCCGGAGAGACAAAGGCGCCGGCCGGAGCCCTGCCCGCGGCCGCCTGCTCCGGGAGGGGCGCCGGGCGGCGGCGGGGGGGCGCGGCGCGGGGCGCGGGCGGCGGCGCAGACACTCTATAAAGGGGCGAGCCCGGCGCGCCGGCGGAGAGGCGCCGCGCGGACGCCGCCAAAGTTTGCTGCCTGCGCTCGGGGCCGGGCGGCCGCCGCGGCCGGAGCCGCTCCCGGCCCGCCGGGCCGCAACCGGGCGCCGAAGAGCGCGGAGCCCGCGATGTGAGGCGGCGCCGGTCGCGCGCCCGGGTCCCGCAGGCGACGGCCCCTCCTCGCCGCGCGGCCGCTAATTGCGAGCGCGGCCTCATTTGCATAGGCCGCCCGAGTCCGCTGGAGGCCGGCCAATCGGCGCGGCCCTCTGCTAATGGCCATGCATTATTCACCATCCTAATTGCTCAGCCCCATGCGCGGCCCGCGCAGCCGCCGCCGCCGCCCGCGCCCCGCGCCCCGCGCCCGCCCGGCCGCCCCGCGCCGTCCCCGCCGGCCGCCCCGCTGATGCCGCTGCCCTGCGAGGGGCCCGCGCGCCGCTAGCAGCATGTCTCGGCGCAAGCAGGCCAAGCCCCAGCATCTCAAGTCGGACGAGGAGCTGCCGCCGCCGGACGGGGCTCCCGAGCACGGTGAGGGGCCGCGGATCGCGGGGCGGCCGGGCGTCTGGAGGGAGCGTGGGCCCCGCGGACCCGGAAAGTGCCCGGGCTCCCGCGAGCCGGTGCCTGCCGTGTGGCGCTCGACCCGGGCAGGCCAGCCTGGGGATCCGTTCCTCCGCCGGAGCGCGCGGCGCGGGAGTTTCGGGCGAAGTAAACTTGGCTCGGCCGCCGGGAGTTGAGCTGCGCGCGGAGGCGCCAGGGCTCGGGGACCGCTGGGAGCCCGCGCTGCCCCGCGGAGGCCAGCGCGCCTAGCCGGGCGCGGGCGGGAGGGGCCGAGCTGCCGCCTCCGCGCCGCCCCCCAGGCTCCCCACGCCTGGACACTGGGGCTGGCCTCTGCGATCGCGGCGCCCACTCGGGAAAGCGCGGCGGCGGGGACGCGTCCCGGGGTCTCCCACCGCCGGATGCGGGCCGGGGCAGCTTTGTTCGGCGCCCGGCGCCCCAGGCGGTGAGCTCTCGGAGCGGATCCGCCTCCCTGACCGCGGCCTCCCCCTCCCCGGCAGGCCAGCGGCGCCCGGTGTGCCCCGAGGGCCGCGGAGCCTGCGAGGTCCGGGCGCGCCGACAAACCAGCCATCCCATTCCGAGGCGAGTAGGAAGTCGGTGTGGCCTGGCCTTTCCTAATGGCCGCCTTGGGAATTAACCCCGGGTGAGCTGCCCCGCGGCGCGGGGGGTGGTCGTGCACGCGGTAGGACCCGGCTCGCTTCTGTAGCCTCTCGGTTTTCTGGGCCTTTTCCTGCTCTTGGAGGCGCCGCGGCCACTTCTGCAGTCGGCTGGGGGGTAGGGACTTCCTGCCCATCCAGGAGGGAAGGTAGGAGCCGCGAAAGTAAGCTCCGGGCCAAGAGCGGGCTGGCCTGGCGCGCCCCAGCCCGGGAAAGTGAAGGCTCGGGCCTCGCGCCGCCCGCGGGTCCCCAGGGTGCGGGAGGGGCGGCCGCGGGGCTATCGCGGGACGCGGGGCGACCCTGCACTTGCCCGGAGCCCGGGCACCGAGTAGTGTGATCCTTACGAAAGAGGCCGGCCAACTTTTTGGATTAACCTATTATAAGTGGTTTAGAGCAGATACGCATCTTTGCTTTGGGAACTAGGCTGCAGAAAATAAAAGGAGTTGAAGAGTTTAGCGAGCGGTGCCGTAAAGTTTGCAAAAGCAGGTATTCGTCCACATCGGGATGGAGAAGGGAGCAAAGGCTTCTTACGCGGCTGGGAATTCAGGAATTAAATAAAATTCGTGAACTCGTGAGGGTCTTTTTTGTCGCAGCGGAGGTAAGAGGTTCTTATCTGTGTCGCCTGGTCACCCAAGATTAGAACGGGAGATATGCTAAAAAGAAACGCTTGCATATGGTGGGTAGATTAAGGACAAAGAATCTTTTTGTCATGGAAATGGATTTTTTTTTGTTTTGTTTACTTCATCACATAGAATTTCTCACACTTGGTTTGTTTTCTATTGCCCTCAATGACTACATGATCAAATGAATGGATTTATTTCTGCCGAATGAGAAAGACAGTCTTTCCTTCAAAAGAACTACATTGCATCCCAGTGAGGAATTTTAAAGCTTTATTATTGTGGCTCCTGAATAGCTTAAAATCGGCTTTCACTGCCGCCCCAAAATGCAACAATGTAAATACTTCTCAGCTTTGTAGGGTCGTTATCAAAATGTGCAATGTCTCTTTTTATTAAAGCATATTTTAATTAATAGAGTAAAACCCCTTGTATTTAACAATTAACAAGCTGAGGCACTGCTATTCATTTTTAATTTCACTTCAGAAATGCGAGCATGGTGAACCTCCTAGTGTAGCATGTGGAGGGGTCCAGAGCCCTTATTTGAAAACCTAAGATGGAGTAAATTATTCACAAGTTCTCTTTTGAATTCCCCTTGTTACTGAATTTATTTAGGGGTGAAACATATTCAGGATTTTTTTTTTTTAACCCACCATGGGATTAAAGTTTTTGTCTAGGCTATGTTTTTCACAATCATTCAGAGTTGTAATCAAGATATTGCCACAGTTCCTGATCATACTTTGCAACAGGCCAAAAATAGCCTGTCTGGGGCTGAGTCTCAGTCAAGGAGTGTGTTCCCGCGATTGTTCCGGCAAACTGTTTAAAAAATAGTTCTTTCTGATTTAATTATTCTGAAGCTGATTGTTCATGGAGCATAAAAGATACTCTGTTCTCTGTTCACTTAAGGAATGTTCATGTATGTATTACTCTGTTGTGCTGATCGCCATTAGGAGGAGAATTAAGTAAAATATTTTTTTTTAAGATAAATGGTTGTGAAAACTAAATCACTCCACCATGAATTCAGATATTCTCAGAATTATATTTTGTTAAAAGCAGTGGAAATAAACAAACTATGCATCAAGTTATAAGTGAACTAAGTTTACATTGTTTTAGAAAGGAAGTAAATAATTCCTTTGTATCACTTTGGGTGTTACATGTTAATTAAAGCAGTAAATGCCTGCAATAAAATTGAAAGTTCTTGATAATGACATGAAACACAAATATTCTATGCAAAATTTTTAGTATGGTATGGGCGGGGCAGAGTGCACAGCCACATCAATTTACAGTAAAAGGCTTTATTTCTTTTAAAAGAGAAATGTGACTGTTATTTTTCAGGCTTTAGTTTTTAGGCAAGCAGTGAAAAGACAGCTATCCAAAAATGCCTTAGCGCTTTCCAGACCTTATTGCAAAAGTGAACTATGATGACGTATGTAGAACGGGAAAAAGTGATAAAGATTTACATAAAGTTCTAAAGTTATTCTGTTGTTAAAGGCGTGTTTTAAGGATGGCTGGGACTCGACTTATATTCCCAATAGGTACTATCTTTTAAAATTGCAAAGTATTTCCTTCTTGTTTCTGAAAATTTAGAAATAAATGGGATGCAGTTTTAGGATTCAGTTAATTAAATGTATGCCACCAATATGGAAATCCTTTGAGCCAGCTGAATGTTTTTGTTCTAAGAAAAATTAATTAAAACTTCTAATGATGGAACAGCACTTACACTCCTACTAAGAGCTTTAAAAGGTGTATTATTGCTATCCTTCATTGGATAAAATACAAATTAGGAGGGATATATTTTATTGTCGTTAGAAGGAAAATATGTATATGAGGAAGAACAAAAGAATATTATAATTTAAATCAGTTTGCCATCCTGTATCTTGTTTGTTTTTTATTTTCTGCCAATTCACAGTTACATGGCTATCTTAAAAATCCTTTAAAATGTGGTGATCCTGTGATTTAAGACTTTACCAGTGGTATTCATCGACTGTGTTTAAATTAAGGGGAAGAAGGCCCCCAGCCCTGGGTGCTGAGATCTTTTCTCTTTTATCTGTCTGTGCACGGTTTGCCTTCAGCGCTCAGGGCACTCACTCACACACTTACAATTCAGCATTGCAAAGGAAACAATACAGAAGGCACTTTCTAACATCCGTAGGCAGACTGTTTTCTCTGAAACATGAAAGGTAAGGAGTAAGTTAAGCAGGAGGGGAAAGGAAAAGGAGAATTTGCAAACATTTATTTTTAAAATGGCAGTTAAAATCCTAATCTATTTAAAAATGCATAATTTGGTGACCAATAAAAAGTCTGCCAATTAATTCCCACCATACAGAGAAAGAGCTGATTATGTAAGAGTTAGGGATTTTTTTAAGGCACATTTAAACTTCCACAATCTATGCATAATCCAATATTTTTAGATCTGTTTAGATCCAGAAAAGGAAGAAGGTATGGACCAACAGCAGGAATTACTTAGCAAGCTGATTATTTTTTGTATACAAGATGATGGCAAAAGTGGGTCAGATTTCATTTTCAACTACAGTCTCTAAGAGGCTTTGCCATTCACCCCAAGATAGCTCTGAGAACGTTTTCTTTTGGGGAGAATTCAGCAAAGGTGCAACCAAGGTTTCCGTTCTGTACTGAACACCAGTTAGAATTTAACATCCTTAAATGTAAGTATTTTATTTGCATGAAATAAAAACCTGCTTAACTGCCAGTGAGGTCATGCCCCATCCTTTAAGGCTGGACATAGTTTCAAGAAGGAGAATTGTTAAATACTACTTACAAGAGGAAGAGGTTTTGTTGTTTTGTTAGTTTTCATTTCCTTCATGGTCTCTTGACCGGTTGCCAGGATAAGAATGGCAGAGAGCTGCCCCCACTGCTGGTGGGCCAGGTTTGCCATCACATGTGTGATGCTGCCCACACTTCGTATAAGACCAGGCGTAAATAAAATCTATGTAGACATTGAACGTTTTACTATTACTCTACATAAACTTTTATATTTTAAAAAGAGCCCTGTCCTTAGATTTTTTTCAGTTTTTCACTATTACTTGACATAAACTTAAGCCCTATCCTTAGGTTTTTCTCTCTAATTTGAACACTTCTGTGATCTCGAAAGCAGTTAACCGTGTGATTTCCAAGCTGACGAGTAAGGCAAGTCGTATCACAGCAAGTGTGAAATATTAATTGAAATAATAAAATAATGTAACGGGCTCTGTTTATGTGAGAGATCAGGGTTGGCCTGTCTGTTAATTAAAGGCAAGAGCTCGGGTCCAGGGAGACCTGAGGCTCTGGGGTGGCATCCCGGCGCCCCTCCATGGGCCTGTCTTTTCCAGGCATCTCGGATTAGTCCTGCTGACTATCCGGGACCCCTCCCCCTCCGTGTTCCGGGAAGCCTTGGGGCCGCACAGGGTCCTGCCTGGTGGCCTGGAATCTGTGAGAAGGTGGGCTTGCAGGGGACTGGCAGCTTCCTACTGCTGTACCAAAGGTGGGTGGCTCAGAGCACTGCTGCAACAGACCTGCTGGTTTAACCTTTGCCTGCTTTGCCCTGCCAGGGGTGGCCACTAGATGTCAAGCTCATAATACAATTAGTGCATCTGCGCTGTTGACCTTGGCAACAGGACTCACCAGTGTTCTGTTAAGTGTTAACACTGGCTCTGAGAGTGGACTGGGGACCCACAGGTTTGCCCTGTGCTGCTGGGCTTATCAGATGCCCGGCTAGTTCAGCACAAGTGTTTATAGTTCTCCAAGAGGGAGAGAGACCCGTTTTCTTTTGTGCGGCTGTTACATCTTGAACTGTTTAATTAACCCTGCAGGTGCCGTGGCTCTTGGTCTTAATTCTTCGGCATTCCTGGTCCTCTTTGCTGAGTGCCCTCTCCAGACCGCCGTTTGATCGTTGACTGTAGGCTCAGCGCAGGCAGACGCTGGCTTCAGACCCCAGGCAGAGCTTTTCCTGGAGGATTTTTTTTTTTGCTCATGTGTAAACTTCCCCTGTAGAAATGGAACAGTGTGCTGAGGTGATGGCAAATCCTGGAAATGATTTAATAACCTGAGCCCGAGTGCAGGAGTCGACGGTTACAGTCGACGGATGGGCACCTTCTTCCTGGACACGGCGCAGTGCGCGCAGCCGTGGGGCTCTTCAGGCCAGGTGTTTGTACATCCGAGAGGCTTGGCTTATTTCTTTATGTTGTGCCGGTGGATATGAAAAGTGAGGAGTTCGAGGAGGACCTAGGCAATTGTCTGCATAGATGCATGGTGGAGTAGCACGTTTAGTTTCATGTGTGGGTTTATCTGGGCCAAAAAAGTGACCCAGCACAAACCGTGCTTTTCCCCTCCCCTAGTTTTGATCGAAATGGTCTGCATTGGCCGCCGAATTTCAGGTTTGTGCGTTGCTCGTGAGGCACAGATAGTGATATCCGTGCATTCATCGGAAGGGTGATTACAGCATAACATCTGAATGAAAGAACGATTGTGCAACCTTGAAGTGCAACAAACATCTTATTATTTGATACAGCGTCGGGCAGATAGTTAAGACAAGTGAACGCTGTGGCTGCTTTCCAGCTGCGTGCGTCCATAAAGGAAACAGTGTTCTCCCTCCCCGGTGCTTCACCCCGCAGAGGAGAACCCGCAAACCTTTTAGACAGAAGGCGTTTGGTGCCTGTGCCACAGGTGGTCCGTCCTTAACACATTTGAGGCGTGGGCCACTGAGTCGGCGGAAGCCGGCCTGCGGGTCAGCGCGGCTTGGGCGAGGCGCGAGCGCCCTCCGCTGTCCGGCTCCGAGCGCACACGCTTGGAGGTCTAGGGAAAGGACAAAATTTTTCTATCGCGTCTGGAATTTCTTCTACATTGTTAAACACAGTAGGGGTCTCTATTTGTCTCCTCCTGTTTCACAGCTTGGGCTCAGTATGTGATAATTCATCTTTCTTTATGGGATTCAAAGCTATCATAAGGAGTTAAAAAGAATTAATTTGCAAGAAAATAGTGTCTCCTAACAATTTGGGAAAACTTGAAAAATGCTTCTTAGATTTTTAAGGGAGGGAAAAGGCACAGGAGAAAAGTACAGTTTCCTTTCCTCGAGACCCACGTGTCGTTTCCCAGTTACTAATTAAAGTGAAGAGGTTAACATCCATTTTCCCATAAGGGACAACTTTTGCTTCTCCTCTTGTTAAAAGGAATTAAAAAGTGTAGCAGAATCAAGGTGAAAGTTTGAGCTTGATCAACAAAATTATCAAACACCTGTTTACTGCTCTATGTAAGTGGTTACTTATTTACAAGGTACTGCCCTCAGGACGCAGAGAATAAAAACGCCTTACTGAGAACTCCACTTAGAATTTTTTGGGGAAAGCGTCATGTGGCAAATATTCTCATCAATATTACAGTGATGCTTTTTACTTGTAGCTTAAAAAGATCATCGGGCATGTAAGCACTCTGCCAGGTCATCTCTACTTGGAAGACCACCTTAGCTTTTGCAGGCAGTGAAGACCTGATCCCTGTATAACCTGATCCTTGTATATTGTATAGCAGACCGGGAATCAGAGCTGAGAGAGAGATGGTGCAAGGGGAGGTCCTTTCACACCCAGAGAGTTATAAAGGGGACATTTTTTTAAACATCCTCTGTGTTTTTATTAGTGAGAAGGGGGAAAATATGTACTTTTAATACTGCCGTTGAGGCCCTCCCTAGGTCGAAGGCCTCTCTCTGAAAGGCAAGGGAAGCCTTTTGCCCCTCCTGTGGCACATGTGCTCAGGAGTGCTTGAATGGTGAGCGTTAGAAGCCCTGAAAATCTCATGTATAAATAGTAAGTGTGGGGCTAGCTGTAAACTAATTGCACATTTCCTCTCCAATTGAAATAGCTTCAGCCTCCTGCGTGTCCCTCCTCCTGACTGCGTCCAGGAGAACAGACCCCATCGCCGGGCTGGCAGCCATGGCCAATGCATCCTTCATGTTAGCAAAATAAAGTTATTTTCACAACAGCTCCTTCTTCTCGTTGACACTCAGTCAGTCCAGCAAAGCTGTGTGGCACTTTCAGAAAGTAACCTCGACCAAATACTCGTGTTAACCAAGAAGGGAAGATTCCTGCCTAAGTTCTGTTCCTGGGTGCACTGGTTGGCATTTTTCTCCACTAGTTCTAACCCTTGCACAGTCTAAGCCCCTGACTATGTGCAGTTAAGTCTCTTAAGTCGTTGATCTGCCAATATGCAAACAATAAATTATTTTGACATTAATGATAATGTTAACAATGCTTGTTTTTCAATTGTCCCTTTTAGGAAGAAAGAATTTCCTATTGCATGGAAATACATTTCTCAAACTTGTCCTGTGGCTACAGTGGCTGATGGGCATGGCTTTCCCGTGAAACAAAACTTCTAAAGCCATATCAGCAAACGGATGTAATAACTTCTACTTGTAGAATGCAAAAGCCAGTGTCCAGTGTAAGTTTAATTAAAAGATAGTTGAATCCGACACAATAGCGGCTTAAAACAATGGCAGGATTAAAGGACTTGAGACGTCATATGGTAAAATTTGGAGCTGCTGTCAGATCTTTCCTATAAGGGTTTTCTTGTTATAGAAAGCACTTTTTTTAAAGATAAGTACTTCCAGATTAGCATGTCTACGCTGTAACACGATGCGCGTAGCCACTGTAACGAGAAGCAAGTTATAACAACTTATTTTGCGTCTCACCCCGAACACGACATAAGGTCGCTGCTTTCCCTCTGGACTCAAGTGCAGTCTTGCTGCTTCTAAAGAGCTCTGTCCCCAGTGAAACAGGCTCGCTTTGGTTCTTCTCTCCCAACCAATTCAGTTGAAGTGCTTGTTGTTCTTTAAAACGTTCTTAAAATATGCACCCAAAATTTCTGTTCCACACGTGACATATTAGAGTCTTTTCATTTGTATTCATTGCATTCAAGACTGTCTTGTGAAATTTGTGCTTCTCTATAACTTTCATGGAATGCTAATCCCACTCAGATTTGATAGTGAAACAAGTAGAAATTAACAATTGAAGTGATCATGTTACCGTATTTCATGCAGACCCCAGTAAGAAAAACTATAGGTGGTGGTGCTAAATTATTTGCCCTCAATACGAAATATGAATTGTATGGAGGAATTTCTTTTCTTCACTGATTGTAGTTTTTTAAATATGTTTTAGTTAAAAGGCAAATTTATTACGAAACTTTGCTTGTAAAATCCAACAACTGTTTAGTTAGGTTCATTAACATAATGAACTAACAGGCCCTAATGTTCAGAATGCCATTTTCACCCTATTTCCTCTCTTCAATTTTGCTTTCCTTCTTCAATTTTAGAGGCATACCATGCAAGTTTATTTTACTTTGGCAAGAATATCTTCATTGTGTTTAGTTTTAATTATCAATTTCCTTTAAACAAAATGGCTTATTATTTGGTAGATAGTGCTTAAATATTATTATTCTGTGCACGGTTTCTACAGTTGAGACACAGTTATAATTTTGCCCACCTGCAGTGGGGACAGGAGGAAATTACCTTCCCAGCTTTCTTGACTTTGCAGGTGAACCCCACATACTTAACACATGAAAAAAGCCAATGGAAATGTAAAAATGTATCTTTAAAGTAAATAGAGATTTATTTGGGTTTCTTAAAACCTTAGGGAAAAGTACAGTGTAAAATAAAATCCTGTTTCCTTATTTCACATGCCATAATTTGTTACAAAGAAAATCTGGGCAATGCTCATTGGTAAAGATGTAAGTTAACGTAAATTCTTCTGGCAATCGTCGCACTTAAAGCGATCCAGCAGTCAGCCAGTTTCCAAGCATTTTCTCTGTGAATTGTCCCCAATACATACTCCATATTAAAAAATATATTCTTATATAGCACAGGGAACTATATTCAACTGTTATTCTTTAGTAATCTATAATGGAAAAGAATCGGAAAAAGAATACAGAAATAAAACATAAATATGTGTATATACAAAATAATCACCTTGCTGTACACCTGAAACTAATGCAACATTGTAAATCAACTGTACTTCAATCATAATTTTTTGGAAAAGAAAATGAAAAATATTCTTTGGACAAAATATACACCGTGTTTAATTGTGTAAAACTGTAAACGTATATACCATGTGAATGCTTTTGTATACCATGTAAGTTATACATTTTTTTCTTCTCTGGGGAATAAAGATGTAAAAATAATTTTTCAAAAAATTAGCAGTATTTAATTTCTCTGTATTTTTCTCTTTTTTTGTAGTTTTCTTTTTAAAAAGTATTAAAATTAAAACTCTATGAAGACTATGGCTGGCCTTTTATATCATAGCTTTAAAGTGTTAAAATTAACTTTTAGAATATTTTGTGTTCTGATAATTACACTATTTATGATACAGTATAACACTGATTCCAACTTGATTGCTTAATGCAGATGAACTTTTTAAAATGTCCACTAGTGCTTTTTTTAATATGTGGGTCTGCAGGAGAACAACCCACTGTTATAAACAAATTGTAGAGATTCTTTGCCTTTTTAAAATAGGTGAACTAAAATGTGAGATAGCCCGTGTTTTCTTATCATTAAGAAATTATTTACCTGAAGAGTTGAGGCTTTTTCCCTGCCCTGTTCCATAACCCTTGCGAGTTTCAGATCAGATTTTGCATACATAGAGCAAAGTTAAGTACTCCAAGTATTTATTTTGTTAACGCTGCTATCTGCAGTATAAATCAGCCATGTCTTTGCTTCCAGCTACACTCGACCTCATTACAGACACCGATTCCGCTCCTGCCTCTGTGCAGTAAGGAGACTCCTTGCAGTCTGAGCTTCAGCACTGAATTTAGTTTAAAAGTCTAGCAGGTCTTTATGGGCTGCAGCTCTAACTTTTTCCCCTATCAAATGGTTGAGCCAGTTAAGAAAATGCTAATTGAGCACCACTAATAATTTTTTAAAGGCACGTATAAATTACCTGGAAACAGCAGCCTCGCGGGGAGCAGCCGACCAGCCTCGAATTATAGTTTTATTTTCTCCTCTAGCGGAGGGACTAAATGTTTTCACTGGATATTTTTTACAAGTCAGATTTCTCAACTGAGATCAGTGCCGAATCCTTCCTTCCCTAAAACCCTAAACGAGAAAACATGGAGGCTTCTCAGCAAATCCATTTGTTGATGTTTCAACAGTCAGTGGTTTTCGGGGATGTGGACCTGAGGGTGCGTGGCGCTCACACTCCACTGCGCACGACAACAAAGGGCCGGCTTGAAGCTGTCACTTGTCTCTGTCCAGGTGATTTGTTGCTGTCACTCCATCCGCAAGTTGACAAAAAGCAGTTGCAAGGCAGTTTTACCCAGGCCGGCACAGGGAGCCTGAGCACCCCGTTGAGGGCTGCCTGTCACCCCAGCCCCCTGAAAATAGGAGCTGGGCATGTCCTCGGATGTTGGTTTCTCCTTCCTGTATAGCTATTTATTTGATCAGGTGTGAATGAGAATCATTCATTATACAGGGTTGTTATTCGGCACAAGAGGGTAACGGGAGTCGGCAAGTCGCTGCCTACAACAGTAATTAAACATGTGTAACCAATTAGAGGGTTTCCACCATGGCACAAGCATATAATTTGCTAAGTCTTTCTATGTGAATAGATGAAAATAGGTACAAAAAGTGTGTCTGACTACAACATTCTCATGTTAAACATGTCAACATAAATGAACTTTAAATATATAATTTCTAGTTTGTTAACAATCTGTGGGACATGATTGGCTAGTAACAGTAACATATAATTTTGGTTCATTTTGCCAAGAAATATTGCATCTGACAGAGGCAATTAATTGTATTAAACATGATTAATTTTAGGCACAGACTATATTGATGGTATTCGTTTGGTGAATCCTGAAATGTAGAAACGTACTGTATCTGGAGGCAAGTGCACCCACTAAAAAGATACAGGATTGATGTGTGGATCGAACTGCAAGTCGGGGAGATTGTTTTTCTGAGCAGAGATGTAAGAAGTGCTTATATATTCTTTGTTATATTTACAAATGAAAGTATTTAGCTGAAATTTCCTCCATGAAATAAATGCCCATTGATTTGAAAGGTTCTGTAGAATTACATTAAATCTGTAATGTCTCCGCGCGGCATAAAGATAATAAATCTCCGTGGTCGGAGCCCAGGAGAGAGGCTGCAGCCGGCTCCCCTGTCAGGTGCTGACGTGAGTTTGAAAGGTTACAGATTAGTTTAGCAATGTTAAGCGAACTGGCAAAGGCATCTCTGATTTTGCTGGAAATGAGGAAGCCGGATGGTAGGGGAGTCCTAATGAGCCCATCGAAGGCTGGCTTTGTACCCAACAGACAGGGTGGCTGCAGATTGTATGAAAATATTGGAAATCAATGGCTTCTATGGAATTTCATTAAGAAGCAGTATCCACAATTGATAGAGCCTCATAATTTGATGGATTGTGCTAAGAAAATGATTAGCTAGCTAGAAAGAGTCATAGAATACACACACCAGGACGTCAGAAATGTTGAAGTGGGGTAATTTGTACAGAATAAAAAATATTGATTTTACTTATGTGCAAAATTTTGAGATGGAGGGCGGGCTGTCTCTCGAGACCCGGCTGATGTAATGTCTTGCTTTTCCAGCGGCCCCCGGGGAGGGTGCCGAGGACGCGGACAGCGGCAACGAGAGCCGGAGCGGAGGCGAGGACACGCACGTGTGCGAGAAGTGCTGCGCCGAGTTCTTCAAGTGGGCCGACCTGCTGGCGCACAAGGAGGCCTGCACCAAGAACCCCCTGGTGCTGATCGTGGGCGAGGATGAGCCTGCCCCGCCCTCCGAGGACTTCCCTGAGGCGTCCCCGGCCAGCTCGGCCAGTGAGCGCGCGGACAGCGAGGCCGCCGAAGAGGCGGCGGCAGCGGTGGCGGCGGCCCCGGAGGGCGGGGAGGCCGTGGAGGCGAGGGCGGCGGAGCGGGAGGACGAGCCCATGGAGGTGGGCGCGCCCGCAGACAAGGGCTTCCAGGGCCCGGGCGCGGCGCAAGCGGGGCAGCCGCCTCCACCGCCAGGCCCCGAGCCGGCCCCCGGGGCGGCCTACGGCATGCCCAGCACCAACGTGACCCTGGAGACCCTCCTGAGCACCAAGGTGGCCGTAGCGCAGTTCTCGCAGACCTCGCGGGCCGCGGGCGCGGCGGGCCCGGGCGGAGGCGTGGCGGCCGCGGCCCTCCCGCTGATCCTGGAGCAGCTCGTGGCCCTGCAGCAGCAGCAGGTGCAGCAGCTGCAGCTCATCGAGCAGATCCGCAGCCAGGTGGCCCTCATGAGCCGCCCGCTGCCGCCATCCCGGCCGCCGCTGCACCCCGGGCCGGCCGCGCACCACACCCTGCCACTCTCCACCGGCACCGGCCCCGCGGCCACGGCGCAGGGACCCGCCGCCCCACCGGCGGCCTACGAGGGCCCCCAGCACCTGGCTGCGCCGGCGTCCACAGCCAGCACCCCGCACGTCGCGAGCGGAGGCCCCTCGGCGCCGGAGCCCAGCGCCCCCGCGTGCTCCGGTGCCCCCGCGACCTCCACGGCCTCCACCTCAGCGGCCGGCGCCTCGGGGGGCGCCTCCCGGCCACAGAACGCCCCCACACCCCCCACCCTGGGGCCCGGGCCGCTGCTCACCTCTACACCCAGCCTGCCAAGCCCACTGCTACCTCAGACCTCCGCCAGCAGCGTCATCTTCCCCAACCCGCTGGTCAGCATCGCGGCCACGGCCAACGCGCTGGACCCCCTGTCGGCCCTCATGAAGCACCGCAAGGGCAAGCCCCCCAACGTGTCGGTGTTCGAGCCCAAGGCCAGCACTGAGGACCCCTTCTTCAAGCACAAGTGCAGGTTCTGCGCCAAAGTGTTCGGGAGTGACAGTGCCCTGCAGATCCACCTGCGCTCGCACACGGGCGAGCGGCCCTTCAAGTGCAACATCTGCGGGAACCGCTTCTCCACCAAGGGCAACCTGAAGGTGCACTTCCAGAGGCACAAGGAGAAGTACCCCCACATCCAGATGAACCCCTACCCGGTGCCCGAGTACCTGGACAACGTGCCCACCTGCTCTGGGATTCCCTACGGGATGTCGCTGCCGCCAGAGAAACCGGTCACCACCTGGCTGGACAGCAAGCCAGCGCTGCCCACTGTGCCCACCTCAGTGGGGCTGCAGCTCCCACCCACCCTCCCGGGCGTGGGCGTCGGCAGCTACGTGGACTCCCCCAGCCTCACCCCTGCCAGCCGCTCCCCGCAGCGGCCCTCACCCGCGTCCAGCGAGTGCCCTTCTTTGTCCCCAGGCCTGACCAGCTCTGAGGCAGGCGTCCCGGTGGCTGCGGGATCCCCACAGCCGGCGCCCAGTGGATCTTCCCTGCCCAAGACCGAGCCCATGAGCCTGCCCTGCACAAACGCCAGGGTAGGGGACCTCCCGGCCACAGCGGGGCAGGTCTCCACCACGTCTGCCCTGGCGGACAGCAGCGCATCCCCAGGCCTCTGCAGCCCGGTCCTCCCGGCCGGGGCCGAGCCGTTTAAAGCCAAGTTCCCCTTCGGAGGGCTGCTTGACTCTATGCAAACGTCCGAAACCTCCAAGCTGCAGCAGCTGGTGGAGAACATAGACAAGAAGATGACAGACCCCAACCAGTGCGTCATCTGCCACCGCGTGCTGAGCTGCCAGAGCGCCCTGAAGATGCACTACCGGACGCACACGGGCGAGCGGCCCTTCAAGTGCAAGATCTGCGGGCGTGCCTTCACCACCAAGGGCAACCTGAAGACGCACTTCGGCGTGCACCGCGCCAAGCCACCCCTGCGTGTGCAGCACTCCTGCCCCATTTGCCAGAAGAAGTTCACCAACGCCGTGGTGCTTCAGCAGCACATCCGCATGCACATGGGGGGCCAGATCCCCAACACGCCGCTGCCCGAGGGCTTCCAGGACGCCATGGACGCCGCCCTGCCCTACGACGACAAGGCCGCCGATGCCCTGAGTGCCTGCGACGACGACATGGATGACAACTCCCTGGAGGATGATGCAGAGCTGAAGGACCCGGCCGGCGACCCAAACAAGCCGCTGCTGGCCTTCTCGGGCTCCTGCCCGCCCTCCCCGCCCTCTGTCATCTCCAGCATCGCCGCCCTGGAGAACCAGATGAAGATGATGGACTCGGTCATGAGCTGTCCGCAGCTGAGTGCCCTCAAGTCCCTGGAGAACGGGTCTGGGGAGAGCGACCGCCTGAGCAACGACTCGTCCTCGGCCGTGGGAGACCTGGAGAGCCGGAGTGCGGGCAGCCCGGCCCTGTCTGAGTCGTCCTCCTCCTTGCAGGCCCTGTCACCCGGAAACAGTAACAGCGAGAGCCTGCCCTCCAAGTCTCCGGGCCTTGGCGCCCAGGAGGAGCCCCAGGAAACCCCACTGAAGACGGAAAAGCCGGACAGCCCGCCCCCCGGCCCCGAGAACGGAGGGGCACTGGACCTGACGGCCACCCACCCATGCCGGCCGGCCGTCAAGGAGGAGGCCCCCTTTAGCCTGCTGTTCCTGAGCCGTGATCGGGGTAAGTGTGCGAGCACTGTGTGTCGTGTGTGTGCCAAGCCCTTTGCTTGCAGGAGCGCCCTGGAGATCCACCTCCGCAGCCACACCAAGGAGCGGCCGTTCGTGTGTGCGGTCTGCGGGCGCGGCTGCTCCACACTGGGTAACTTAAAGCAGCACTTACTGACCCACAGGTTGCGAGAGCTGCCTCCCCAGTTGCTTGACCCCAACTTTACTCTAGGTCCCAGCCAGGGCACCCCGAGCCTGGGCCCTGGCTCCACGCCCACCACCATCAAAACGGAAGTGAACGGGCACAGCAAGGCCGGCCTGCTGGCTGAGGGTCCGCCGCTGCCGGCTGCCGTCCAGGTGCCCCCCGGGCCCCCGACGGTGATGAGCCCTGGCCTCGCACCCATGCTGGCCCCCCCACCGCGCCGGACCCCCAAGCAGCACAACTGCCAGTCGTGTGGGAAGACCTTCTCCTCGGCCAGTGCCCTGCAGATCCACGAGCGCACCCACACTGGGGAGAAGCCGTTTGGCTGCACCATCTGCGGGAGAGCCTTCACCACCAAGGGCAACCTCAAGGTGAGGGTCGCCCGGGAGCCCCCTCACCTCCTGTGGTCCTGGCTGAGGGGTACCCCTGAAACAGCATGCGTGTGCCATGTCTATGAGTGTTATGGGCGAGTCTGCCTTGTATGTGTGCCCAGGTATGTGTGTTCCATGTGGCGCTCCCACGCACGTCCAGGGCCCAGCGAGGAGCTTGCCTTCCGTGCCGGTCTGTCCTCCCCTTGAGAGGCTGGTGCCACCTAAGTGGCTGCAGGGTGTTGGGGAGATGCACACTTGCTGCCCTGAGTCCAGTGGGTCACTGATACCAAAATAGCTAGGCTTTAAAATGCTTCCACATGACACAAGTACTGCTGATCCTGTCCAGAGGCCAGGGCTGTGATCTGTGGGTTTGTCCACGTGATTGCCAAGAGGGCCCGGTGGGCGTTTGGCAGAAGCTTCCCAGCCTGAGGGCCAGGGGCAAACGGTACAATGATATAATGTTGGTATCAAAGATGCAGCGAGGCAGCCCATCTTCCCTGGAGGCAGGCCGTGTGGCCAGCACCACGGAGCCATTCAGGCCAGCGTGCTGCTTTCCAGCCCAGGTTAGCTGCATGTGGAGTCTCAGCAACCCCCTTCAGTAGGCACTGTGGACGTGGTTTCCACTTCCTGAAGGCCACCTGAGGTCCTTGCTGACCACAGGTGCCCAGACGTTCCCTCTCTGTTGGGGAGAAAACCAGAGAAAGGCACAGGAAAGGCAGGAGTTACAAGCAGAAGATGATCTGGGTATGGGGGGAGCTTTGGGACCCTCCGGGTGGCCTGTGGGTCTGACACCTTAGTGGGGAAATCATGCTGTCAAGCTGTGAACTGATAGGAGCGTCCATCAGCTCATCGGTCAGCTTGCCTTGTACTTGACGAAAGGAGTGTTGCAGGTTCATGTCTCAGATGTTCAGAAAACCTCACCTAACAAGTTTGTTGTCCCAGATGAATGCTCAGGCTGGGGAGGAGGGGATGGAAAGGAGCTGGAAGGCGTCCCCTGGCCCCGGATGCCCTGTAACCGGAGGCTGGGTGCACTCACGCCTGAGTGTGGCTCTGTCCCCGCAGGTGCACATGGGTACCCACATGTGGAACAATGCTCCCGCCAGGCGTGGCCGCCGCCTGTCAGTGGAGAACCCCATGGCCCTGCTGGGTGGCGATGCCCTGAAGTTCTCAGAGATGTTCCAGAAGGATCTGGCCGCACGGGCCATGAATGTGGACCCCAGCTTTTGGAACCAGTACGCCGCTGCCATCACCAACGGGCTGGCCATGAAGAACAACGAGATCTCCGTCATCCAGAACGGAGGCCTCCCCCAGCTCCCTGTGAGTCTCAGCGGGAGCGCCCTCCCCCCACTGGGCTCCCTGGCCACCGGGCTGGACAAGGCACGTCCAGGCAGCAGCCCGCCCATCGCAGGGCTGGACAAAGCCAACTCGGACACGGGAGGCAGCCGGCCGTTCACACGGTTCATTGAGGATAACAAGGAGATTGGGATTAACTAGCCACGTCCCTGCCCTGTGGGTCTCCTTCTCGGTTCACCCGGAGCGCGAAAGACGTCACCGGGTGGCCGCCCGAGGTGGCCTCCTGCTCTGCCCGGTTGCGCCTTTCGAGGTGAACTTGGGAACTCGGCAACCTTGGAGATAGATCTGAGTCAGAAAGAGACGTCTTCCGAGAGCCGCCTTGGAAGCCGAAGGGGCTCAGACCACATCCGTTCCATCCCTCCAGAGCCCTCCCTGTGCCAGGGAAACTTGTCCAGTGGTCTTGTTGGAATTAGTTAGAAACTTGAACTCTGTCTTTAGAACTCTTATCTCAATGACGTGGTCCAGTGCGCCCGACGCCGGTCCCGCACAGCACCTTCCCCTGTAGTATTTATGACGTTCAGATGATGCGGGTCACAGACAATGCAGCCTGACTATAACGGGAGCTTTTGTACTGCAGAATACATCTGGCTATGTGAATTTTTTTTTTTTAAAGCAAGATTTGTTTTACTATAAATAAGTGGGTGATTTCCATGCAGGCAAAATTGTGAAGTTCTGTTAAGAAACAGCATGCTATTCGTGTGCAAGCACCTGTCAGTAACAAGCCTTTTTTTTTTTTTTTTTTTTTTAATTTAAATGTCTGTAGCTGCTATGTGGACAGTGGTCTCTAGTGTGGTCTGTAGCCCAGCAATTGGGAACAAGTCACAGACAGACGTCACCGTGAATTATTCACAACGTTATAGCAGTTGTGAGTAAATATTTCACATTATCAAAGCTGTACAATAAAAAGGTAATGTTTGTATAATGTGGTTGCAAACTCTTAATTTATACTACTGCACTTTTAGTATTTTGTATTAGGGAGGTTTGTCTATAATTTGAAAATTTTAAAAGATGTAAAGCATTTTATAAATAGTACTTTGATTGAAGGAAAATGAAAAAAAAAAAAAAAGCTGTTACGGTCTTAGGTCAAACGATACGAGAAATCTGTGCTCCTTAACCAGGAAAACCACCAGGACTTGTCCGTTCCTCAGTAAACTAGGGCCTGCCATTTCTTACACTGAGAGATTTAACTTTTCTAGAAAGCCCATTTAAAAGCTTGACTACCCCCAACAGAACTCTGGTGGACTCGTCTTAGGGCTGTGGCACCAACACAAGCCGGGAGGGGGGAGCCGAGCAGCTGCCATGCGGGTGTGATCTCGCCGTCCCCGCTGCTGCTTCCTCGCACGCCCGCGGACCAGATCCCGACTGCCTGCAGGCCTGGCGTTGTGTCCAATAAAGCGAGAGGTGCCGGGTGTCGGGCAGTATAATCCATCACAACCGGGACATGTTCTGGTTTCTGATTTATTTATTACCTTCTCAGATGCAAACGAAGCGCACTGTGGTCCAGTCACTCGAAGTGCAGGCTTGTGCTGGTGATGGTCAGCTGCTCCGAGTCAGGGAAGGGCCCCGGGCAGGTGCAAGCGGCTCGGCTGAGCCAGGCCGTGTGGACAGGTGGTGTGTTCTACCTCATTCTGTGTGCTGCACGCGTGCCGGAGTCTGAAAGCGGGGCCTCCTCCGACTGCACGGTCCCCCGGGTCATCGTGCCCGGGGGCAGCGCCGGGAGGCGAGCCTCGAGGAAGGAGGCGGGCAGTTGGCCGCCTCAGCAGAGACCGAGCTCTAGAACAATCTTCCTAACAGAGCCCCAGCAAGCGCAGACCACATCGTGTCACTGAGCAGAGTTTCAGAGCCTCACAGATGAGCAGACCTAGCAGTGATTTCTGTCGGAAAAGAGCACGGAACCCTCCCGCTGTTTCCCACAGAGGTGGGATGGAGTGAGCCCCGGGAACCCTCTCTTCTCCCAGGATGGGTGAGGGTGTGCCTGTGTCGGGAACAGAAAACAGGTGCTCGGTGTCGCTGTGTTTCAGCAGTGAATGTTGTTATTATTTATCTGTGTCCCTTTAGGTGTGATTTTTTTTTGGGGGGGGGTCGTATTTGGTACCATGTAGTGTTCTGTCCTCCCAGAAAGATGTGTATATACCGTGAGAAAAGCGAAATGTAAAGTGCTGTACATAAGGCAGCTCGCGGCGGGCAGTGAGACTGCCCGGCCTGTGTCCGGGTGAGGCTGTCCCTCCGCACGGTGGAGAGACACTTATTTTTCTATTGCAGCACCGTGCAGGGCCGGGCCCTCCCTGAACCAGTGCAGAGTTGTTACCCAGATCCAATATTTTTTATGACGAAATCTGTGGCTTGACACATCTACTGATTGAAATGGATGTCTTAGTCTAGGTTCCTATTTTTGTCATATGGAATTGAATAAAATGCAGGATGTAATATTATTTCTGAATGGCGTTCCTTGATTATTCTAATGGAAAAAGTGGCATTTGAGGTTATGGTCATTGATGGTGGATGTATATTTGTGGTGTTTCTCCAAGGACAGTCAGTCAGGTCTGACAGCTTAGATTTAAGCCATATCTAAGCGTGTCTTGATTGGTCTTGAAATTTTCATGTTTCACCTTTTTATAAAATAAAAATACAGCCTTTTGATTATGGGTTTTTTTTTTTAATTTACATCTTTGATGGAAGAAGATGTGGTAGAAAATGTCTAATGACTAGAGACTGTTGACAGTGTCCAAAAATGACTGCACTCTGAATGGCCCTCCCATGGTGAGCCGTGAGGAAAACCTCAGTTCTCTGGGTCCCTGGAAAACTAAATAGCTGTGCCTCCAGCCGTGATTCAAAGAAGCAGGCCAGGGAGGAAGGTGCGGGGCCCTCCCTGAGCCTGTCAGTCCCAGATGAAGGGTGCCCCTCACTTGAAAAGAAGCTTTACCTTGCCAAAAACATGTGATAAGGCATAAAACCTTACTTAATTTAGTAGCTCCTGGATTTCAACATATATAATCCACTTCTTCTTTTAAAAAAGTAACTGCCGATACCTAGAAGCCACAGTGAAGTTCACCTGGGAGACGCTGGGTGTTTCTGAAGTGCTGAGAAAGGTACTAACCACACAACAACTGCCAGTCCCCCGGCAGGTGTCATATGTCATGAGCCTTCGGAATTAAAACCCTGTTGATTTCAGAGCTAGAGTTGAAATTATGAGAGAGAAACCGACTAAATCAGATAGTCATTTTTTTAACATATGGCAATAGTCGTTTAAAGTAATTAATATAAATTAAAATGTAAAAAAGAGATTTACTTCTTAATTCAAAAATGTTTCCAGTGTAAAACCAGAGGTGTTTGGGCTTAACAAGCCTGGATATTTACTTCTTCCTGACATGAACTCTAGCTGCTCAGACAGTATATCAAAGAATCATAAATGCCAACAATCCCTAAAAATTATTTATTTAAATATATTTCTATTCTAAGTTGGTTGCAGGAACAATTAACATTTCAAACTAATTAAAAAGCATTGCTTAAGGGCCAAAAAACAATTGCTGTGAAGCCCTCACTGTTTAACTCTGCGTGTGTGGAAGCTTCCAGGCAGCCCAGGTCCCCTGCCCGCTCCCCTTCTATGCCCGGCAGGCAGCGCCCAGCACCCGCTCCAGTGCTCAGAAGCCGAGGCAAACATCAAGGCTGTTTATTACCAGCGGCTGCGTGGCATTTCCAGCCCACCCACCTTCAACGCGCTTTATTTATTCTGGCTGGCTGTCCAAGCCACGGAAGTCCAGACCCCTGTCTCTTCCCCTGGTGCATGCTTTCAGTGGATAATAAGGTCACATGTGTATAATTCTGCAGCCAGCCTGTCACCTTGCGAGCGTGCCAGCCGACCTGAGGACCTCGGGTTCAGCCTTTGTGTTTCAAGTCCTGTGCTCATTTGCTCGTTTCTGGGCTGAGGCACTCCTTCGCTCCTTCAAGAAGTTTTTCTAGGGATCCGGTGCGTCTTTGAAAAGCAGAGGCTGTGAAATGTTTCTGTGAGCGGGTCTGTTGGCTGATTTTGAGCTATGGGAAAATCTGATCTACAAAATATTCCATGCAACACTAGGAAGATAATGAAACCCTTTTCTTTTTCACTTAAGTGGAAAACACTGTATTGTTTCAGCACTTTTTTATGAACGGAAAACCTTAAAATGAAATCACCATAGAATCATTCTCCTGCCATTCTCCTGTCCACGTCTTTGTCCCAGGGTGGTGGCCGTGGGTGCATCAGTGTCGCTGAGTGGCCCTGGTCTTCCCCGAAGTGGCTCAGGCTGGGGACAGGCCAGGCTGTGCCCTGTGAGAGCCCCAGCAATTCCTCCCTTTGCTCCCCGATCTGCAATAGCAGGGGAGAATTTGATGACAATAAAATTTCCACTTCCAAAAACCAGTGTTGTTTTTTTTTTCTTTAAACAACTACCACTAATGTACATCTTTCTTCCCTGCCCCCTTCAGAATTCAATAGACAGACTAATTGATGGCATCTGTATAGAGAGAAGATACAAATGATTAGCTAAGAATATAAATATGAAAAATCTATTACAAATGACTTTGCTAAAGAAAATATGTGGAATCATATTTGGACCATGAAAAATGTGTTGGTATCTTTGATTTTTTTAAAAAATCATTAAGTTTATTGAAGCTTTTAAAAATGCAACTATATTTAAGGTAAAATAAAGTCGAGTTCTGTGAACATTATGCTGACTGCATTTTCTGTCAGAAAGGAGACCTTTTCAGGTGGATTGGATTTTGTCATGTATGCACGTCACATGCAGAGCCTTATTAAGGCGACATACAGATATCTGTGTCAGTGTAGACACTCAGCAGAGGATACACCGGAGCAGGGGTTGACTCATCGTTCTTCTTGGGGAGCAGTTAGAGAACCTCGCTATTAGCACTGGGTTTCCCGTCCTAATTTATAACTGCATGTGCAGTTCTGGTGTGATGTTTTCAGAAGGAAGGCTCGCCAATTACTCTTAAGCGACTCTGCCTCAAGCTCTTCCTCATGGCTGAGTTCAGTATTCACTGCGCGCTGGACCAACCCAGAGGGAGATAATCAGAGTGTTGGTGAGACAGGAGAGGGGAGGAGAGGGAGTCCTGGATGTGAGAGTCCATGCATGTTAAGGGTTCCCTACGTCACTGAATGGAAAACATGATTCATAAGCCCCCAAAGTGAAGGGATATGTGTGTATCCCTGTGAGTCACTCACTGTGTCTGACTCAAACCTGGAAATAAATGTCTGGCTGTAGTCCCACATGTGGTCACTTGTGAACATGGGGATTTTGCACATTCCACGAAATGCTTTCCACGTTGGTCTGCTGTGCGTGTTTTTACACCACAGAATTACCTGTGAACTAGGACTGTCTCGGGAGTGTGGGCTCCTTCCCTCTCCAGCTGCTGCTTTCTTTCCATTTATCAGTTCTCTTTCTGGTTGAACCTCAAGGACACCTGAACTTTCATAACTTTTTACAAGTCAGGATATAAATATTTAAATGACCAAAGTCACCACATTTCTTGTCTAACTGGCATTATACAAGATGGATTATATGTGTGATATAAAACACTTCTGTTTTATTTACCTCTTCTATTTACAGTATCAAGTGCAGCTTGGGAACAGGTCTTGTTATGACCTAAATTTACCCAGAAAGAGGAATATGTCACACCAGCCCTCAAACACCACCTCCAAGGAAAAACAGGCAGCCTCAGAAAAAAACGTTTTCCACTCTGACAATAGTGAAAGTTTTAGGGATACACAGAGGGAGGAACACATAGAAACTTCCCCACATGTTCAGATAATTGAATGATAAGTTAGATTTTGAATTCATTTTCCTTCACAAGTAAGCCTGGAGTTGTTTGGTTTCTCCCTAGGAAATAAATGGGTCTAGGAACAGTTCTTGGGGTAGAGGCTGTGCCTGAGAGCAAGAAGCATGAGCATTTCCTTTCTATCTTGTCTTTTCGGCAATTCCATTCTTTCCTTGGCTTCTCATTCGGGGCTTTTTGTTCTGCTCTGTTTGTGATGTTTGGTAACAGAGGAGCTGCCGCTCGCTGCTAAGGCCGCACGGGTGGGGGTTTGGGGTCACGGAGAAGAGTTCTGGAACCCAGGTGTCTTCTAGTTGAGGGTTAAACAAACTAGATAATTGAAAAGAGGTAGGAGCTGTGAAGGCATTCTCTTCTAAACTGAGCGATTCACTTCTGTGGCATCGTGGATAAGTCTCCCAACCCGCTGATAATTTTAACCCCAAGATGAGTAGCTACATATGGATAAAGCACCAACTTATTAAAGAAGCCAATCTGGAAATTGTACCAGCAGTGAAAATAAACACTAACAGAGACGTAAAGAGTAGAAAACTCACCAGCATCTCAGAGAGTTTATAGCTGCATTAACCTCATGGATTTTCAATTAGGAGCTATACGCAGTTTGGGAAATGAACTTTATCAATAAATATTTGTAAATGATTAGCTTTTCCTGACGGCAGCTACACATTTTTCATAATCTCAGGACACTTTCTAAGACTTGAACAAATCCCTGAATATTGTTTAAGGTGATGAACCTCCAGTTCATTTGTTCACGATGAACCCCTGGTCCACTTAGAAATCTTTCCATTATGTTTGTTTTTTTGCATTGTCATCTCTTATCCAGAATTTATATCCTGGCCTGTGTTTCTCTTTTTTTCATTTTATGTTTTAACCTTGATTGTGTCACTTTTTTTTCTGTTTTGCTGGAAAATAGTAGAGATCAAATTTTAAATTAGAAATTGTGATGTGAGGGAGCTCCCTTGCAGTCCAGTGGTTAGGATGCGGTGCCTTCACTGCTGTGACCTGGGCTCAGTCCCTGATCGCGGAACTGAGATCCTCAAAGCAGAAAGATGAGGCAAAACAGTACATAAAACTAGAGATCTTAACTTGGTTATTTTCAAGACTGGGTCCTGAGGCTGATCTCTGAGCCCAGGCATCTTTCTCTTCCAGTGGGCTGAATTACTCAGTTTTAGAAATACAGACCCAGTGGTCTCTGTGGCTGGACTTGGTATTTAACTGAAGACAAATTCAAAGGTTTCTCACAATCCCTGAAAAGGGAGACTCAGATGATTTCAACACCCGCTTTTGCCTGCAGGCTTCACTTTGGCACAAACAAAGCATCCTCCGTGGTGTGGAGACCAGTGTGCACAAGCTGCCTTACCTGGTGCTTGTGTGTCTGCCGGGAGGCGGCGAGGGACAGACGCACACTGTCTCCCGCTGGGCAGGCGCGTCTGAGCCAGCCTGCAGACCCGGTGTCCTGCTGTCCAGGACTGATTCCATCTTGACGACAGTGAACAACAGTGACCCAGTAGTTCATTTTGCATACTGTCCCGTGTGGTTGATGGTATCTGACTTGGTTTACTTTGGGAGCATTAAGGGAATAAGTGTAGGTATTTAAAATTATAAGCGCATTAAAATAGTACTTGTAATCACAGGAAAAAAGTACCACCAGGTTGAGCTTTGGTGAATACTACAAAGGGAACACAAGTATGGGATCTTGCAGGAAAAATGACGTTGCCTGGCTCTTCATAAAACTCACTTTTTAAGACATTCTTAAACCCCAATGTGTATCTTAAAGTCAGTGATAAGAACTAGTTTAAATTGTTTTGATCTTCACTAGAAGGAGTTTCTACTTTACTGGTAAGTTATGTGTACCTGAAAGAGCAATTCTTTAAGAATCACCTCCTTCAACTCTGCAAATACTTGTTTGTCCAGAATAACAAGTTCAGTTTTTTGAGCAGAAAATAAAGCGTAATTGTTTTGATGCTGCATACTCCCTGCGGTGAGAAGATACTAGGGTTAGGATTTAGGGTTAGGCAGAGAAAGCAGTTGGCACAGGTTTGCATGGGCAGCTTAGTTGTGTGTTGGAAAATGCTGTGTTTTCTGTGCTTCTAAAAATTGCATGTTTGATACAATTTGTGTTTTCCCTGCTCTTGTAATTAAAGAGGCTGGGACTTCTCTTGGGATGCGTCCGAATTCCTAGAACAGAGCGCTGGATACGGATGCAGACTTCTGCCATTTCCGGAACCTTCTCCCTGGCTGCGACACCAGACCCCACCCACCGCTTCTCTGAGAGCCGCCGCTGGCGTCTCTCCATTCCCACCTCACCTCGGTCTCAGACCTTTACGGAAGAGCCCGTTTCCTTTCCGATCTTAAAGCAGTCCAGCCTTTCTGAAAATATGATGTACTTTCCAAAAGCAAAAACAGAATGTGGTGCGACGCAGGTTCTCTGGCCCTTGATGGCAGGGACGCCCCCAGGTCCCTGACGCTGCAGGTGAGGAGGGTGGGGGTGTGGGGGGTGCCTCCTGGCTTCCCCCTTCCATGTCACCTACAGGGGCCTGGCTCCCCTCCTGGATGGAGACCAGCTTCACTCCCCCGCTCCTCGAATCCCCGGGCCCCTGCTGCTCTCTCTCCAAAGCAACCTGTCTGCATGCGTGGCCAGGACAGGTCCGAGGAAGAGCTGGGGGGCGCGTGTCCCCAGTCCCAGCGCCCAGGCTGTGGGGCGGAGAGACTCCACTCGTGTGGGCATGAAGATGCCCGCCCCCGGGACGTACCGAGAGCTGGAATTCGGACAGGAGAGGCTTCTGGGGAAGGCGGCTCTGAACGCACGGGAAGCCGAGACCCACCAGCTGCCAGGAAGCGACGTGGGGACCAAGGGCAGGGGCCTGCAGGCCTCACCCCAGCCCCACCACCCCGAATGGTCCTCCTGCAGAGTGAGGCTCTGCCCTCTAGGGTGCTGCCGAGTGAAGCCCCCCAGGTGGGCCGGAAAGCCCACTGGCTCCCTGGGAGCACCTCCAGGGCCCTGCCGCCTCTGCAGGGTGGGGGCTCAGGGCAGGGGCGACCTAAGCCCGCCTCTTCGGCACTTTCCTACCTCCTGGCCTCCAGAGTTCCTGCCGTGAAGACCACCACCTCTGAGTCCTGCGGGGGCGGTGGGGGCTCGGAGAGGACTGGGGTCCTAGGGGACTTGCTGAGTCCAGACCGACATCTTAGAAGGAGACCTGGACACAGAGTAGGTCTCAGCAGAGCGGCTGTGCTGCCCCGGCCCCGGGGCTGTGAACTCGGTCAGGGAAGAGGTGAGGCGCACATATCATGCTCACACACACACACACACACACACACAGAGTCACACAGACCTCACACTGCCGCCTGCTCACTCAAATGCCTGCAGTCTGCTCTGCCCACACCACCCCCAGGGCAGGGGTCTTCCCAGATATCCTTCATGAAGAGAGAATCAACATGGCTATCTCCTTCCTCTCTCTGGTCCAGAGGCCACACTAATGAGCCACACCACTTACCTCTGGTCACCAAACAGAATTAATCTACAAAGGTCAGGCAAATTATAATACACATACCCACAGCACACAGGGCGGGATTCCAGCAGAAAGGTCTGCCAGGGACACTGTGAGATGATAAATACAAGTCAGTCTTGTAACAATCCTTACTGTATTCAGTAGATGAGAGGTAGATAATGGGTGGGTAGGTGGGTAGGTAGATAGATAGATGATGGATGGATGGCACCTGTTTCCTGTAGTATTGGCAGGAGTAGAAGATGAGAGATTCCTGCCATCAGAAGCCATGGTTAGCCAGGAGACCCCACCCCACCGCTGATGTCTGTTACTTCACCCTCAGCCTTTCAACCTCCTCCTCTTTGTGGTGGGTGTTCTGTTGAGCTCTGTCTTCCCTGATAGCTCAGTTGGTAAAGAATCCGCCTGGTAAAGAATTCTATGCCTGTAGGGAAAGAATCTCCTGCAATGCAGGAGACCCCGGGTTGATTCCTGGGTCAGGAAGATCCCCTGGAGAAGGGATAGTCTACCCACTCCAGTATTCTTGGGCTTCCCCTTGTGGCTCAACTGGTAAAGAATCTGCACCTGCAATGTGGGAGACCTGGCTGCCGTCCCTGGGTTGGGAAGATCCTCTGGAGAAGGGAACGGCTACCCACTCCAGTATTCTGGCCTGGAGAGTTCCCCGGACTGTATAATCCATGGGGTTGCAAAGAGTTGGACATGACTGAGCAACTTTCACTTTCACTCATGAGCACAGGATGGCTGCCGCCGCCCCAGGTATTGCATGCACTCTCACACGCTCATCTGTGTCAGTGTGACGTCCGTGTCAGAGCCCTTCTCATGCACCCTCCCCAGTGACCCGCCTGGCACCTGCTGTGTGTCAGAGCCTCGCTGTGAGCAAAGATGAAGGCACGGGCGCTGTGTGTAGGGGGTGATTGTCTGGGTGATAGTGATCCCAGAATTTATTCTTGAGAAGCACGTTCCAGATTCTGACCAAGCGTTTCACCTTCATCACTGAGCCAAAGTTTTGCACATTGTCCATGCCCAATAAATACGTGTCGGTGTACTGCGATTGGAGTTATAAATGCAGAGAAAAATCCCCAGAACTTTGATGAAGTTAAAGTGAACCCGGAGGAAAGTGAATCTGCCAAAGAACGTTAATATTTTCTGCTTCTCCCCTTCCCCGAGTCTCAGTAGTGATTATTGACAAATGCTGAATGGCTTTTCTGCAGTCACATCTCTGTGTTCAGCTTAATGATATGGGAACTGCAGATGGAGGTGAGGGTAACTTGAAAAGAAAAGGGTATTATTGGTAAATGCACTGGACGCCTTGCAAATGCGAGAGGATAAATTGAAATTTTACAGGACTAATGAGTTTTTGAAAACTGTTAGCCAGGCTTGTCCAAACTGTTCTCTCCCTATTTAAGATTTTCTAAATTAGAAACTCAGAACTTTCGTAGCTGTTTTGGTCCTGGAATAAATAAACAGCCAAAGTACATGGTGTTTTCCCATTTATTAAACTTACATTGTCTCTTGTATCCACTGTAACCTGTGTATTATTTTTATTAAGGTTGATGGTCTGTTCAAAGCACTTGCTTTATTGAGCCCAAATGTAGGTACTTTGTAACCATAACGGGGCTCAGCTGTCAAAAAGAGGTGGATTCTAGGCGCCTTCACATTTAATTTTTTTTGCATACTGCAGGGTTCTGGCGGAGAAGGCAATGGCACCCCACTCCAGTACTCTTGCCTGGGAAATCCCATGGATGGAGGAGCCTAGTGGGCTGCAGTCCATGGGGTTGCGAAGAGTCAGACACGACTGAGAGACTTCACTTTCCCTTTTCATTTTCATGCATTGGAGAAGGAAATGGCAACCCACTCCAGTGTTCTTGCCTGGAGAATCCCAGGGACTGGGGAGCCTGGTGGGCTGCCATCTCTGGGGTCACACAGAGTCGGACACAACTGAAGTGATTTAGCAGCAGCAGCAGGGTTCTGAAGCATATCCATATAAGCCTAAAATTAAATTTCAAGGTAAACGCACCATATTTTTGAAATTGTTGTTTATGGCCTAGTGGTTAAAGTCTTGAATTTGATTCTTGGGCTTAAGTCTTAGTGTCAAATTTGAATTTACATTCATCACTGAAAAATGTTATGGACCTAAACAGTCACATATATATATATTTGAATCCAAAAATCTTGCTGTAAGGGGATGAACCTTTCACACACTTTGAACTGCAGAAGTAACCTTTATTTTTATTTCAGTTATCAGCCATTTCCTCTGATTGTTGTTGTCGTTCAGTCCCTAAGTCGTGTCCGACTCTTTGCGACCCCGTGGACTGCAGCGCACCAGGCTTCCCTGTCCTTCAGCATCTCCCAGAGGTTGCTCAAACTCATGTCCAAGTCGGTGATGCCATCCAACCTTTCATCCTCGGTCGCCCCCTTCTCTTCCTGTCTTCAATCTTTCCCAGCATCAGGGTCTTTTCAAATGAGTCAGTTCTTCACATCAGGTGACGAAAGTATTGGAGCTTCAGCTTCAGCATCGGTCCTTCCAATGAATATTCAGGGTTGATTTCCTTTAAGATCAACTGGTTTGACCTCCTTGCAGTCCAAGGGACTCTAAAGAGTCTTATCCAATATCACAATTCAAAAGAATTGGTTCTTTGGTGCTCAGCCTTCTTTTCATCTGATACCACTGTCAATTGGTTTAAATACAATTTGCCTCAATGTTCTTAATTTGTCGCCCTGGGAAACTGGCACACCCATTCATCAGCTGAGAGATTGCATTTTACTTCGCATTTATGTACTTCCATTATATAACATTATGTAGTTGCATGTGAAGAAAATGCTAAATATCCTTCAATATCATTTCCTTCCTAAGCAAATCATCTGAGATCATTTTGTGTTTTGGAAAAAAGGAAGTTATCTGTGAAATATTTTATCTCTGTTGCCTAGACGTGTTCTCAAATGTAATATAGATAAATCAAAAACTAAGTTGCTCACAGCTTTTCTGGTGAAAACAATTTGAGAAATAATTACAAATTCTAAGTTGTGGGGGTTTATTTGTTGCCCATATCAAAATTGTAGCAGAGGTATTTCATTCACACAAGTCTTTCAGAATTCAAATTTAATCCATCCCATTGTTTCCTATTGACTCAAACGCTAGAAAAGTGGATTCTGACGTTTTCACTGATCATCTTCAGAAGAAGCAGTTAGTACAGATAGATATCTCTCCTTTTCAAACTAAAACTACATACTCATTCTGTTATGTTTGTGTTCAGAGAGATTTGAGTTTCTCCCTGAGCACTAGTCATCCAACTCAGAGCCCATTTGCGAGTCATGAAATCAATTTAGTGGCTCTAAACCAGCATTTTTTAATGAAAGAAAGTGGAATAGAAAATGGTAGACCTCATGGCATGGCAAGTTGAAATTATGAGTCTCACTTTATATCTGTGTGTGTGTGGACAGGCTGTCCGTGTGAAGTAGTCACGATCAAAACAAAGGTCACGGCTCTATGGGTGCATCTTTTCCTTTCTCTTTGCTCCTCTGCCTTTTTCCCTTTCTTCTTTTTTTCTTTCATTCTTTCTTTCTCTGAGTCATTAGTGTACTTACGCGGTTAGAAGGGTATAAAATCGGAAGTCTGTCACGATTCACACTCAGGCTCCATCACCTACTGGCGGTGTAGTCATCGGCGAGCGTCGTGACCTTTATGTCCATTTTCTCAACTGTCAAGTGGGCTGCTTGATAGGCTCATTGGTAAGGAGGTCAGACCAGTGATGGTAAATGGTGAGGACCACATAAGCATTAGCTAAAACTATTGCCAACTCTTGAGAGCAGTCTCTTTCACTGTTACTATTTTTCCATATGCTACATTTGTTAACTGTATATTATTCTTTCAGCATTTCTAGATGATAATATGTATCCCTTTATATTAGAATTTTTATATTAATTTTTTTTGCATTTCCTGAGATAAAATGTTATTATATATTGAAATGAGTAATTCCTATTTGAATATAAATATGGGGAAAAGGCACTGGCAACCCACTCCAGTACTCTTGCCTGGAAAATCCCATGGATGGAGGAGCCTGGTGGGCTGCAGTCATGGGGTCGCTAAGAGTCGGACACGACTAAGCGACTTCACTTTCCCTTTTCACTTTCATGCATTGGAGAAGGAAATGGCAACCCACTCCAGTGTTCTTGCCTGGAGAGTCCCAAGGATGGGGGAGCCCGGTGGGCTGCTGTCTAAGGGGTCGCACAGAGTTGGATACGATTGAAGCAACTTAGCAGCAGCAGCGGCATATAAGAATGAACATAATGAGGTTTTCATTGATGGAAATCATTCACTGAATGCATGCATTGCTTGTATAATAGTAAAGGGTTTTAATAACAATTTTGGATTATGAATATGCATAGGGAAAGGTCAGTAACTACTTGGTAAGAAAATGATGAAATGCGGATTTTTTTAAGGTGAGAAGCACTTAGTAAAAACTACTATCTTGAACTTTTGGGGAGATTATTTATGATTCATACAGGAAATCAAGAAGAACAAGTCTAACTGTACCAAAGAAATAGAAAGGCAGGATATAACTGTCCAACTAGAGCTGATAAAAGATTCAGAAATAAACTACAGACCTAGAGAAAGCTAAAACAAAAGAGAACATTTTTACTTATAGTGGTTCTGTCCTGAAAAAATGTTTAAAATTTCAGTAGATGAAAAATGCCGGGATAGAATTTTAATTTTGTAGCTTTACCCAAATCAGATCCCAGGAAGACTGTATTTAGTTCGTGACAGGCAAAGATTCATTCCATCCTGATAACTGATTCCTCTGACTTCTGAAATTGCATCTTTCTAGACATGGAAAAAGGAAGGTAGAATAATTTGGTGACCAAAGAATTATAAACAGAAAACTCAAAAAGAGATATAGATGTGATTAATGGCTTTAACTACACAAAGTACAGCCCCAAACCAAACAGTTGTCTTGACAAGTACACATGTTTTATTTTTCTGACAATCCAAGAGAAATACTAACATTTTGTGAATTATGACCGAATGTGTGTACTCACTGCTGTGCAAATGGAATTTTCCACCCAAAGCTGTCTTTGCTTTGATGGCATGAATCTAGCCCAACCGTGACAAACTAGCCTAAAAGGCAATCCTAAAACCTTTCTCTTCAGCAGAATGGGTGCAATCAGTTGTTGAGAAAAAGATATTGCAAGTTTTGTTGAGGAAACCATATTGTGCTTGCATCACTGAAGCATTTAGACATGTTCTAGATTACAGAAATAACAGCAGAGCCAAAACCTTCTGCATACAGGTCTAGTTTGTTTTAAACTCTGAAGAAAAACCAACAGTAAAGATGAAACTTCCAGCCTGGGGACCCACGGTAGGAATATGAAACGGCTCCAGGGAAAAGAGTTTAGACCAAAAGGAGCACACTTCCAGGGTGGCCACACAGAAGGTCTTTATTCTGGAAGTGACGATGCAAAGGCGCTCCAGGACACCTGAAACTAAGACTATACTGTAAATCAGCTCCACTTCAGTCAAAAGGCAAAGACGCACCGGGCAGCCTGTGCCGGATGCTGTGTTACCCGGGAGGTCCCTCCTGGGGAGGACATGAGTGACAGGCACCATCTCGGGTATTTTGCTAAAAGATGACTTTAGAAAGGCAATGTCATTAGTGAGACTTGGAACCCCTGTTGGCTCAGACGGTAGAGAATCTGCCTGCACTGCAAGGGACCTGGGTTCTATCCCTGGGTGGGGAAGATCCCCTGGAGAAGGGAACGGCTACCCACTCCAGTATTCTTGCCTGGAGAACCCCATGGACAGAGGAGCCTGGTGGGCTACCGTCCATGGGGTCACAAAGAGTCGCACATGACTGAGCAAGTAATACTTTCGCTTGCTTTCCAAACCAAGCATGTTATGTCCCAGGTTATATTGTAATTCCCCATCTTCTACTTTTTGAATTATTCCAAGTCATCAGATCTTCGGTGTTTGAAGAAACAACTACATCTTATCATCTGTTGGTTTCAAGGTTAAAATTGTGTGCTTTCCCAACTACTTTCAGAACCAAGGATGCTTTGAGAAGAGCCCTGTCTTGGTACTGAATCCTCTTCCTTTCACCAGCTTTCAGCCTAAACTGCAGCTAAATTGCTGCGCTCCTCTTGGCCTGCAGGCCTTTGTATTAGATATTCCTTAAATTCAAGGGCAAAATCAGCAGAATGGCATTTCCCAAAGCAATCCTTAACTCACTTTGAATTTCAGTGTTGGACCACTTAACTTTTAGTTTGTTTTGATCAATCTCCAGGTAGAAACCCTCCAGTTTTAGTTCTTGCTCTCAAATAATTCATGTCTAGAAAGAATGTGCTGATCGAGTAGGAACGGCGGCCCCAGGCATGGATGAGGGCCTGGGAATCGGATTCTTCAGGGACACACTCGGGGCAGCTGAGGCGGGTTTCTGTGCTGCAGGACTTCTCAGAGCCTTAAATGAGCTCACGAGCCCCGTGCATCTCCTGGCGAGGAGTGTGGTCTTCCTGGTTGGCAGGCGTGGACCACAGAACGAGGGTGGGAGACCCTGAGCCCCACACCACGGCTCTGGCGACAGCCACCTTGTCCTAAGGTGCAGACGCGTCCCCCAAGCTCACCGTCTGCAGCCTCCCCAGACTCTTCAGGGTCTGCCTGGGCTGCCAGCCCCTCCTCTCCTTTCCTGACCTCGTGTGTGCTTCGTTCACAGCCCTGGTCTGTAGGCCAAGCTGCAGTCCCCCCACCTGGAGGGGCTCCCAGGGCCTCGGGAACAAAGGAAACTCATTATCTCGCCCCACCGTCCAGGCGTTGCAGGCCAGGCAGCTGGGGCAGAGATGGGGGAGGGGGAGGTGGCCCTTTTCCCTCCCAGGTTCGGGCGGCAGGCCCACTGTGTAGACATGTGTGTCTGCACCCTGCTGCAGGGCACCATGGCCAGTGCTTGGTGCCTCCCCTTCCTAATTCCTACTGCATGAGTCCAAGTGGTAGGAGCTTCGCAGCTAGAGGAGCCCTGTGGCCCAGTGTCCGGTTCTCTGGGCCAGAGTCTGGGACCTTCCCAGGCCTCCTGGAGTGCCCTGCAGTCTGAGCCGCCTCTGAGGGTCACCCGCATGTTGGGGTCTGGCCCCCCATGAACGAACATCTCACCAGGCAGCAGCCACATTAATGCTCACCTTGGCCTTGGTTCTCTACTTTGATTTCCATGCTTACTCTGTGGTCACCAGCAGCAGAGAAGTCTGCCCGACCCAAGTAGACTTGGAAGGGCAGGGCTTCCAGGCTGGAAGGCGGGTGGCCCTCAGTGCTGGGGCGTCCCCCGAGCCCACCCAGAAACCAGAGGCCCCCCTGCAGGGAAGCCACCTGTCCTGGTCAGAGGGTCAGAGGGAAGGGTGTCCTGCGGGTTCCCAGGTGGAGACTGGCCTGGAACCTGCTCAGAGACACGCCTGGCCCGCATACGACCCCGCCTCGCCCCTGCTGGCCGGTGTTCACTGGGTGATGTCCCCTCAGCCTGACCCAGATGCCCTCAGTCCTCGTCCACCCCGAGCTGGGTCCCTCATGCCCTCGTTTATTTTACACACACGTTCCCTCCATGTCTCCTGGGAGCTCATCACAGGGGGAGGAAGGACATCCTGCTGTGCCCTTGGCTGCAGCAGCTCTGCCTTGGATGGCCGCTGGACTTCCTGAGTCGGGTTTCCCGCCTAGACGAAGAGGGGAGACCCCTGTGGTTGCAGGTGTTGGAAATAACATCAGGGTATTTTGCAGATTAAGTGCTTAATGCTCCAGAACCTAGTAGGTCCTGTCAGCAGCTCTGACCATCTGAGCGTCCATCCACCTGCTCACAAGCTCACACACTGCCCAGGACAAGTGCCGGGTCCAGGGCACCGGTAGGAAACACAGGCTCTTGGGTCCGACGTGCCAGACTGCACATCACTTGCACCAGCGGCCAGGCTTTGGTCCCAGGTCTCTAAGCCCCATCCCCACTAGTGACAGCTGCTCACATGGGAGAGGGGCCCTGAGCCAGGACGCCTGAGTCTCAGAACACGGAGGCGGCTGGCTGCCCCCTGCCCTGGCCAGGGACGGCTCTTGGGTCCCGGCTGCTCACCGTGCAGACAGATGTGAAGAGCCAGCTGAGAGCGTAGGGCACCCAGCCCCCCCCACCCCCACGGGATCGGAGGCGACAGGACAAATGCTCTGAGGATTGCCCCCAGCACTCACAGCCTGGCCCAGTGACTCCTGAGTCTCTTGGGGAGACGCTGCCTGACGTGGCTGTTTACAGAAGCATGTGCAGCGCTGTCAGACGGTTTACATGTGTGTGGGCTCCGACTCCCATTAGATAGAAAGCTGTTGGCATGATAGCTGAAAATCTGAATAAATGCCCAGTTTATGACGCTTCTTCCCGGCACATACGCCAAATGTGGTCTTCAGATCCATATTCTATTTTTGATTTTCTGTCGTGAAACATAATGTAGAAAACTGAAAACAATGCAGTCACCTTTATCTTGTGGCTGGATTGGCTGCAACAGGCGTTAAGAGTGTTTCTCACAATTGTCATTGCCTCATTCACCTGTTCAGAGTGACACTGATGGAGTGTCCCTCTCTAACGGGTGGCTCTTTATGCTGGATCAGTTGGGTTTGTTAGAGGAAGAAATGGAATCCAACAGCGGGATGAGGCCGGGGTGCTGCCAACGGTGCCGCCATGTAGAGAGCCTTTCTCCCTCTTGCTCTCATTCCCGTTATTAAGAAAAACTTCTGCCCGAAGATGCATTTCTGTGTGAGTTATGGTGACTGTGTAAATCATAGGAAAAACCAACTCAGCGTGTCGCCGCGCCCACACCACCCACAGGCGACACTGCCCCTCAGAGCCACTCCACTTGGGCCAGGAAGGTGCCCCCCTGGCCACTCAGCCGACTGCCTGCCTCCCCTGAGCCCCCGCCCAGCCTCAGAAGGTGCCACGCAGGCACAGGCAAAGGTGCCCTATTTGCTTCTGGTTTCATTCAAGCCCTGGTTATTCCTTGTCCTAATCACTCACCTAGCACTGCCCACCAGATTAAATAGCTAAGTGATCAGTAATCATTAAATGACTAATAACTATAATAGTAATTGGGCTTCCCAGGTGGCACCAGTGATAAAGAACCCGCCTGCCAGTGCAGGAGACGTAAGACACGAGGGTTCGATCCCTGGGTTGGGAAGATCCCCTATAGGGGAGAGTGGCCACCCACTCCAGTATTCTTGCCTGGAGAGACCCACCGACAGAGGAGCCTGGTGAGCTACAGTCCGTGAGGTCACAAAGTGTCAGACGTGACTGAAGCAACTTAGCACGCACACGAGGACTGCTGCCTGGCTGTATGTTGCAGACTTTCTGCGTGATCTCCGTGGCGTGGCGTCCCCGAGGTTCTGTGATCTCCATGAAGGTCATTGTTCCGTATGACCCCATGACAAGGGGACTGTCCCAGAGAGGCTGGCAATACACTTGTGTGGCTCCCACAAGGCTGGCCAGAGAGTGAACAAAATAAGAGGCAGGGCTTCCAGAAACCCAGAGGTTTCTTTGAATGTCCTACTGCTCCTACTCTCCAAGGAGGACATGCTGAAGCTCAGATATTGAAAAGGAAGTTGCATCTATGTCCACAGTGTTTTTTCTAACCTTTATAAACATATTTAATAATAGGTGTTCTGTCCACAGGTGTTTGAGTCGATACTCGCAAACATACTTCATAATGTACACGTCTTACATTTTAATTATATGGAAAGTGTTTTTGAAACAGTATGGCCTCTTGCAACACAAGCTATTAATCTGACTTTCCCAGTGCCTGTAGTTTTGTTTCGCTTACCTTGATCCTTTCACACCATCGTTTCTTTTCTCTTGGGAAGGAAAGGCTGATAACCTATGATATTCATTTGGGTGCCCATCCATATCCCACAGTTATCCAAGTTGACTGAGATCAGGTGAGCACTCACCAAGGCTAGGGGCCAAAGGTGCAGAGGTTCCCTGGGTGGGAGTCAGAGCCTCTCTTCCGGTCCACGCCACCTCTGTTTAATGGCTCTGTTGTTTACACGTCTCAGTGGGCAGAATCAAAGGGTGATCTGAATTTATTCCAGGCAATTTCTTCTTTTGTTTTTCTTAGTTCATGAGTATTAATATTCTTTAATAAGGATTTTTAATTCTGAGCCTTTTTTTAAGGGAGGGAGCTCTGCTTCCCTCCTTTCTGGAGGGAGAAGCATTAATGAATTCTAAGTGATGGAATATTCCAGCAACTTTCTATAAAGGGGGGACAGAAGAAGGTTCTCCAATGCAGTGGGTGTCCCTGTGATTCTCGGGTCTTGGGGAAGCCTCAGTGTCCAGCGATGACGGTGCCGGTCTGATGCCCTGTCCTGCAGTCCCTCCTGCGGGGCAGACCTGTCAAGGAACACCCCGCCCTGCAGTCCCTTCTGCATGGCAGACCTGATGGGGACACCCCGCCCTGCAGTCCCTCCTGCGGGGCAGGCCTGTCAGGGGACACCCCAACCCCGCCCTGCACTCCCTCCTGCAGGGCAGACCTGTCGGGGGCACCCTGCCCTGCAGTCCCTCCTGCGGGGCAGGCCTGTCGGGGACACCCCAACCCCGCCCTGCAGCCCCTCCTGCGGGGCAGACCTGACAGGGACACCCCGCCCTGCAGTCCCTCCTGCATGGCAGACCTGTCGGGGTCACCCTGCCCTGAAGTCCCTCCTGCGGGGCAGGCCTGCCGGGTCACTGCTTATCCTACCAGTATCTGAGACAAGGAACTCAAAGCAGACAGAGCCCGAAAGGACTCAACAGGGTCACCACACATGTGCTTCTGGGTCCAGTGCACTCCAAGTGCTCGGTATGCATTCTTGTACTTCGTTCTCACACAGATCTTTTGAAGTCAGTACTATTATTATTCCCATCCCTCAGGTAAGAGAGCTGATACTGAGAGTTTAAAATTTGCTGTAATTCATAGGCTTCCCTAGTGCCTCAGACAGTAAAGAATCTGCCTGCAATGTGGGAGACCTAGAGAGGTTCGATCCCTGGGTCGGGAAGATCCCCTGGAGGAGGAAATGGCAACCCACACCAGAATTCTTGTCTGGAGAATTTCATGGACAGAGGAGCCTGGCAGGCTACAGCCCATGACGTTTCAGAGTTGGACATGACTGAAGAACTAACACTTCACTTCTTCATAGGCAGGTAAGAAGAGGAGAGATTTGAAAGCCCGATAGCTTCCTCTTGAGCATCAACTCTTAGATGATGAGCTCTGTTGGCTCCTAGATTTTAATCAAGCCATCATCATACCTTAAAAAAATCTGAAAATAAATTTGTCATGGTCTCTGATGCATGTCAAGTTTCTATAGCAAAATTTTTTGTCAAGCAACTGTACTCCAATAAAAATAAATTTTAAAAATGTTGGCAAAATTTTTCAGTAGGAAGAGTGGAGAGTTATTAATAAAAAATGCCGTGTGAAAATAATAAACATCTGTAGACTGTGCTTTCGTAAAACAAACTTGAACTTGTTGGAAAAGTTAAAGTTCTTGGGGCTTCTTCTTTAAAGAGGAGAGGATGGCAGGGGGATGCAGGGGGAGTGTGGGTAGATCACAGAGGGGTGTCCACCGTCCAGCCATCCTCATTCTAATGGAAGCCCACCCAAGACCGTGGCTGGATGGAAAGTGCTGTGCAGCCTCTGTACGAAAGTAAGTCCCTGGCAATGAGGGTGGCTGAACACTGGAGAGCCTCTATGAAAAAATCTGAAAATTTTTCCCAGAGAGGCTGTGTTCCTGCCAGCTGTCAGGCTAGCTGTCCCTGGGCCAGCCATTCACGGTGCCTGGGCCCTGCATGTTAATTCTGATTTTACAAGTGTATCAAGCACATCTGGAATCTCTCACTTATAACAACTTGGTAAGCTTAGACTGTCTGAAAACTCCAAAGGAAAAAGAGTTTCAGCATTTGGTTTATTTTTATTTGACTATTAAAATAAAAGCAGATATATTCCACATCTAATATAGGAAAAACATATTAAAAACTAAGTGGTAAAGAATCCACCTGCCAATGCAAGAGACTCATGTGATGCAGGTTCAATCCCTGGGTCAGGAAAAGTCCCTGGAGAAGGAAATGACTATCCACTTCAGTATTCTTGCCTGGAAAATCCCATGAATGGAGGAGCCTAGTGGGCTACAGTCCATGGGGTCACCAAGAGTCAGACACGACTAAGTGACTGAGCACAATAAGAGAAAAGTTAGCATTCAGGTAAATAATAATAGTGTTGGGGGAGTGTGTAATTTCCTTGGTTCTGTCTTGACGCAGCAAAGATTTGAAATGGTGGACCAGCATTACAGCTGGATTACAGCCCAGAGTTTTATTCGGCAAGCAAAGGAAAGTACACCCTTTCTTTTGCATGAGGGTGGGCCAACCCCAAAGGAGAGGGCTCATTCGGGCTTGGCTTCCTCCTTTTATATGTTTGTCTCCTCCCCGCCTTGAGCCTGCCCTATGCAAATTGGCCTGGCCAAGAAGGGGGCGTGTTTGTTTCACATGAAGTTCTCACTTCAGCACGTGGATTTTCTTTTGTTCCATTTTCACGGGCTTTTTCCTTTCTTTGGCTTTTAGCCACTGCCATCTTGGACTCCTTTTTCCTATTCAAACTATGAGATCAAATTGCCAACATTCGCTGGATCATCAAAAAAGCAAGAGAGTTCCAGAAAAACATCGATTTCTGCTTTATTGACTATGCCAAAGCCTTTGACTGTGTGGATCACCACAAACTGGAAAATTCTGAAAGAGATGGGAATACCAAACCACCCGACCTGCTTCTTGAGAAACCTGTATGCAGGTCAGGAAGCAACAGTTAGAACTGGACATAGAACAACAGACTGGTTCCAAATAGGAAAAGGAGTATGTCAAGGCTGTATATTGTCACCCTGCTTATTTAACTTCTATGCAGAGACATCATGAGAAATGCTGGGCTGGATGAAGCACAAGCTGGAATCAAGACTGCCGGGAGAAATATCAATAACCTCAGATATGCAGATGACACCACCCTTATGGCAGAAGGTGAAGAACTAAAGAGCCTCTTGATCAAAGTGAAAGAGAAGAGTGAAAACGTTGCCTTAAAGTTCAACAGTAAGAAAACTAAGATCATGGCATCCGATCCCATCACTTCATGGCAAATAGTTGGGGAAACAATGGAAACAGTGGCTGACTTTATATTTTTTTAGGCTCCAAAATCACTGCAGATGGTGACTGCAGCCATGAAATTAAAAGACACTTATTCCTTGGGAGAAAACTTATGACCAATCTGGTGCTGCTGCTACTGCTAAGTCACTTCAGTCCTGTCCAACTCTGTGCGACCCCATAGACGGCAGCCCACCAGGCTCCCCCGTCCCTGGGATTCTCCAGGCAAGAACACTGGAGTGGGTTGCCATTTCCTTCTCCAATGCATGAAAGTGAAAAGTGAAAGTGAAGTCACTCAATAAGTGTCCGATTCTTCGCGACCCCATGAACTGCAGCCTACCAGGGTCCTCCATCCATGGGATTTTCCAGGCAAGAGTACTGGAGTGGGTTGCCATTGCCTTCTCCGATGACCAACCTAGACAGCATATTAAAAGCAGAGACATTACTTTGTCACAAAGGTCTGTCTGGTCAAGGGTATGGTTTTTCAACCATAGTCATGTATGGATGTAGTCATGTATGGATGTGAGAGTTGAACTATAAAGAAAGCTGAGTGCAGAAGAATTGATGCTTTTGAACTGTGGTGTTGGAGAAGACTCTTGAGAGTCCTTTGGACTGCAAGGAGATCCAACCAGTCCATCCAAAAGGAAATCAGTCCTGGTCGTTCATTGGAAGGACTGATGTTGAAGCTGAAACTCCAGGACTTTAGCCACCTGATGCGAAGAGCTGACTCATTTGAAAAGACTCTGATGTTGGGAAAGATTGAAGGTAGGAGGAGCAGAGGACGACAGAGGATGAATGGTTGGATGGCATCACCGACTCAATGGACATGAGTTTGGGTAAACTCCGGGAGTTGGTGATGGACAGGGAGGCCTGGTGTGCTGCAGTTCATGGGGTCACAAAGAGTTGGACACGACTGAGCGACTGAACTGAACATTAGTATATAACAGAACACATGGAATGCGTGTTTCTGCTATATGCTGAGGATCAATGCTATCAATAAATACAAGGAAGAGAGAAAAAAACTTAACAATTTATACAACAAATGTATGTTAGCTTCTTGGTATGAGTGAGACCATGGTGGTCACCAGAGGAAACAGACAAGATGCATGTCCTTTCTGGACAGGATGAAGAAGACCACTGGACCCACAGCAAAAGGCAGCTTCCACTGTGCCCTGAATGAGAGTAGCCCCACAGTGCTGCAGGAGGTCAGAGGGCAAGGGCTGTCTCACCAAGGGGGTCAAACCTCCAGGTCATCTGGGTAAAGGCAGCCTCAGCCTTGACCTCCCTCACTCCCCTGCACTCCTGATCACATCCTAAATACTGCACATCAGGCCATTGCTGCCTCTTCCAAAGATGGTTTTGGGGTGAGGAGGGCATTTTTGTTTTTTAACAACTGCAAAAAGAGAGGAAGAGCCCCTCCTTAAAATCACTTACTTTGTACCAGGAGTAGGCCAAATGCTTAAAACACATGATCCCATGGACGTCTCACAAAGCCCTGGGGCGGGGCGGGACCGGTGCTCTCTCCCTCTCAAACAGACGAGGAGCCCAGGCTCAGGAGGGCCCGTGAGCTCAGGGCATGGGGCCAAGGTGGGGTGAGGACCCTTTATCGAGCCCATGCCCACAACCATTTCATCATTCTGCCTCCACAAGGAACGGGCACTATTCTAGGGAAGGAAGGAGAATTTCCTTCTTTTTAGATGCTTTTTAAAGGAAAACACTGAGTGCTTTTTTTGGGTTGTTCCTCAAATTTTGTGGTTTCTCTTGAGTATCTGCCTTTCAGAGGTGATTTGTGATATGGGTAGCATGTTTCATAAAGCTTCTTATGATTAACTTCTGAACACTGCTGAAAATATCAGGATGGTAAAAAAGTAATTTCGGTTTTGCGTTGCTGAACTTTGCTGTTTGATAATGGAATACATTCTTTTTTGTTTTTTTTGGAATACATTCTTATATAAATGTGGTTATGTTATACATCATTTTAATGCACACTAATTGCTGTATGTATTTTTCTAATGATTTATTACTGTTTATTTTATATTTATTTTAGACTAGGGAAATGGTGTTAGACAAAAAGGAAATTTGAGCGATTTTCTTATTCGAGTTTAAAATGAGTCGTAAAGCAGCAGAAACAACTCACAACATCAACAACACATTTGACCCAGGAACTGCTAACCAACATACGGTGCAGTTGTGGTTCAAGAAGTTTTGCAAAGGAAACGTGAGCCTTGAAAATGAGGAGCCCAGTGGCTGGCCATTGGAAATTGACAACAACCAACTGAGAGAATCATCGAAGCTGATCCTCCTACAACTACGCGAGAAATTGCTGAAGAACTCAATGTCGACCATTCTATGGTCATTTGGCATTTGAAGCAAATTGGAAGGGTGAAAATAGGTGGGTGCCTCATGAGAAAGTGAAAGTGAAGTCACTCAGTTGTGTCCAACTCTTCATGACCCCAAGGACCATCCATGGGATTTTCCATGCAAGAATACTGGAGTGGGTTGCCATTTCCTTCTCCAGGGGATGAAAGAAAAAATTTTTAAATCATCATTTTGAAGTTTCATCTTCTTTTATTCTATGCAATGACGAACCATTTCCCGATTGTGACGTGTGACAAGAAGTGGATTTTATGTAACAACCAGTGATGAGTATCTCTGTGGTTGGACTGAGAAGAAGCTTCAAAGCACTTTCCAAGGCCAAATTGAGTTCAGTTCACTCGCTCAGTCATGTCCAACTCTTTGTGACCCCATGGACTGCAGCACACCAGGCTTCCCTGACCTTCACCAACTCCCAGAGCTTCCTCAAACTCATGTAAATTGAGTCCGTGATGCCATCCAACCATCTCATCCTCTGTCACCCCCTTCTCCTCCTGCCTTCAATCTTTCCAACCATAGGGATCTTTTCCAGTGAGTCAGTTCTTCACATCAGGTGGCCAAATTATTGGAGATTCAGCTTCAGCATCAGTCCTTCCAATGAATATTCAGGACTGATTTCCTTTAAGTTTGACTGGTTTGATCTCCTTGCAGTCCAAGGGACTCTCAAGAGTCTTCTCCAACACCACAGTTCAAAAGCATCAATTCTTCAGCACTCAGCTTTCTTTATAGTCCAACTCTCACATCCATGCAAGACTACTAGAAAAATAATAGCTTTGATTAGACTGACCTTTGTTGCCAAAGTAATGTCTCTGCTTTTTAATGTGCTGTCTAGGTGGATCACAGCTTTTCTTCCAAGGAGCAAGTGTCTTTTAATTTCATGGCTTCAGTCACCATCTGCAGTGATTTTGGAGCCCAAGAAAATAAAGTCTGTCACTGTTTCCATTGTTTCCCCATCTATCTGCCATAAAGTGATGGGACCGGATGCCATGATCTTCATTTTTTGACTGTTGAGTTTAAAGCCAGCTTTTTCACTCTCCTCTTTCATTTTCATCAAGTTCTTGCTCTTTAGTTCTTGCTTGCTTTCTGCCATAAGGGTGGTGCCATCTGCATATTTGAGGTTATTGATATTTCTCCTGGCAATCTTGATTCCAGCTTGTGCTTTATCTAGCCCAGCATTTTGCATGATGTATGTTAAATTGAATGTAAGTTAAATAAGCAAGGTGACAATATACAGCCTTGACGTACTCCTTTCCCAATTTGGAACAAGTTCATTGTTCCATGTCCAGTTATAACTATTGCTTCTTGACCTGCATACAGATTTCTCAACAGGCAGGTCAGGTGGTCTGGTATTCCCATCTCTTGAAGAATTTTCCAGTTTGTTGTGATCCACACAGTCAAAGATTTTGACATAGTCAATAAAGCAGAAGTAGATGTTTTTCTGGAATTCTCTTGCTTTTTTGATGATCCAATGGATGTTGGCAATTTGATCTCGGTTCCTCTGCCTTTTCTAAATCCAGCTTGAACATCTGAAAGTTCATGGTTCACATACTGTTGAAATCTGGCTTGGAGAATTTTGAGCATTATTTTGCTAGCGTGTGAGATGAGTGCAATTGTGCAGTAGTTTGAACACTGTTTGGCGTTGCCTTTCTTTGGGATAGGAATGAAAACTGATCTTTTCCAGTCCTGTGGCACTGCTGAGTTTTCCAAATTTCCTGGCATATTGAATGCAGCAATTTCACAACATCATCTTTTAGGATTTGAAATAGCTCAGCTGGAATTTCAACACTTTCATTAGCTTTGTTTGTAGTGATGCTTCCTAAGACCCACTTGACTTCAGACTCCAGGATGTCTGGTTCTAGGTGAGTGATCACATCATCATGGTTATCTGGGTCATTAAGCCAAACTTGCAACAAAAAAAGGTCATGGTCACTGTTTGGTGATCTGCTGCTGGAATGATCCACTACAGCTTTCTGAATCCCAGTAAAACCATTACATCTGAGAAGTATGCTCAGCAAATCAATAAGATGCACCGAAAACTGCAATGCCTGCACCTGGCATTGGTCAATAGAAAGTGCCCAATTCTTATCCAAGACAATGTCCAACCACACATCACACAACAAATGCTTCAAAAATTGGATGATTGGACTACGAAGTTTTGGCTCATCTGCCATATTCACCTGATCTCTCGCCAACTGATGGGCACTTCCTCAAGCATCTCAATGACTTTTTGCAGGGAAAACACTTCCACAACCAGCAGGATGCAGAAAATGCTTTCCAAGCATTCATTCATTTTATGCTATGGGAATAAATGAACTTATTACTCATTGGCAAAAATGTGTTGATTGTAATGATTCCTATTAATAAAATGTGTTTGAACCTAGTTCTAATGATTTAAAACTCACTGTCTAAAGCTACCAACTAAACACTAAGTTGGTCCAACTAACACTAAATTGGTGTTTGCACCAACTTAAAAATACCCAGAAGTGGCCCCTGCCCCATGAGGTCCATGCTCTGTCCTGAGGGGTGCAGAGTCAGGGTGACTGTGTTTGGGTCCACAAGGGCCTGTGCGCCCCAAGGGATGACGGTCAAGTGGGCATGGGGCACCCTGAACAGGGACAAAGGTGACCAGACACCAAAGCCTTGACTTTTATTCTACAAACAATCATGGACGTGCGTCTTCAGGACTCACGTTTCTGTCCATCATCAAGACTTCCAACTCTTTCCATCTCAACTTAAACGAAGATGCTCGCAGTATGAAAGTTTAATGGAAACTGTCTTTAGCATAATAAAAACAAGTAATTTATCTGATTAAAGAAAGTCAACAGCAAGTGCAGTGTCATTTGTGTGACATTTGTGTGACATTTGTGTGACAAATTGTAACCATCCTTCCCAGGAAGAAGGGCTCAGAACTGGGGGGAGGGTGTCGCAGGAAAGCACCTGTCTTTAATGTGTTTAAAGTGCAGCTCCAGGACCATCACTCTTGTCCTTTCAGATGTAGATGCAAATTAGACCTAACACAGTGGTTATCAACAATAACTGCTGCTTCGCCTCTCTTGTGTGTTCGGTGAGTACGGTGGGAGAACAGGCCATCTCGAAGGAGGGGTGCTGTGAGCCTCAGGGTTGCAAACATCCAAGGCAGCACCACTAGTCATCACTGGAGTTGGACGTGTGATGGAAGCTATATTACAGGTGAATTGATTCAGAGATCAGCTGAGTGGGGTGAGAAACACAGCCCTCCGGACACCTTGAAGACCCTCACTGTGTGTCTTGTATGCTGGAGTCCCATAGGGGAGGCAAGGAGGCACTCACTTTCCCACGAGGCTGGAAAATACAGGTGACCTTGGGTTATGAAGTGCCTACAGGGTTTGGGTTTGAAAATTCGTGGGATCCTCCAGTGGCCTCTGACAGACCCTGAGCTATGTGTATGTGAAACAGGCTTAAGTTAGCTCAGCTAAGGAAATAAGATCTAGACCGAGACCGGTATTCACACTGAAAAGCTGAATTTTCCCATAAAACTCTCCTGTAAGCATATGAAACACACTCATTGAAGAACAATAACAGAATCCAGAATCTCTACAACCTAACATTCACAATGTCCAGGATCAGTCCAAAATGACCTGTCATCTAAAGTATCAAGAAAATGGAATTTGTTATCAGGAGGAAAGAGAAGCAATGAAGCCATATCTCAGTATGAACCCAAGATGGAACCCACAGGCAAGACTTTGAAGTGCATATTGTAACTATTGTCTGTGAAGTGAAAGAAGTATGTTTTAAATAAGTGGAAAAGAAGACATCTCATCAGAGACACTGACATCATTTTTTAAAAAACCAAATGGCAATTTTAGAACCGAACCCCCCCAAAATTTCTGAAATAAAAATTTCATAGGAATAGACTTAGCTGGAATAGACGACTGTTCACAAGCCCATGGACTACAGAGTCCATGGAACTCTCCAGGCCAGAATACTGGAGTGGGTAACCTTTCCCTTATCCAGGGGGTCTTCCCAACCCAGGGATCGAACCCAGGTCTCCCACATTGCAGGTGGATCTTTACCAGCTAAGCCACCAAGGAAGCCCAGTGAAGTGGGAGGGCCGTTCCTTCCAGTTTGTTCAGACCCCTGCAGTGTGGCTGTGACAAGCAGGAAATGACAGGCCCAGGACATGTGTGCAGTGCCCAGGGGGCTATGGAGGGAAGGACCACCAACAGCCCAGGGCCAGGCAAGGAGGCCCCCTCCTAGGAAAAGGGACACTGGACACCAGGGTCTGCTGGGGATGTGGACGGGGTGTGTCAGATGTGGCATCTCATTATTGAGACGATGGTATTGTGACTAGAAAGATTCTCAGACTTTAAAATTATGGGTAGAAAGACATTGTCAGCCACACAGCTATTGATACAGAACAGCCTTCAGTTCAGTTCAGTTCAGACGTTCAGTCGTGTCCAGCTCTTTGAGACCCCATGAATCCCAGCACACCAGGCCTCCCTGTCCATCACCAACTCCCGGAGTTCACTCAGACTCACGTCCATCAAGTCAGTGATGCCATCCAGCCATCTCATCCTCTGTCGTCCCCTTCTCCTCCTGCCCCCAATCCCTCCCAGCATCAGAGTCTTTTCCAATGAGTCAACTCTTCGCATGAGGTGGCCAAAGTACCGGAGTTTCAGCTTTAGCATCATTCCTTCCAAAGAAATCCCAGGGCTGATCTCCTTCAGAATGGACTGATTGGATCTCCTTGCAGTCCAAGGGACTCTCAAGAGTCTTCTCCAACACCACAGTTCAAAAGCATCAATTCTTCGGCGCTCAGCTTTCTTCCCAGTCCAACTCTCACATCCATACATGACCACAGGAAAAACCATAGCCTTGACTAGATGGACTTTTGTTGGCAAAGTAATGTCTCTGCTTTTCAATATGCTATCTAGGTTGGTCATAACTTTTCTTCCAAGGAGTAAGCATCTTTTAATTTCATGTCTGCAGTCACCATCTGCAGTGATTTTGGAGCCCCCAAAAATAAAGTCTGACACTGTTTCCACTGTTTTCCCATCCATTTCCCATAAAGTGATGGGACCAGATACCATGATCTTCGTTTTCTGAATGTTGAGTTTTAAGCCAACTTTTTCACTCTCCTCTTTCACCTTCATCAAGAGGCTTTTTAGTTCCTCTTCACTTTCTGCCATAAGGGTGGTGTCATCTGCATATCTGAGGTGATTGATATTTCTCCCGGCAATCTTGATTCCAGCTTGTGCTTCTTCCAGCCCAGCATTTCTCATGATGTACTCTGCATATAAGTTAAATAAGCAGGGTGACAATATACAGCCTTGACGTACTCTTTTTCCTATTTGGAACCAGTCTGTTGTTCCATGTCCAGTTCTAACTGTTGCTTCCTGACCTGCATACAAATTTCTCAAGAGGCAGGTCAGGTGGTCTGGTATTCCCATCTCTTTCAGAATTTTCCACAGTTTGTGGTGATCCACACAGTCAAAGGCTTTGGCATAGTCAATAAAGCAGAAATAGATGTTTTTCTGGAACTCTCTTGCTTTTTCCATGATCCAGCAGATGTTGGCAATTTGGTCTCTGGTTCCTCTGCCTTTTCTAAAACCAGCTTGAACAACTGGAAGTTCATGGTTCACATATTGCTGAAGCCTGGCTTGGAGAATTTTGAGCATTACTTTACTAGTGTGTGAGATGATTGCAATTGTGCAGTAGTTTGAGCATTCTTTGGCATTGCCTTTCTTTGAGATAGGAATGAAAACTGACCTTTTCCAGTCCTGTGGCCACTGCTGAGTTTTCCAAATTTGCTGGCATATTGAGTGCAGCACTTTCATGGCATCATCTTTCAGGATTTGAAAGAGCTCAACTGGAATTCCATCACCTCCGCTAGCTTTGTTCGTAGTGATGCTTTCTAAGGCCCACTTGACTTTGCATTCCAGGATGTCTGGCTCTAGGTCAGTGATCACATCATCGTGATTATCTGGGTCGTGAAGATCTTTTTTGTACAGTTCTTCTGTGCATTCTTGCCACCTCTTCCTAATATCTTCTGCTTCTGTTAGGTCCATACCATTTCTGTCCTTTATCGAGCCCATCTTTGCATGAAATGTTCCCTTGGTATCTCTAATTTTCTTGAAGAGATCTCTAGTCTTTCCCATTCTGTTGTTTTCCTCTATTTCTTTGCATAAGAACAGCCTTATTGATTCCAAATTCCGACCAGCTATAACAAGACTCCAAAGAGTAGTTTGATTCCATTTTATTCTTTAACTAACCCTTTGAAAGGCAATGGCACCCCACTCCAGTACTTTTGCCTAGAAAATCCCATGGATGGAGGAGCCTGGTAGGCTGCAGTCCATGGGGTTGCTAGAGTCGGACACGACTGAGCGACTTCACTTTCACTTTTCACTTCCATGCATTGGAGGAGGAAATGGCAACCCAGTCCAGTGTTCTTGCCTGGAGAATCCCAGGGATGGGGAAGCCTGGTAGGCTGCCGTCTATGCGGTCACACAGAGTCGGACACGACTGAAGTGACTTAGCAGTAACCCTTTGAAACTCTCCACAAGAAATTATTAACTGCATTTTTTCCCATTTTGATAGAATAGTTGAAACATCTATGGCTCATTACAAAGCAGTAATTGAATGAGTGGTTTAAAGGAAACTATGAATGCTCTACGGAGAAGGCAATGGCACCCCACTCCAGTACTCTTGCCTGGAAAATCCCATGGATGGAGGAGCCTGGTGGGTGGCAGTCCATGAATGCTCTAAAACTATGAACACTCTGCTGCTACTGCCGCTAAGTCGCTTCAGTTGTGTCCGACTCTGTGCGACCCCATAAACGACAGCCCACCAGGCTCCCCTGTCCATGGAATTCTCTCTACATTGATCTAAATAGCCGGACTCCAAACAACCTGAAATTCTTTTTCAAGTTATCAGGATTTCCTGAGTACGGTTGAAGTTGCATGTGGCAAAAAAATAAATGCCATGTATATATGTACCCACTCATATTCATGCACACACACATTTTTTTGTGGTTGACTTAAATTCTTTCAGACTATGAGAAGCTAGAATAAATTACCCCTCACAAATATATTAGTTTTAAATTATGAACTTGCTATAATGTGAGCCTTAAGTGGTGAATTGGAAACAAAAAAACTTATTCTAGTTTTTTTTCCTCCCCTCTATCTTTACCATCTGGGGATGGCTCAGATGGTAAAGAATCTGCCTGCAATGCAGGAAACCCAGGTTTGATCCCTGGGCCAGGAAGATCCCCCTGTAGAAGGGAATAGCAACCCACTCCAGTATTCTTGCCTGGAGAATCCCATGGACAGAGGAGCCTGGCAGGCTACAGCCCATGGGGTCACAAAGAGTTGGACAGGACTGAGTGACCAACATTTTCACTTTAAGTGGTGATTTGAAAAAAAAAAAACACAAAACCTTATTGTTGTAATTACATTTTTCTCTTTTATAATAAAGGTACTTAATCATTCTTCTTTAAAATGTATTTCTATTCAAGGAATGAAATATGATGTGTTTTAGTGAAGCTGGGATCTTCTGAATCCAGATGTATGTTAGAGAGTGTGGCAGTACAGAGACTTTTTGTTTAACTTCACTAACCATGAGTCCTGGAGAAGGAAATGAGAACCTACTCCAGTACTCTTGCCTGGAATATCCCATGGACAGAGGAGCCTGGTAGGCTACAGTCCATGGTGCCACAGGGAGTCGGTCACAACTGAGCAACTGCACTTAGACTTTCACCTGTTGAGAGAAAGAATGCATTTCTCTCAAGGGAGAGTTCCATGAGAGCAAAGCAAAGAAAGCATCAGTAAGAAATCATAAACGTTAAAATTGTCCTATAAAAGATCTATTTAAAGATGGATTTTTACAAGATTCATTTTTTGGTGGTAGTTTTTTTTAACTGATCACTACAATTTGTTGTTCTTTAGTTGCTAAGTTGTGTCCAACTCTTTTGCAGCCCTGTAGACTGTAGCCTGCCAGGCACAATCTTCAAAGTTCTATTTTGCTCCTTGACTCCCTAAAATAATTTTGGAAATGTATTCATTCACACAGTTTGTGTTGACAACAGTTTTTATTGTAAGTGTAGATAATTACAAATGATGCATCTTTGGCATTTAAGTAAGTGTTTACATTTAAATACAGAACTGTGACATCACTCTTTCAAGTGCATGGAATGGCATTTAAATTCCACCATTTGATAACCTGTCATCCATTTTTAAAAATACATAAGGAAGCTCTTCAATATTTGAAAATTTGGCTTTCTTTTTGCTAAATTATAATTTTTGAGAGGTAAAACAACTTTCATGAAGATATATAACAAAGATGTGACAAAATTTTTTTTCAAGTAATTAAGAGGGAAGATACGGTGTGAAAGATATTAAGAGCTGCTCAGAGTATTTCAGTACCTATGTGTTTAGAAGCGATTTAACACAGGAATGTTAGGGTGGGATATCTGGGTTATATATAAAAGTGGTTAAAGCCTGTAAGACAATAAACTACACCCTTTAGGGTTGTTGGGAGTGGTTATGTAGCTGGAGTACAACGTCAGCGGTTGAGAGTGGTTCCAGCTTGTTGGTGTTAACAATGTCAGTTGAAAATCATTATCTAGCCGGTTGGTGTAAACAGTGTCTGCTGTTGACAGTGGTTATCTAGTTGGTTGGTGTAACAGTGTCAGCTGTTGAGGGTGGTTATCTAACTAGACACTCAAGAGTGTCACGCTATTGTGGCAAAAGGCGCTGGCCACCAGCTTCATCCGTCACCCGGTCCCACGGGCGAGGCGCCCAGGTTGCACACTGCGCTAAGGAGGTGGGCCAGGTTCTCATGCGGCAAGGCCCTCAGTGCCCTCCATCTGGCTCTCAAGAAGGCCTCCTCAGGGGGGCACAGTGGCCGGGCAGCATCCGCCGCACTCCAGACCAACAGGTCAGCGCCTCAGCCCAGGAGCGCTCAGGAAAGGCCTGCTTCTCGCCTAGCTTGGACCAAACGGCTTCCGCTCGGGCCTTCCCCGCCCAGGGACGTCATTGGTCGCCGCCGGAGTTGGGCCACTGTACGCGGCCACCTCCCTGTCGCGCCCTCGCCGCAGAATGACGTCACCGGGCCCTGTCCCGCCGGGGGCGGGGCCTTGGAAGCCTCCGCCCCCCGCGCCTCACCTTCGCGGTGGTGTCATCATCGGGCCCCGACACGTGGTGACGCCATCAGGCCTCGACGCACGGTGGAGGGGCAGGGCGCGCGGGCGGTGCCTCAGCCGGGTTGGCGCTGAGGGGAGAGGGCGGGGAAAGGCGGTGAACCGATAGGGATCGGGGAGGGGCGGGAAGGTGGCGGCCAGAGGATGGCGGACCAGATCCCTCTGTACCCGGTGCGCAGCGCGGCGGCCGTGGCCGCGGCCAACCGTAAACGCGCGGCCTACTTCAGCTCAGCGGGGCCCGGGCCGGGGGCCGACAGGCCCAGCAGGTAACGACGGGGCCGCCCCAGCCTCCCGCCCCGGCGCCCTTCCTCGCCGGCCCGACAGGGGCCGCCCAGGCGCGCCCGGACCTGGGCAGGGCGTCTGCGCTGCGAGAGGTCCCCCGCCCCGGAGCGCCCCGGCCGGGCTCGCCGGAGAGAGGGGGCTGTCTCGGGTTCGGGGGCTGCTGCCTCTATCAGAGCAGGCAGCATGGGTCCCACGGCGCCCGTCTAGCAGTTGTTAGTCTCCGAAACTTGAGCGTCTCCGGAAGATCGTGAAGATGGCAGACACAAACTAGTCAGGCTTAGAAATGCAGACCTTGTTGGGAGTCAGTTCACAAGGGAAGAGCACGTGAAGACATTTCAGTTTGTTCTTGAGAACACTTTTTACTTAAACGTGTATCTACAAAGTACCTTTTGTTGACAAGAATTTTTGCTCTTTAACAATGGGAAAACGGAGATTCAGAAAGGTTGAATTGTTTCATGTGAGCACAGTTATTAAAGTTGTAGAATTTAAAAGTGGAGACCTTTGATTTAAAATGGAAATCTCATACCCTAGTTGGATTTAGTTCGTATTTAACTTCTTACCCAAAGGGAAGACTACCTCTATGATACATATGATATGGTTAAGGAAAGAAACCTATAAAAAGGGGAAATAGTTGTCAAATTTTTATTTCTGAAGGATTGTAGAAGCAATCTGCCTTTAGCACACAGAAGAGGTACGGATTTTAGTACCCAGTTGCTTCAGGATTCAAGTTTTAGAATAATTTTTGGTTTGTGCTGTTTGAGAGGCCATATAGTCGGTGGCTGAGATGGTCAAGTGTCTGTCTACAACGCGGGAGACCCGGGTTCAATCCTTGGGTTGGGAAGATCCCCTAGAGAAGGAAATGGCAACCCACTCCAGTACTATTGCCTGGAAAATCCCATGGACAGAGGAGCCTGGCAGGCTACAGTCCATGGGGTCGCAAAGAGTCGGACATGACTGAGCGACTTCACTTTCTCACTATATAGTCAAAAGAGTACTTATTATAATGTTACAGAGCTGAATTGAATCCTGGTTCATTTACATACTAGCTGTTTGATCTTTGGTAACTTAAACTGTAAGCCCTAATTTCCTCTGCTGTAAAATGGAGGCAATATTTTTTCTTGTAGAATTGTTGAGGGTACAGGAGGAGTTAGTAAGGAGCCCATTTTTAGTGTTCGGTCCTGAAATGGAGAGTTTCTTCCCTGTCATTACCTATAAGAGTAACTGTGTTAGTTGTCTTCTAAGTAGTTGATTTTAGGAGATATTTTTGAAAATGTGCCACCTCTTTCACAATAGATTTCCCTCAAAGTTCTCATCTGCCAGTTTTTGCCTTATACATTTTAAAGCTTCCCTGGTGGCTCAGATAGTAAAAGCGTCTGCCTACAATGTGGGAGACCCAGGTTCAATCCCTGGGTCGGGTAGATTCCCTGAAGAAGGAAATGGTAACCCACTCCTGTACTGTTGCCTGGAAAATCCCATGGATGGAGGAGCCTAGTAGGCTACAGTCCATGGGGTCGCAAAGAGTCGAACATGATTGAGGGACTTCACTGAATGTGGTATATATACATTTAGGATCCCTATGTCTTCAGGCAGATATTTCTTTTATTGTTGTCTCTGGTAACTTTTTTTGCTCTGGAGTCTCCTTTAGTAGACTAGTGTAGCCACTTCTGCTTTTTGTGGATAAATGTTTGCATCGTATTAGCATTCAACCTATCTGTGTTGAATTTGAAGTGGGTTGCAGTTGAATCATGTTTTTCCATTATTCAGTTTGTCAATCTCTGTCTTTTGGTTGGTATATTTAGGCCATTCAAGGTGATTATTGATACATTAGTGTTTAAGTGTGCCGCTTTATTAATCTGTTTTTCTGTTTCTTATATTTCTCTTCTTGCCTTCCTTTTGCTTGAATGTTTTTGTGATATCGCTATAGTGTTTTTTAGGGTAGGCCTTTGTATAGTTTTTGTAGTGTTTGCTCTGGGTATCACCGTAGTGTATTTATATCAGTATTTACTATATGGAGTGATTTGTGGAAACTTGGTTTCCACAAATTTTGGTTCCTTTACTTCGCTTTCCCCCCCTGCAATTTAAATGTCATGTCCGTATATATGTATGTGTGTTTGTTGGATTGTATTGTAAAATGTATTTTTTAGATAAAAAAAGTTTGCAGGTCACTATAGTTAAATTAGACTGGCAAATAAAAGCACAAATTAACTTCACAAAAAATCATGTCCTGAGTATCTGATGGTGTTAAACTTTTTGTTTAAATTATCAAGTATGGTTTATAAGACTTGTGATGAAAGGATAGCTTATTGAACGTACCCATATTTTTGCTCGTTTTTTTCTTCCTTCCTGCTGTTCCAGGTTTCTCTTTTTTTTAATTTCCTTTTTGTTTTAGGACCTTCCTGTAGGCAGTCTTAAGATTTCGTATTATGATGTCTTTATTTCTCCTTTATTTCTGAAAGATAGTTTTTATTGGATAGAGAATTCTTGTTGATACATCTTAGTACCTGAAAACTCTTGTTCCACTTCTGTTCAGCTTTCATAGTTTCTGATTAGAAGTCCGCTGTCATTCAAATTGATGTTCTCCATAGGTAATGCATCATTTTTCTTTGGCTGCTTTCAAGTTTTTTCTTTGTCTTTAGTTTTCAGAGGTTTAATTATGAAGTATCTTGGTATGATTTCTTTGAGTTTAACTTGTTTGGTAGCCACTAAGCTTCTTGAATCTGTTGGGTTTTGTGTTACAAAATTTAGGGAGTTTTTAGTAATAATTTCTTCAAGCACTCTTTCACGCACACCTCTCTCTTATCCACTTTCAGGACTCCAGTGATACAGATGCTGGATCTTTTGTTAGTTTTACCTAATTCTTTTAGGCTTTTTTCCCCCAGTGTCTGTTCTCTGTGTTCAGACTGTGTAAATACTATTTATTTGTTCTTAATTTCACTAATTCTGTCATCTGTCATTTTCACTCTACCAAGTGACTTTCACTTTCACATAGATCCCATCCAGTGAGGTTTTGTTTCTAATGTTGTATTTTTAAGTTTTATAATTTCCATTTGTTTGAAGAGAATTTGAAATTGATTGTTGAAGCATTTTTATGTTTGGTGCTTGAAATAATTGTTACACCATTCTGTATCTGAGTTAATCTTAGGATTGATGTCAGTTGGTTGTCTTTTCTAATTCACATTGTCAGTGTTTTGATTCTTTGGATGATGGATAGTTTTTGATTGTTTCCTTGATACTTTTTCTTTTATATTAGGCGAATGCGGGCCATATTGGTATCTTTAATTCTAGCAGATGATAACCCTGTTTAGATTTAACACATAGGTCCTGGCCTGCCTTTGTTGGCCTCAGTTCCAACGACAGTTTAATTCACAGGGCCTCTGTGCTGATTTTTGGTCTGTTGGTTTATGTCGTGCTACCAGAACTCGTACTTGTCTCTCTCTATGCTGCCGAGGAGAAGGAATTTCCCCAGGCTCAGGGTCTCTTGGTGAGAGGTGATGGTGTCATCCCATATGGGTGACGAGACTGTGTTGGATGGACAGTGGCTGTAGCTGTCTCCTCTCCATCTGTGCGCCCTGACTTCCCTGGTGTGTCTTGGTGGGAGAGGAGACTCAGCACCACTGTGGCCAAGAGGCTCTGTGTGGCTGAATCGTTTTTGCTCATGCCCTTGGCTGCTGTGGCATCTTGAGGAAGATGAGAAGAATTTCAGGCCATGGATAGAAGCCATTTCCTGAGTGGCTGTCTGTGTTTGTTGATGCTGCCTGCCCCGGCCTCACCCCACCCTCCCACCCCCACCCCCAGTGAGAGAGGGGAGTCTCAGGCTCACGGGACGTGGAGACATCAAGGAAGGCCTTGATGTCTGAGGCCTCTAACCTCTTTTTGTGGCAGGGGCCCTAACCAGTGCCACTTGGATGCCCCTGTGTCCCTGGGTGGGATGTGGGAGTCTCAGGCTGGTGGGGTGGGACACTACCTCCTAAGGCCGCTTGTCAGTCTTGTCTTGCTGGTGGTGGACTTTCAGGGGAGTGAGGGCCTTCCTGGGCTGCCTTTTCTTGCTAGGATGGAGTAGGCTGTGCTGGGCCTGTGTCTTTCTGTTGGGTGGGGTCTCATAAGGTGTCCTCCCATTGTGTTCCTCTGGTTCTGGGTCCCCAGTCCTCCCAGCTCTGTTCCTCTCATTGCTGCATTCTCACCACCCTCCAGAGCTCTCCTGGTTGGCTCTTGCTTTATTTCCAGGGTTTGTATTGATTGATAGTTGTTTTTAGGGAAGAGGAACAGAGAGAAATGGATTGTGACTTAAAAGTTGTATTGCTGTATTATTTTGTGAGGTTGGTTTTGGTTGTATTTTATCATGGTGACATTTATGTATACTTTAAAAAGTTAACTGGTGGTGAAAGGCTTATGATAGTCACTGTTGCTCTCTACCAGTCACCTTCTCCCCAGCCTCTCATTCCACTGGCAGTTACTTTGTACTCTTTTAACTATTTCTTGTATTTACAAATCTCCGTTATTACAGTGACTGTATTCCTGACTTGTGTCAACATCTGAAATGACTTGACTTCTAATTCAGTTCAGTTCAGTCACTCAGTTGTGTCTGACTCTTTGTGACCCCATGGACTGCAGCATGCCAGTCTTCCCTGTCCATCACCAACTCCCAGAGTTTGCTCAAACTCATGTCCATCACATCAGTGATGCCATCCAACCTATCTCATCCTCTGTCGCCCCCTTCTCCTCCCACCTTCAATCTTTCCCAGCATCAGGGTCTTTTCCAATGAGTCAGTTCTTCACATCAGGTGGCCTTCTAATACCTTCCTTGATTTCAACCCTAGCCAGAACAGAACAAGATGCTCCTGCCAGGCTCGTACAGCACTCTGCTTCCCCTCACAGCACAGAGTGCACTTGACTAATTGCTCATCTTCTCATTAGACCTTAAATTCCATGAGTAGAGTGGCAGTGATGGCCAGACTTTACCCTGATTCCTGGCCCCATGAGATGAGTGGGGAAGTGTTTTCTTCTCTTTCCCTTTCTGGAAGACATTTTGTAAAGTTGGTGTTACTTATTTAAATGTTTGGTAGAATTTTCCAGTGAAACCATCTGGACCTAGAGATTTCTTTTTAGGGTGTTTCAATTTAAAATTCAGTTTTTTTAATAGTTATTGAGCTATTCAAAGGATCTGTTTTATATTTGGTGAATGGTGATAGTTTGTGCTCATGACCAGTCGGTTCATTTTAGCTAAGTTGCTGTATTTATGTGTATAGACTTGTTTGTAGTAGTCCCCTATTTTCTTTTTGCTGTTATTTCATTCAGATGTTGGTGGTTTGTGCCTTCACTTTTGTTGTTGTTGTTCATTCTTGCTAGAGATTTGATCTTTTCAAAGATCCATCTTTTACTTTACTTATGTTTTACTAGTTTTCTTTTTCCAACTTCATTAATTTCTTTGTTTACATTATATTCATTTTTCTCTTCTCATTTCTTAAGGTGAGATCTTGGATTATTAATTAGAGACTTTTCTTCTTTTTTAATGTAAATACTTATTGCTGTAAATTTCCCTCTTGGCACTGACTTACCTGTGTCCAACAAATTCTTGTGTTTTGATTTTCTCCGAGACATCCTCTCTGACCAGTGGATTGTGTAGAAGTGAGTTTGGAAAATTTACTGTTATCTTCTAGCATGATTTTTTTGTGTGTGATCAAAGAACACAATTTGTATGATTTCAATTATTCTAAATTTGGTGCAGTTTGTTTTGTGACTGAGGATATGATCTATATCAGTAGAAATCCTGGGGCTCTTGAAAAGAAAGTACTTTGCGCTGTTGTTGGGTGAAATGTCCTGAAATGCAGTTAGATCCTGTTCGTTAATGGTGCTGAGTTCTTCTCTCCTTGCTGGTTTACTGTCTGGTTGCTGAGAGTGGATAGTTGAAGTCTCTTAACTGTAATCATGGATTTGTCTGTCTCTCCTTGTAGTTTTATCAGTTTTTGCTTCACATATTTTGCAGGTCTATTTTTGGTGCATTCATGTTGAAATTGCTTATATTCTTGATGGACTGACATTTTTATTATTATGAAATTTCCCTGTCTGTAGCTAGTAACTTTTTTGCTCTGATGTTTGCTTTACTGACATTATTATAGCCACTCCTGCTTTCTTTGGATTGATGTTTGCCTGGCACATAATTTTCCATCCTTTTACTTTCAACCTGCTTTTAGTAAAGTGAGTTTCTCTTCGTTGACATGTGGTTGGTTATACTTTTTATCCACTCTGCTATTGTGTGTCCTTAGGCTGATGCATTTAGAACATTTACATTCAGTGTAGTGATTGATCAGTTAGGGCTTACACCTGCCATTTTCCTTTCTGTTTTCTGTCTTTTGTTTCTCTCTTTTCTTTTTCCTGCCTTTTTTAACAGTCACTTGAGCATTTTTTAGAATTCCATTTTGATTTACTTGTGGTGTTTTACATGGGGTCTCTTTGTATAAACACTGTGTAGCAGTAGTTCTACATGTTATATTACACATACATAACTCATCACCGTATACTCCTGTTGATACTTCATCAATTTGAGTAAAGTGTATAATAAAATAAAAAGTAAAGTGTATACCTTACATCCTTTTATTCCCACCACTGGTAATGTAACTATGGGCATACCTTGTTTTATTGTGCTTTGCAGGATTGTGGTTTGTTTTTTGTTTTTTTTTTTTTTACAAATTGAAGGTTTGTGGCAACCCTGCATTGTCAGTTGATGGTTAGCATTTTTAAGCAATAAACTATTTTTCAGTTAAGGCATGTACTTTTTTTAATACATAATGCTATTGCACACTTGGTAGACTTCAGTACATTGTGAACATAACTTTTATATGTACCAGAAAACCAAAATATTTATTTGACTCACTTTATTACCATATTTGCTTTATTCCAGTGGTCTGGAACTGAACCTACAGTATCTCTGAGGTATGCTTGTGTCTTGTAAAATTATATGTAAGTTTTACATATACGAAAGTAGTTATGTATTTCCCTTACGTACAATTAGAACTGCTCATCAATGTTAGAAGTTTTGCTTTATCTCTCAAACATAATTTAGAAAACATAAGAGGAGAGGGACAGTTATTATAATATTTTTGCTACTTCTGTTGTTCTCTTGTTTCCTGGTATACCAAAACTATTTTCTTGTTTCTGTTCTGTTTTAAGAATTCCTTGGCTATACTTTGAGGATGGGTCTGCCGAAAACAAATCTCTTAGTTTTTCTTCATCTGAGGATGTTTTATTTCCCCTTCATTCTGTAAGGATATTTTCATCATATATGCAGTTTCAGGTTGACAGTTCTCTCAGCACTTGAAAAATGTTATGTCACTTCTTTTTGGGTTCCATGATTTCTGATGAGAAATCTGATGTCATTGGAATGATTTCCATTGTAGGTACAATATTTCTCACTAATTCCAAGCTTTGTCTTTGGTTTTCAGTAGTTTGATTTTTTTATGGGCCTTAGCACAGATTTGAGTTTATACTGTTTCACTTAGTTTCTTGAATCTTTTGTCAGTTAGAAGTTTTCAGCATTTATTTATTTGAATACTTATATTTGGACAATCTTTCATCTCTTCTGCTGATACTCTAGTAACAATCTTGTGAGAGCTTTTCTTTTAGTCCCACTTGGTCATGAGTTCTGTTCATTTTCTGTTGAGATTGGGTGATTTCTGTTGTTCCATCTTCAAGCTCATTGATTTTTTTCTCTCTCCCCTTCATTCTGCTGCTGAGCCTGTCCATTCAGTTTTTAAGTCTTATTTTTTTTCTAGTTTCAAAATTTCCAGTTGATTCTAATTCATATTAGCTGTTTCTTTGCTTAGTTTTTCTAATTTTTTTTTATGTTTCAAGCATGTTTGTATTGCCCATTGAAACACTTCGATGATGAATGTTTTAAAACTCCTGTTAGATAATTTCAGCATCTGAATCTTTTTCATGTTAGTATCTTTTGAGTCTCTTCTCATTCAGGTTGAGGTTTATTGGGTTTTGGTATGAGTGATTTTGATTGTATCCTGGACAACACCAACTGGACAACAGTTGGTATTGTGCTCTAAAGCTGTGGACCTTATTTAATTGAGAAGGAAATGGCAACCCACTCCAGTACTTTTACCTGGAAAATTCCATGGATGGAGGGGCCTGATAAGCTACAGTCCATGGGGTCACAAAGAGTCGGACACGACTGAGCGACTTCACTTTCTTTCTTTCTGTAGTTCCTTTTGGAGAAGGAAATGGCAACCCACTCCAGGGTTCTTGCCTGGAGAATCCCATGGACAGAGGGTCCTGGTGGGCTACAGTCTATGGGGTTGCAAACAGTCGGACACGACTAAGCAACTAACACATACACACACACACACACACACACACTCACACCTTATTTAAGTCTTCTGTTTTATCAGTCTCTTTTCATGCTGAGAACAGATGGCTATTGTCTGATTATCTCTAAAATATTAGTGTGTTTCTTGGTAGAGGAAATACAATTTTTTTTTCAGTGTTAGTTTTCTCATTGAGTGTCTACACACATTTTTCTCTGAATCTAAAAAATTTTACAATTATTATGATAATAGATATTTTACTGTTTTCCTTTTCTGTGATGGTCTGTAATTAAAAGCTTTTTTTAAAGTACAGAATGATTCTTAAGATAGCATTTATCAAAGTACCCAGGTCCAGGATTCCTTGGAATCAGAGACATATTCTTATAATACATAACATTTCCTTTAAAAGAACTATTTCATGCAAGTTTATAAAATTCTTTATACTTAACCAAAATAGAAATATTTTGCTTAACTTTCTAAACTGACAGTATTAGCATGAAGATAGAGTTGGTGATTGGAATAGCACCTTTTGGGCAGCTGGAGTATGTGTCCTTAGCTTAACTGGCCTGCTTGTCTGTAAATTTCTAGATTGGCATTTACATACATTAAATATTGTACCATTAACTCTGGAGGCTAGTGGTAAAGAGTTCGCCTGCCAATGTAGGAGACAGAAACATGGGTTCAATCCCTGGGTCAGGAAGATCCCCTGGAGGAGGAAATGGCAACTCAACCCAGTATTCTTGTCTGGAGATTCCCATAGACCGAGGAGCCTGATGGGCTATAGGGGGTCGCAGAGTTACATGACTGAAGTGACTTAGCATGCATGCACCATTAACTAATTCAGAAGTTTGTCTCAATATATGTATAGTGTTGGTGTAATTTCTTATTCAAGAAATTGGTGTTCAGTTTTTATAGAACATTCTATAAGAGGAATCATAGGTCAGTAAAGCCTGACTCTTGTCCTTGTTGTTTGTTTTTGCTCCTGATGTCAAGGCATGCTGCTCCAGCACTGGTCCTTTAATTTTTTTTGTTTTTTAAAACTATTCCCCTGTTCATCTCCTCTGCTGTTGTAGGAGGGAAGGAGTTCTAATTTCTCACTAGTTCATACAGTTTTGCTGCTTATTAATGACTCATCACAACACAGTTGAACTTGGAAGCTGTACTTGATGAAGAAAATATACATTTTTTATAGCATTTCATTGCCTTGTTTTTCTGCTTTATTAACATGTAGGCAGAGAGGGAGTGTTTATTTTTCTTAAAGAAGGTTTAAGCAGTAAGCATATTTTAAGTGTTTTTCTCCCTTTAATATCAGTTGACTTCTCAGAAATGTTTCTCATCAAAATGGAAACAATAAGGCTGTTGGACTTAAGATAAAGATGTGAGTTTAAGATAGTTATTGTGCTGACCTACTTTTACTTGGATACATGTAAATTATGTGCCTTCCAGTACTTGAATGTTTTGTTGAAAGTTCCTGGTTTTTTTAAACCTTTGGCCGCAGTGGAGAGAGCTGTCGTCAGTTCTTAGCATAGTGGACTCTTGGGTTCGGGATCATCCATTCTGTCCTTTGTTCACATTGTTTTTACTCATTTAAAAAAATATGTTTCCAGAATTATACTTAATTGCTGGAAACGTTGATTTTTCTTGAGTGACAAACCAATTAAGTGTGTATGACACCAGGCAACAAAGACACTTAAGATTCTCTGCTTATCTTGTCTCTGAAAAAATCCATTATTCATCATCTTATTGTTTTTAAATACTTAGGTAAAATTTTCAATACAATAGGAAAATTGCTTTGGAAATGGAATAAATTGCTTGCCAGTTCAAAGGCTCCCTTTCTGAAGTTGAGGTTACTAAACATGATGTTGCTTATATTCATTATCTTTCAGACTCTCATTGTACTGCTTTTCTAGCATTAAACATGATAAGATTGTGACTTTTGCTAAAATGCAGCATAATCACTAAAAGAATTTAATGAAAAAGACTAAAAATCTCATTTTGTATACTAGGTTATAATATCTGTAAGTGGTGGTTTGAATTTTAATTGCAATTTGTATAAATATCCATTTTCTGGTTGACTTTTAAAAGAGGTGCTTTTACACAGAAGTAAGAAAAAGGAATTTTTGAGAGGAAAAATATTAATTCTGTTTCAGATTGTGTACTTTTTGCCTAAATCATCTAAAGTGATAGGTGGCTTGCTTTAAGGATATCCCATGGTGGAATTGAGAGTAATTGGAGCTGTTTGTGGATTCGATGAGAGGTGAAGACAAGTATCCCTTTGATTAGGGAGTGAAGTGTTCAAGACGGGTGTCAGTAGTGACTGCTGCTTCTCCAGACATTTGCTTTAAGCAGAGGTCTTCTGCCTTCCTGGTTTTAGTAATGATATGGTATTCCATCATGAATTAAGCAGCTTTAATTGTTGATATGAAGGTTTTTCCATGCGTTTTGGGTGACTAGCATAGCATGGTGATCATCATCTTTGTAGATATATCTTACATATATTTTTAATTTTCATGAGATAATTAGAACCTGTGGTTAAAGTTAAATTACATTATAAAAAAAAAAAAAAGGCTTTTGATGCATCTTCACAAATTATTCTCCCAAAAAGTTGTTCACTTTCTTACAGCAATTAAGAGTGCCTGGGTATCCAAGACTGTTGGCTATGCCAGATGTTAAGAATTAATTTTTTTCAGTTATTTTAATTTGCATGTTTTAAGAGTCCTTTTTGAAAACGAAAATTATTCCCAGGCTTAAAACCTTTCATTGCCTTCCTCTGCTCACTGAGCGCTTCATTTTCGTTCCCCAGACCGTGAGGCTCACTCGCTCCAGCCACACTGGCTCTCTCCCCTCCTGCAGTCCTCCAAGCTCCACAGCCCCTTCTCTGCCTTCCTAGACCTTTGTGTGATTGGCTGCTTTTCATCCAGGTGTCACTTGTTGAGACTCAGCTTCCTTGATGATCCAGGAAAACCCTTCCTGTCACTTCCAGTCTTGTCACTTCCAGTCTTTTCACTTCCTTAATTGTCTTCCTAGCACTTTCCCCATTGAGTGTCCTGTGAGTCCCTGAGCTGTGTATCGCAGGGGCTCTGTTGCCTCTCTGCTTCTGTACCCGCGGGGACACTGCTAGCACGCAGTGGGCACTCAAGTGTGTGTTGAAAGCGTTGGAGTTCCTAATGTGGTGGAACGTGATTTTCTGAGTTGTTTTTTTTTCCTTTGTGAAGTGTCTTTGCTCATCTGTCATTTGAGGCATTTGCTTTTTTATCGATTTGGGAGAACTGCCTATATAGCATCGTTTTTCTGTTGTACGCTGCATTTATTCCCCCTAGTTGCTTGTTTCTTTTAAGATGTTCTTCTTTGATGATGCAGATTACAGACCTACATTGTACCTGGTCATAGTAAGGACTCAGTAAACATCAGCCATCCGTTTCCCTGAGCTTCTAGTCTAAGAGGCCTTCAGGGGTTCTTTCCCCAATATTCTGGCTGTCTAGTTGAGCAGCCCACTCCCCGTATTCACTCTCTTGAGTGAATTTGCCCTGTGTATCAGGGTGCAGACTCTCTCTGTGGCAGCCAGCAGGACGACGAGGGGAAAGGGCCTCATGGTAAGTTCAGGCAAGACCGCATTGTAGGAATTAGCTTGGCAGGCTGGGGGTGTGCGTAGTGATGAGGGAATATCCATCTGCCAGTGGTTTCTTGGCTGCCAGGGAGCAGGGTGTTATCAACAATAACTATAGAAAAAAAATTTTTTTTAATTATACTATTGTTTTATTGACTGTGCTGAAGCCTTTGACTATGTGGACACAACAAACTGGAAAAATTCTTAAAGAGAAGGGAATACCAGACCACCTTACCTGTCTTCTGAGAAACCTGTATTCAGGACAAGAAACAACAGTTAGAACCAAACATGCAACAACAGACTGGTTCAAAATTGGCAAAGGAGTACATCAAGGCTATTTATTGTCATCGGGCTTATTTAACTTATATGCGGAGTACATCATGAGAAACGCTGGGCTGCATGATCACAAGCTGGAATCAAGATTGCTGGGAGAAGTATCAACAACCTCACATAGGCTGATAATATCACTCTAATGGCAGAAAGCAAAGATGAACTAAAGAGCCTCTTGATGAGGATGAAAGAAGAGAGTGAAAAAGCTGGCTTAAAATCAGCATTCAAAAACTAAGATCATGGCATCCAGTCCCATCACTTTATGGCAAATAGTTGGGGAAACAGTAACAGATTTTATTTTCTTGGGCTCCAAAATCACTGTGGATGGTGACTGCAGCCGTGAAATTAAAAGACACTCCTTGGAAGAAAAGCTATGACAAACCTAAACAGCATATTAAAAAGCAGAGACATCACTTTGCCAACAAAGGTCCATCTACTGAAAACAATGGTTTTTCCAGTAGTCATGTATGGATGAGAGTGTTGGACTGTAAAGAAGGCTGAGTGCCGAAGAATTGATGCTTTTGAACTGTGGTGTTGGAGATGACTCTTGAGAATCCTTGGACAGCAAGGCAATCCAACCAGTCAGTCCTGAAGGAAATCAACCCTGAATATTCATTGGAAGGGCTGATGCTGAAATTGAAGCTCCAGTACTTTGGCCACCTAATGCAAATAGCTGACTCTTTGGAAAAGACCCTGATGCTGGAAAAGATTGAGGACAGGAGGAGAAGGGAACAACAGAGGGTGAGATGGTTGGATGTCATCATCAACTCAGTGGACATGAGTTTGAGCAAGCTCCGGGAGATGGTGAAGGGCAGGGAAGTCTGGTGTGCTGCAGTCCATGGGGTCACAAATAATTAGACATAACTTAGTGACTAAACAACAAAAGGCATAGGTAATATGAGTTACAACCTAAGCATTTTTGTTGTTGTTCAGTCACTAAGTCATGTTGCTATTTCTCTCGGAAATCTTGATTCCAGCTTGTGAGTCATCCAGCCTGGCGTTTTGCATGATGTCCTCAGCGTATAAGTTAAATAAGCAGGGTGACAGTATACAGCCTTGACAGACTCCTTTCCCAGTTTTGAACCAGTCCATCGTTTCATGTCTGGTTCTCACTGTTGCTTCTTATCCTGCATACAGGTTTCTCAGGAGACAGGTAAGGTGGTCTGATAGTCCCATCTCTTTTCAGAATTTTTCCACAGTTTGTTGTGTTCACACAGTCAAAGGCTTCAGTGTAGTCAATGAAGCAAAAGTAGATATTTTTTGGAGTTCCCTTGCTTTTCTGTGATCCAGCAGATGTTGGCAATTTGACCTCTGGTTCCTCTGCCTTTTCTATCTAAATCCAGTTTGTACATCTGGATGTTCTTGGTTCATGTAACTTAGTATGAGGAGAAAAGAAAAGTGTAATTAGTAGAACTGGGCCAGCTCTTACCCTGAGTGAAACCCTTACTGTAGACAGGAGACAGCTTGCCCCACCTCAGTGCTCTGATCTTTCCTCTCTCCAGGTACCAGCTGGAGGATGAGTCTGCCCACTTGGATGAAATGCCACTGATGATGTCTGAAGAGGGCTTTGAGAACGACGAAAGTGATTACCACACTTTACCACGAGCTAGGACCACGCGAAGAAAGAGAGGCCTGGAGTGGTTTGTCTGCGGGGGATGGAAGTTCCTCTGTACCAGGTTTGTCTCCCTTCGCTGCCTAACCTCCTGCTCAGCGAGGTTACATTGTTATTTATAAGCTTAGCTTCTCAGCACATTTGTTTCCATGTCAAACTAAAGAAGCCACTCTAAATGACATCCTGGACAGTGTAAATAACCTTAGTCAAAACCAAACAGTGCTAATCCAAAAGGGACAGAAAGCCAAATTCACTTTTATTGTCAGATGAGTTAATGTTTAAACCCTGGAGAAGGAAATGGCAACCCACTCCAGTATTCTTGCCTGGAGGATTCCATGGATAGAGGAGCCTGGCAAGCCCCAGTGCATGGGATCGTGAAATGTTGGACACGACTGAGTGACTAACACTTTAAAAGATGGAGACAGTGACTCTGTAATTAATATATGGTAGAATTGATTTTTGTCACTGTATTGATATTTGTAAATTGATACTTATAAATTGTGTTCCTTTCTTTTCCATCTATAATTTTATACGTACCCATGGCCTCTGTGGAGGATTGGTTCTAGGACCCCTGAAAAGTGAGAGTGATAATCACTCACAGGTGTCCAACTCTTTTCGACCCTGGTCTGTAGCCCACCAGGCTCCTCTGTTCATGGATTCCTCCAGGGAAGAATACTGGAGTGGATAGCCATTCCCTTCTGCAGGGGATCTTCCTGACCCAGGGATCAAACCCAGGTCTCCTGTGTTGTGTTTACCGTCTGAGCCTCCAGGGAAGCCCTCTAGGAGCCCTGCAGTTACCAATCAATGGATGCACAAGTCTCTTACATAAAATAGCCTAGTATTTGCACGCAGCTACACACATCTTCCTATATACTTCCTTGTTAGTATTTTTGTTTTTTCAGTTAAACATATGTATTTTTTCAGATTTTTTTATTATAGGTTACTATAAGGTATTGAATATAGTTCCCTGTGTTGTATTCTTGTTGTTTATCTGTTTTATATATAGTAGTATGTATATGTTTATCCCAAACTCCTAATTTACCCCCTTCCTTGCCAACCCCTGCTATCCTCTTTGGTAACCTTAAGTTTGTCTTCTATATCTGTGATTCTGTTTTGTAAATAAGTTCATTTGCATCATTGTTCAGCTTTTGCATATATGCACTATCGCATGATATTTGTCTCTCCCTGACTGACTTCACTTAGTATGATAATCTCTAGGTCCATTCATGTTGCTACAGATGGTATTATTTCATCCTTTTTTATGGCTGAGTAATATTTCATTGTATATATGTCCCACATCTTTATCCATCCCTCTGTCAGTGGACACTTTGGTTGCTCCCATGTCTTTGCTGTTGTAAACAGTGCTGCAGTGAACATTGGTGTGCATGTGTCTTTCCGAATTAGAGTTTTCTCCAGATACACGCCCAGGAATGAGACTGCTGGATCATATGGTGATAGTAGTTTTTAAGGAACTTCCATAACTGTTCTCCCTGAGCATCTCTGGCGGCTCAGATGGTAAAGAATCTGCCTGCAGTTCCATACTGTTCTCCCTGAGCGTCTCTAGCGGCTCAAACAATGAAGAATCTGTCCACGGTGCAGGGTACCTGGGCATGATCCCTGGGTTGGAAAGATCCCCTGGAGAAGGGAATGGCAGTCCACTCCAGTGCCCTTGCCTGGAGAATTCCTTGGACAGAGGAACCTGGTGGGCCACAGTCCATGGGGTCGTAGAGTCAGACACGACTGAGCGACTTTCAGTATACTGTTCTCCCTAGTGGATGTACCGATTTACATTCCTACCAGCAGTGTAGGTTCCTTTTTCTCCACATGCCCTCCAGCATTTATTATTTATAGACTTTTTAATGATGGCCCTTCTCACTAGTGTGAAGTACCTGTGGTACCTTTTATAAATGTTTTGAACTGGATTGGTCTAAGACAGTTGTGTCAGAACCAGAAGCAGGGTCTAGAGATAGAGGTTGAGCGCTGTTGTAATTATTGTGATAGTGGAAGCCCCTCAACGATGACTTTCCTAAAAGCATCAGTAGGCGTGTGGCATAGGCCTATGACAGGGAAAGGAGGGGTGGGTACCTTGGGGAAAAGGACAGTTTTGGAAAGGAAGGCTTATACTCCTTTTTTTTAGGCAGCAGAAAAAATAAGGGAGGAACAGTGAAATCATGTTGGAGAAGATGACTTTTATCCTTGATTGGGAACATTAGTTCATTTAAGTTAGAAGCTGTCTGGGATACAGATGAGGGCTAAAAACAAGAGAAAGTTGGTCATGCTTTGGTAGAGATCATCAGTAATCAACAAAGGAAGATCAATAATCATGCATTTGTATCAAACCTAGCATAATTCTATTACTGTTTGTCCATCAGGGAGAGGCTTGGCCATTACAACACCAGCTGTGGAAGCGAGGCGGTGGTTACGGTGGGAATGGGGGCCAGTGTTGTCGGTTGAGGAGACAGCTGCAGTGGATGGGTTTGGGTGGAACTGTCTGATGGTGTGACATGTGTTCTTCATTAGTGTGGGGTGGAGAAAGGAGTCGGACTTGACCCCATGGTGCCGTCTGAGGTGCACGTTCTCACCATGGCTGAAGCCAAGAACTGGAAGAGTCCCTGTCATGAGAGTTAAAGGGAAAGCTAGGGGTTGAAGAAGAGTCTGACTTGACGAGCCAAAGCCCTTCCTCCCTCTTTGCTCCATGGACTGGGAGAAGTGCCAGGACTGGGCCTTGTGGTCTCCTTGCAGTAGGTCCGGATTTGCCATCTGCCACTAGAGAACACCGCCCAAAGGAATCCTGCAGTGGAAATGAGCATCTGTTGTGCGTGGACGATCCCTGGGTGACAGTGTTTCTGAAGACTGAGGGCGTGGGGGCAGGCACGGACAGACAGGCAGCTGTGAGGATACAGTGTGGCCTCGTGCCTGCAGTGTGGGCTCCACGAAGGAGGCCTGTGCTGTAGAAGTGGCGACTTATCTGTCCCGGTCAGACATTTGCCAGGAATTGTGAGCATTAACAACACTGAGTATACTGTTGAGTTATTTTTGGTCTCTTACAGGGTTTTGTTTTTACCAAATGGAACATAGGCACATTCGGGATTTCATTTTTAGTATTCCTTTTCTTACTGAAGATATATTTGAAAATATAGATGTTAGCAGCAAAAACACCCATGTTTTGGGGAAATTAAAACAGCTGAGTAACATACACTCGACATGTGTGTAAAGTCTTTATCTTAAGAAATGGTGATCGAGTGGGCACAGCTGACTGAGCCATCGTGGCGGCTTTACTCATGAGTGTCTCTTTCCATGTGGACCAGAGTGACCTGAGACGTGGCCACACTTTGTGTTCAGGAGACACCTGCTGCACCAAGAAATCGTTACAGAAATTAAAACTACCTTACAGGACAGAGTTTACAGTTAGCAACTTACATTGGTTTTATTTTCTTTATTTCTTATAGATTTCCAGTTTTGAATATTCGTTAACCTTTTTATTTACTAAATACCAGGGATTATAACTTCCCTGGTAGCTCAGATGGTAAAGAATCTACCTGCAATGCAGGAGACCTGGGTTTGATCCCTGGCTTGGGAAGATCCCCTGGAGAAGGAAATGGCTCCCCACTCCAGTATTCTTGCCTGGGGAATTCCATGGATAGCGGAGCCTGGCAGGCTACAGTCCATGGGTCGCGAAGAGTTGGACACAACTGAGTAACTAACACAATGACAAGACAATATAAAATTGTGTTACTAAAATTATTAGGTGGTGGATCAAAAAGTAGAAGTTGTGTAAAATTAGTTTAATTGCAGAATAAAATGTTAGTGAATATTGTAGTAAAGGTAGCAAATAATATTAGTGAGCTCTAGATATTTCTGTGTAGATTTCAATTACTTGTAGATTCTGTGAATAGTAAGGCTTACTTTAAAATTGTTCTTTTTCAGGGATTAAGTCGGCTTTAATTTCTTCATGGCTTAAGATCTGCCTTCTCATTTTTATTATTTGGCAAAAATTCCAACTCTGACAAATTTGATTCTGAAAATTTTTTCTGTGATATGTCTTCTAAACGTTTGAGTGTCCTCCACATGAGTTATTGTGATGCATTCAGCTATGTAGTTCTGGGGGTGGAAGTGGAGCAGTAATGTCTTTCTCAGGAGATTTACATTTCACTCCCTATCAAAAATCACTTTGTCCCATGAAAGTGGAGCCCTGAGTAGCATTTCCATATGAAGGGGCCTGTATCAAATGCTGGGATTATTCCTGGATCTCAATGGCCTCTACCCTCTCAGTTAACCTGCAGCACGTTTGGAGTGCAAAAGCGTGGGAAAATGCAGATCTTTCAGGAGGACGCGAGTGCCTGATTGCTTCTGGATTGGTGACTGAAGATACTTGATGGATGGAATATTTATTTGTTTATTTAGGAAGCTCTAAATATTGGAAGTTACCTAATTATGGTCACTTAAAATTTTAGAAGATGGGATCTTGGTATGTAGATACTTTATTTAATATTGGAGTACTACTTTGATTGTAGAGGCATCTGTGAAAAGTTACTAATCCTAAAGTGTTTTTAAGTAAAAAGGATACTTTGTGCATTACTGAATTTAGTTTCAATTTGCATATAAATGGGAAAATGTCTTCAGAGTGATGAGTCATTGAGGTAGCCTTCTGGGCCCCTGCCCTTGTTCTGGGTGCAGGCTCCTGACTTGTTCCAGGGGCAGCTCTCTGCTGCTCCTTCTCACTCACCAGTATTTACCAGTGTATTTTACTCTTGTTTCTTTGCCTTCAAAAATTGCTCATGTTTGCCTTCTGCCTTAGCTCTACAACTCCCTAAGACTTACATGTACTTTTTGATTACAAGTATGTTCTTTACTTGGTAGCACCTGTCTCTCTCGCTGTCTTCTGTCTGCATAATCCAGTGGCAGTTCTGGTAGCACCCCAGGCTTTTGTCCACTTATTTAATCTTGGCGACGCCACTGGACTTCATCAGTTCAGTTCAGTCACTCAGTCATGTCCGACTCTTTGTGACCCTATGGACTGCAGCACGCCAGGCCTCCCTGTCCATCACCAGCTCCCGGAGTTTACTCAAACTCATGTCCATTGAGTCAGTGATGCCATCCAGCCGTCTCAGCCTCTGTCATCCCCTTCTCCTCCCACTTTCAATCTTTCCCAGTATCAGGGTCTTTTTAAAAGAATCAGTTCTTCGCATCAGGTGGCCAAAATATTGGAGTTTCAGCATCAGTCCTTCCAATGAATATTCAGGACTGATTTCCTCTAGGATGGACTGGTTGGATCTCCTTGCAGTCCAAGGGACTCTCAAGAGTCTTCTCCAACACCACAGTTCAAAAGCATCAATTCTTTGGCACTCAGCTTTCTTTATAGCCCAACTATCACATCCATACATGACTATTTGAAAAACCTTAGCCTTGACTAGATGGATCTTTGTTGGCAAAGTAATGTCTCTGCTTTTTAATATGCTGTCTAGGTTGGTCATAACTTTTCTTCCAAGGAGTAGGCCTCTTTTCATTTCATGGCTGCAGTCACCATTTGCAGTGATTTTGGACCCCAAATATAAAGTCTCTCACTGTTTCCACTGTTACATATATTTGTCATGAAGTGATGGGACCAGATGTCATGATCTTCATTTTCTGAATGTTGGGCTTTAAGCCAACTTTTTCACTCTTCTCTTTCACTTTCAAGAGGCTCTTTAGTTCTTCGCTTTCTGCCATAAGAGTGGTGTCATCTGCATATCTGAGGTTATTAATATTTCTCCTGGCAGTCTTGATTCCAGCTTGTGCTTCATCCAGCCCAGCGTTTCTCATGATGTACTCTGCATATAAGTTAAATAAGCAGGATGACAATATATAGCCTTGACGTACTCCTTTCCCTATTTGGAACCAGTCTGTTGTTCCATGTCCAGTTCTAACTGTTGCTTCCTGACCTGCATACAGGTTTCTCAACAGGCAGTTCAGGTGGTCTAGTATTCCCATCTCTTTAAGAATTTTCCACAGTTTGTGGTGATCCACACAGTCAAAGGCTTTGGCATAGTCAATAAAGCAAAAATAGATGTTTTTCTGAAACTCTCTTGCTTTTTCGATGATCCAACGGATGTTGGCAATTTGATCTCTGGTTCCTCTGCCTTTTCTAAAACCAGCTTGAACATCTGGAAGTTCATGGTTCATGTATTGCTGAAGCCTGGCTTGGAGAATTTTGAGCATCACTTTACTAGCATGTGAGATGAGTGCAATTGTGTAGTAGTTTGAACATTCTTTGGGACTGCCATTCTCTGGGGTTGGAATGAAAACTGACCTTTTCCAGTCCTGTGGCACTACTGAGTTTTCCAAATTTGCTGGCATATTGAGTGCAGCACTTTCATGGCATCATCTTTCAGGATTTGAAATAGCTCAACTGGAATTCATCACCTCCACTAGCTTTGTTCTTAGTGATGCTTTCTAAGGCCAACTTGATTTCATATTCCTAGATGTCTGGCTCTAGGTGAGTGATCATACCATCGTGATTATCTGGGTCATGAGGATCTTTTTTGTATAGTTCTTCTATGTATTCTTGCCACCTCTTCTTAATATCTTCTGCTTCTTTTAGGTCCATACCATTTCTGTCCTTTATTGAGCCCATATTTGCATGAAATGTTCCCTTGGTATCTCTAATTTTCTTGAAGAGATCTTTAGTCTTTCCCATTCTGTTATTTTCCTCAATTTCTTTTCATTGATTGCTAAAGAAGGCTTTCTTATCTCTTCTCGCTTTTCTTTGGAACTTTGCATTCAAATGGGTATATTGTTCCTTTTCTCCTTTGCTTTTCGCTTCTCTTCTTTTCACAGCTATTTGTAAGGCCTCCTCAGACAGCCATTTTGCTTTTTTTGCATTTCTTTTTCTTGGGGATGGTCTTGATCCCTATCTCCTGTACAGTGTCACGAACCTCCGTCCACAGTTCATCAGGCACTCTGTCTGTCAGATCTAATCCCTTGAATTTATTTCTCACTTCCACTGTATAATCGTAGGGGATTTGATTTAGGTCATACCTGAATGGTCTAATGGTTTTCCCTACTTTCTTCAATTTAAGTCTGAATTTGGCAATAAGGAGTTCATGATCTGAGCCACAGTCAGCTCCCAGTCTTGTTTTTACTGACTGTATAGAGCTTTTCCATCTTTGGCTGCAAAGAATATAACTAGTCTGATTTCGGTATTGACCGTCTGGTGATGTCCATGTGTAGAGTCTTCTCTTGTGTTGTTGGAAGAGGGTGTTTCCTATGAACAGTGTGTTCTCTTGTAAAACTTTATTAGCCTTTACCCTGCTTCATTTTGTACTCCAAGGCCAAATTTGCCTGTTACTTCAGGTGTTTCTTGACTTCCTACTTTTGCATTCCAGTCCCCTATAATGAAAAGGACATCTTTTGGGGGTGTTAGTTCTAGAAGGTCTTGTAGGTCCTCATAGAACTGTTCAGCTTCAGCTTCTTCAGCATTACTGCTCAGGGCATAGACTTGGGATTACCGTGATATTGAATGGTTTGCCTTGGAAACAAACAGAGATCACTCTGTCGCTTTTGAGATTGCACCCAAGTACTGCATTTCAGGCTCTTTTGTTGACTATGATGGTCACTCCATTTCTTCTAAGGGATTCTTGCCCACAGTAGTAGATATAATGTTAAATTCACCCATTCCCGTCCATGTTAGTTTGCTGATTCCTAATATGTTGATGTTCACTCTTGCCATCTCCTTTTTGACATCTCTTGGACTTTATAACGACTCCCTAACCACCACTTTTTCACTATTAGTAGCAGAGTGTTATGAATAATTTAGTTATATTTTGAAAGTCTAGGATCCTTAGTTTTTTCTATACAGGATTATTGAGAAAAAATAAACTGTTGAATATGTGTTTTTAGCCTTTGGTATTTAATTTAGAGTTTATAGAGCATGACAGTTTGGAAGTTACTGGGATGTTAATTTCATGCGCTGCTGACAGTGGTGTCGATACTGAGGAGTTTATTCTAGTCGATGTGTACAGTGCCGTGTGACGAAGACAGTGGTTTTACACCTGTTAGAGCCTTTTACCGGTAGACCATGTTGATACCAGCATAAACTCTGGAAAATCCACATTTTTTCAGTTTTATATTTATTTTTTCAAACACTGAGCTTGGCTATCCTTTGTTCATCTTAAGACTTGTCTGACTTTTTGCACATTAAGCCATTAGATTAGATAGTTATGTGTTTCAGAAGAAAAAATTCACATCTGAATGCATTCCTGGAGGGTTTCTCCTGTATCTGAAGTGTACACTGCCGAGGACCATTGTCCCAGCTGCCGTGCTGCCCGCAGCATGTTCTGTGTCCGCCAGCCCTGCTCCACGGCTTCCCTGGGATGCTGGGGATATGCTTGATCTCTGGTGATCAATATGCTAGTCACTGGACAGGTGGCTGTTGAATCCTTGAAATGTGGATAGTGTGACTGAGGAACTGGACCTTTTATTTTACTAAGTAGTAAGTAATTCACACTAAAATAGCCACATGTGGAGAATGGATGCTTTATTAGACAGTAAGTTTTTGTGACAGTGTTGTAAGGTTGGATAAGATGGTTGGATGGCATTACTGACTTGATGGACATGAATTTGAGCTAGCTCCAGGAGTTGGTGATGGACAGGGAAGGCTGACATGCTGTAGTCCACAGGGTCACGAAGAGCTGGACACGACTGAACGAATGAACTAAAAGGTTGGAGAGCTAAAAACAGAAGGCTAAAAACACATATTCAATAGTTTATTTTTTCTCTATAACTCTGTATAAAAAAAAACTAAGGTTCCTAGACTTCCAACATGTAAGTAAGTTATTCATGACACTCTGCTACTAATAGTGAAAAAGTAGGGGTTGGGGAACCTCTATGAAGTCACCTGTGACATCACAAGGTCCACATGAGCTCCTGGCACAAGGCCCGCCTCTCTCAGGGAAGCACTGAGCTCTGTGCCTCCTTCCAGACCTAAGGTTTTCTGAGCACAGCCAGGAACCTGGTGGATATTCAGGAGGAATAAACGCATCGCAATTTAAACACCTAGTGTATTCCCTCATACAGCACATCTAAGTGTTCTGTGTTTGATAGTGATTTTTTTTTTCTCTTTTAAATGTGGTACGCTTCATGAATCTGCATGTTGTCCTTACTCAGGGGCCATGCTGACCTTTTCTGTATCTTTCCAGTTTTAGCATGTGTGCTGCTGAAGCGAGCACTGTAAAGTGATGTTTAAAGAATCACCTCAGAATGATTGGAGTAGAGGGAAGACCTGCAGTGAATTTGACCTGAGTCCAGTTATGTCACCCTCATTTCATTGTCATGCCTTCTAAGACTGGCATTGTCATGTTAACTTTTTCAGAGTGAAGTTAGGCGTGTCTGCCTCCTCCTGGTTGGTGGGTCTATTGTTCTATCCTTGTCTTCAACTTCCCTTCCTAAATAAACCATTGTGAGTCTTTCTCTACATTTTGGAAATTTTAAACTGAATTGTTAATACTGCAGTTTAAATTCATGATTATTTTATGCTTAATAAAGATGAATTTGATACCTTTTCATCATTTTCTGAAGTATTTTAAGAAAAGTTCTCCCACTAGAAGGTTTATATGCTCTACTCAAGTATAATGGTTGAGTAGATGAGGGGGACGTCCCAGGAAGGGGACGAGTTTGTATCCCTGGAGCCCTGGCACTATTGGAGCAACAAGGGTAGATTTAGCATTAAAATCTGTACCTCATAGGTGAAGGTAACTATATGAAAATAGAGTCAAGCTTTTATTACCATTTGAATAGTCCATAAAATGTTGGTATCCTTTCAGAATATTGCATTGAGTCATAAGTCTTAATTTTATATTAATGCTAGTAGAAAAGTCATCTTTTAAAGGAGGAAAAAAGTGACTACCTAAGACAAAACGAGGATGGTCATGTTTTAATCAATTGACATCTAAGAGCCTTTGTCAGAATCACCGAGTGGTGTATTGAGAATTATGAGTAACATATGGTGACTCTCTTCTCAGTATAGGCAGCATTGACTGCTTCAGAATGTTAGTGGTTTTATTTTGCCAGTGAGAGGGTCTAAACAGGGAAGGCAATCTCCCTGAGGTTCCAGGAGTCATCACACACTTGTATAAGCTCTTTCAGTACTTTTATGTCAAATTTAAATTAACATAGCTGACCCGTTTTAAGGAAGCCCTTACTACTTAACAGTAGATAAGCCATTGGTGTCTGGTAAATACAGAAACAATATTGGCTCTAGATATTTAGAATTAATTGTAAAACATTTAGAAAAGCGTACACAACACGTATCTTTTGTTTCATGCAGTTGCTGTGACTGGCTGATTAATATTTGTCAAAGAAAGAGAGAATTGAAAGCTCGTACAGTGTGGCTTGGATGTCCGGAAAAGTGTGAAGAAAAACATCCCAGAAATTCTATAAAAAATCAGAAATATAATATATTTACCTTTATACCTGGGGTAAGATTGTTAAATTCTTAAAAATGCACTGGATATTGGAGATTACTTTGTTCTCATTTTTTTTCTCTCGTTAATTCTGTCATATCCAAATCAGAGACCTTTGAACCATGGGTATTTCAAATAATTGTGAAATAATTCATATGCTTTTCTTCTTCTTTTTTTGTTTTCATACATGTCATTAATAGCCACATAGTCCCAGGGATGGAGGAGCCTGGTGGGCTTCCGTCTATGGGGTCGCACAGAGTCGGACACAACTGATACAACTTAGCAGCAGCAGCAGCATCAGAGTTCAACTCAAGAAAATTTATAGTCTGATTATTGCCTTCAGTTCCAGATAAACATCACATTTATATCATTGTAGAAATAATCAAATAAAGCTAAATAAAATTACCAGAAAATAAGTCATAAATTTTGATTGGGTATTTGTTTAGAGGGAAATGTTGACTGTATATATAACGTTTAAAGCCTGCTAAGGCTGTCACTCAAGCGCATTTCTGGCTCAAGTCTCTGTGGTGTCTCTGGGTCCTGTTGCACACTAGGTTTGTTTGAGCCCTCTGAGCATCTCTGGTGGGTAAGGGGTTTGATTCTAAATGCAGTTTGACCCCTACTGCCATCTTGCTGGGGCTTCTCCTTGGCCCTTGGACATGGGGTATCTTTTTAGTGGGATCCAACATTCTCCAGTCGACAGTTGTTCAGCAGGGAGTTGTAGTTTTGGAGTTCTCGCAGGAGAAGAAGATGAGCCTCTTGATGAAAGTGAAAGAGAAGAGTGAAAAAGTTGGCTTAAAACTCAACATTCAGAAAACTAAGATCGTGGCATCCAGTCCCATCACTTCATGGCAAATAGATGGAGAAACAGTGGAAACAGTGGCAGGCTTTATTTTTTTAGGTTCCAAAATCCATGCAGATGGTGACTGCAGCCATGAAATTAAAAGATGCTTGCTCCTTGGAAGAAAAGTTATGACCAACCTAGACAGCATATTAAAAAGCAGAGACATTACTTTGCCAACAAAGATCCGTCTAGTCAAGGCTATGGTTTTTCCATTATTCATGTATGGATGTGAGAGTTGGACTATAAAGAAAGCTGAGCACTGAAGAATCGATGCTTTTGAACTGTGGTGTTGGGAAAGACTCTTGAAAGTTCGTTGGACTGTAAGGAGATCCAACCAGTCCCTCCTAAAGGAGATCAGTCCTGAATATTCATTGGAAGGACTGATGCTGAAGCTGAAATCCAATACTTTGGCCACCTGATGCGAAGAACTGACTCTTTTGAAAAGACCCTGATGCTGGGAAAGATTGAAGGTGGGAGGAGAAGGGGATGACGGAGGCTGAGATGGTTGGATGGCATCACTGACTCAGTGGACATGAGTTTGAGTGAACTCTGAGAGTTGGTGATGGACAGGGAGGCCTGGCATGCTGCAGTCCATGGGGTCGCAAAGAATCAGACACAACTTAGTGACTGAACTGAACTGAAGGCTGTCACAATCAAAGTAAAATAACTTTACTCAAACATGATTGAGCAACAAAATATCTACAAGCACTTTTAGATTTATTTTCTACTTCACAGTATACATTTCAGGCCTTGTTTTATTATTATATCAGTAGTTATCTTTAATTAGTATTATGCTAAATTTAAATTCTGAAATTTAAATATTTATTACTTTTTGTTATTGCCAGTAATGTTTTTGTCTTAAATTATAAAGCTGAGATTATATGTATTTAGAATAGTTGATTTATTTTTGCCTCATTCCCTATTTTAATAGATTTATTTATCTTTCTAAAGGCAAAAGAAAGCTGGTGCTGATTATCTTTCCATTATCAAAGTTTTTAACACATTTTCAGTATTAGGTCTTATGCTATTTTGCAAAAAAAAACTCAATTATGTGAAATGAGGGCTGCTTTAGCTTTCATGTTTTTATTTACATAACCATGCTGACTTTATATTGGGCATTGATTAGCATCACTCTCCACCCCATCCATCCAGTTGTTGTCAGATGCTTGATGTCTAATATGCTTCTTTATTAAAACATGCAAAACTAATGCCTCCATAATTAAAAGACTGCTCTTTTGTCAGGACAATAAAATGTAAACTGTCTTCCAGGCAGATAAATATTCTCATCTTTTTTGAATGAAGCTGCTGTTTTCTCCTTAGGTTTAAATTATTAAATACTCCCAGATTGGCTAAATACTGTACATTTTTCCGACGCTGTCTGAGTTCACTCAGCAGACAATAGAAATAGAGTCTTGATTGCAGTGTCCAGGGGGTGCAGTGCAGCTTAGGTTTTCATCTGAATGAGTTCACACAGCCTTTAGGATGGCTGTCCTGAAGAGACCTGTTGATGTGTCTGTACCACTGTTACCGTGGGAATGACTTTTTCCTTAGATTATCTCTTAAATTAGTCTTTTCATCTAAAATGTAGTATTTTAGAAACATTTGGTAATTGCACAGTAGGAATTCTATGCCATTTTTAGCACGAATGGCAATTTCTGAATTGCTAATAGATATAATTTATGCTAACAGATTTTAAAGAAATCACTGAGGAAAAAGAGAGCTTTCTTTCCTGCTGAGATTAATCTATGAAATGATTCAAAACATTTTAGACAGCAATTGAATGTGATTATAAATATAAACGTGTTATCAATGTAACTGATTTTTCAGTCACACACATAATTGTGTGATGATGTATACAGCTTCATTATATAAAAACTGTGATTCCAGCCTCTTTAAGTCAACAATAAGGACTTAACCCATTGCTCTGCCCTTGTTAAAATTTCCATGCATTCCAAGTTGTATTTAAAAATGGCATCCAAGGAGATTTTGATATACAATGCGCAAGTTTGTAAGTTTCATTATAATTATAGTGTGCTATTTAAGGTATTCCCATCTATAAACACTAGTTTTGTTCCATTTTGATTTTCAATTTAAATCTAATAAGTGAGGCATTTGTGAATAGAAGTCTGTTAATATACTAGATCTTGGATTTCCTTAAGGATTATTCTGTTTGAATTAAGAAACAAAAATGAAAATACAGGATTTGCATTCCTAGAAGATGCTATTGAATGATGATTTTAATTTAGTTTATATTTGAAAATATTGTTTAAGATCAACTACCAAGAGACTATAAAGAATATACAGGTAGTTTTCTTCATAAAAATTGGTCTATAATTTACATATTTTTATGTATTTTCATTTCTTACACTTTGAGGGAAGTAAATACAAGAGATTAGTGTTTTTTTTACGTGTGTGAATGCATACCTATAAATGATTTGCTTATTCACTGGATCTTTGTGAAGCTACCTAATGTTCACATTCAGAAAATGTGGCTGTCATGTTTGAGTGTTTACCACTTCATAAATATAAGGTTGCACCACTTTCGCAAAAGATTTTTTGAATTTATGGCTTACTAACATTGGGAAGGTTTTCCCGTGTGTCTTGGGTGATATGCATGTAGAGATTTATGAAAGATGAATGTGGAAGACTGCATACAAGGAAACAGAAAACCTAAAGGTTTAACATAGTTGAAAGTTCTGCCTTTTTTTCAGTTTATTTTAAATATAATTTGAGGTAATCTTAGCTCTTTTTTGTGATTTAGTTATTAGAAAGCCATTGTCAAAATTAAGTTGATTGTGACTCGGCATATTCTCACTGTTGGTGGAAATTCAGTTAGATAATATGCTGATTTTAATTAAGGTATGAAAGATTTTTCTTGAGATTATATTGATTTTTTTTTCTTTTTCTTTTTAGGTTTTATATGAACAATTCAAGTTTTTCCTGAATCTCTATTTTCTGATAGTATCCTGCTCACAGTTTGTACCAGCACTGAAAATAGGGTATCTCTACACCTACTGGGCTCCTCTGGTAAAAAGAAAAGATTTTGAAATTAAGTTAAATTATTAAGTATTTAAAATACAGTTTTAAGAGTTCAGGCGGTTAAAAGATAAATTGATCGGATTTTTGAAATGTGACATTGTTGCTGTCTGTCACTGCACTTTGTTAAAGGGTTTCTAGAGTCCTGCGCAGTCCTCCAGCTAGGTCAGCTGGAGACATTACAAAGCACTTTTGCTGGCGGGGCTGGGGGTTCTCTCGGGCCCCAGGGGGTCAGCTCCATGTCCCAGCCCAGCTCCCTCCTATGCTGGGAGAGAGCAGGCGCCGTGTGCAGAGTAGGTGTCAGGCAGAGGGCACAGCAGTTGCACGAGGCCTTGGCGTGCTGCAGGAGTGTGTGGACATGCGGCTGTGGTGGCAGGGGCCCACGGGGTGGTTATTGGGTTTCCTCCTGAGTGGGATGGGGCCCGTGTCTGTGTGTGCACACGTCACTCAATGGGGAGCCCTCAGGCTGACCCCACAGTCCTAGCCAGCCACACAGCTGTGCAGAGGAAACACAGGTGACTTCTGCTGCTTTGTTTTCTCTCTTCTCCTCACTGGAGGTGGTTTTCTGATGTTTAACTTGAAGTACATATTAAGATGTGAGTTTTAAAACTTTTTTTGGGTACAGTGAGAATTGTAAATCTTACACAGTGCATTTCTGTGTTCCTTAGGTAGTGTTTATTACTTTTTGTCATTTTTTGTTTTTGTTTATTGTATGCTTCAAAACTAGTATAAATTGAAGGAAAAAAGTAAAACTAAATAGTAAAAGGATTTTCCCTTTTTTGCTAAAGTCCGATTTTCTCAAATACTTTGTTTTATTTTGTTTAAAGGGGTTTGTCTTGGCTGTTACTATCATGAGAGAAGCAGTTGATGAATTTCGGCGTTTCCAGCGAGACAAAGAAGTGAACTCACAACTGTACAGCAAGCTTACAGTAAGAGGTGAGCAAGACACTTTTAATCCAGTTCACCATTGGTTCATGTGATCATCATTCTAGACTCAGCATAAATGCAAGAAAACGTTTTAGTTTTGTTACTGAAAATAGTATTATGCAATTACATGTTACCTAACTAATTTTCCTATAATAGTATGATGCATATGATTTCAGGATAGATTTTTATTCTCTCGATGTTTGAATGTATGTATGTATACATGAATATAAATGTATACACACGCCCATAAACACATGCATGCACATGTACATACACAGGTGTGTGTATATATATATGTTTATATATAAATAGTTACATATATCTCTGTTACAGTTTGTATAGAATGCTTGTGTACTAGACACACGTGAAACCCAACTTATGTGTACACATTGTAAAGCATAGCATCGTCTCATTTAAAGTCTGTCTTTGCAATCTGTTTTAAACACAGTCAGCAAGACCAGACATCTGGCACCATGGCCTGAAATTATACTTGGGGAATAGGACTTCTAGCACCTGAAACAGACGTCGAGATCCAAAATGGAAGCCGATGCGTGCTCGCTCCCCCACACCCTTCACTTCAGGCTTGCACCCTTGTCTGGTTTATGTGTTAAGAGTTGTTTATTTGGTTTTCAGTCCACTGTAGAAAAGAGGCAGTGTGATAGGGAGAGAATGTGTGAGGCTATTATGATAAGCATGAGGACAGGAAAAGGTGCCAGAGAGAAACTCCGTGAAGATTCATAGCACCTTGGAGCCTGTCTGGAAGTGGAGTTCAGAGTGGAGTGGGTTTTAGTCCCTTGTTGGATATATATGATTTGGAACTGTGTTGTCTCCTTCTGTGGGTTGTATTTTTTCTTTCTTCACGGTGTTCCTGATGCACAAAAGTTTTTATTTTCATTAAGTCCCAAGTTCATCTGGTTTTTTTTCTTTTGTTGCTTATATTTCGGGTTGTATCTAAGAAATAGTTTGCCAACCCAAAGTTGCAAAGATTTACTTCCATATTTTCTTTTAGGAGTTTTATAGTTTGAGCTTGAGATGTATGACCCATTTTCCTTTTGTATGTGGTATCGCTTCACATTCTTTTGCATGTGAATACCAAGTTGTCCCAGTATCATTTTTTGAAAATATTATGCTTTCTCAATTGAATTGAAAATTAATTATTAAAAAGCTTTGATGCTTTAAATATTGGCATGGTAGAGGAAAGTTGTGTTGTATAAAAAAGAAGGTAAGCTTTAGTTCTGGGGAAAAGACTCCCCAGAATGGCCAGGTAAATTAGGTATAACTTTGGTTTGTCTGTTTTAGAATACAATGTAGATCTTGGCTTGTGTTTTCTGTTGTTTTATATTGTGAAATTTGGGCTGAGCAGAGATTTGTTTCTGTGCACTGATTGTATCATTCACAAATGAACAGTGCAGTGATGTCAGCAAAATGAAGAGTAGGCAGCTCCACAGATCAATCAGGACCTGGCAGAGCTAACTTGTCGGGACTCTGAAAAACGTCAGAGCCTTACAGCATCTAGGGGATTATTGAATCCAGGAAAAGGCCACTTGAAAATAGTAGGAAAGCTCCTTGGTGTTTTCACCTGCCCTTGCTCCACTCTGTCCCTGTCATGGCACCCTCCTTGAAGATGGCAGCAGCCAGATCCTAATTTGGGACTCTGGACGCTGACTCTGAAGAGTGCGGAGCAGAACTTATTTGTGGTGAATCTTTTTTGTCTGTCTAACCTGTGTGGGGGCTACCTTAAGGACTGACCCAGTTGGCTTGTCTGTCTTTCACCTCACCTGCAACTCCGAGCAGGAAAGCTGGAAAGCTGCAGGCGTCTCTTATTGTCTAGGCTGGGGTCCAGCCGCAGCAGCCGGGCAGAGATATCACAGCCGGGCTCACACACTAGCTGTCACAGCCAGGCAGGAAGAATCGGGAGGGAATCTGAAGTACCCCTGTTGGCCCAAGGCGGGGGGGAAGTGGTTTGAAAGCCACGCTCAAGGCTGGATACAGGCTCAGGGCAGGCAGAAGTGAAGGCTGAGGCGGAGCTGCGACCAGGGTTCCCGCACGGAACCGTGGTCTGCAAAGGCTGTGAGCAGCTGTGCCTGCTCCTGTCTTCATCCTGCTCCCTTCGCTTCCTCCCTCCACCACCTCCTTTTTCCTCACATGCAAGGAGATCTCTTTCAAACACTGGTTGAATATAAGCTAAAGTAAGAAAGACTTGAGAGACCACATGTGACATAGAATACATGCTTTACAAAAATAGTTTAGAAAAGTCACCAGATATACATGGCTACAGCATATACTAAGCAGAGCAGAACAAACCCAAAAGGTGGAAATATTTCATTTCCTGAGTTATCAGATGATAATACTCAAAATGTCTGGGTTTCCACAAAAAATTACAGAGAATGCATTTCACAGAAGACATTAACAAAAACTGTCTCTGAGGAAGCCCAGACATTGAACTTCCTAGACAAACATGAACCTCACCCACCTCAGTTATGTTCTGAAGCTAAGGGAGATAGTGAACAGATGCTGAAAGATACCAGAACAGTATATTGGCAGATAGAGCATATCTGTAAAGGTATGCCAGTATTTAAAAAAAGTAAGAAATTCTGGTACTGAAAAATACAGTAAATGAAAGAGAAACTCACTAGAGGCTTTCAGTAGCAGACTTGAGCCGGCAGAAGAAAGATCAGTGAGCCTGAGCCTCCGGTCACTGAAAATGGTCCAGCCTGAGGAGCAGGGAGGAGAAGGAAGAGCAGTGAGCAGGTCCTGAGAGGCTTGTGGGGCAGTGTCAGGGGTACTGAGGTGCCCAGAGGAGTGTGTGCTGGAGGAGAGGGGAGATGTGAAGGGATATGGCCATTGACCCCCAGTTTTGACAAAAGATACAAATCTACACATTGAGGAAGTTCCCTGAAGCCCAGGAGGGTCAGAATGGAGACCCACACAGAGACATAGCATCATCACGTGGTCTAAACCCCGGGGCCACGAGCACAGCCTGCGAGCAGCTCAAGAGGCGGCTCCAGGCAGGGTCCTCGGCGGTGACGAGCACGCTGCGGGCTTCTCATCAGAGACCGGAGGGCAGAAGGAATTGGAGAAGGGAGAGCTGTCAACAGAAATTCTATATCTAGTAAAGCTGTCACTCAGAAGTGAAGGTGAAATGAAGACCTGCCCAGATAAGTTTAGAATTAAGGATAGGGGCTCAAGCAGGTGCACACACACCCCTGCTCGTCACTGCACTACATAGGGCTGGCAGAAGGCGGTGACGTCGGTTGTCCGTCAGTGGATGAAGGGTGAGGGATTGATGGTTTCTTCATAGCCTGGGATATTATTCAGCTATAAAAGTTAATGAAATACTGATAGATGACAGAACATGAATGAACCCTGAAAATGCTATGCTGTGTGAGAGAAGCCAGGTACCAGAGGTCGTGTATTGTGCGATGCCGCTCTTGAAACTCACAGAACAGGTAAGTTAATAGAATGCAGGTGTGGCTGCCATGGCCAGGGAAGCAGGGATGGGGCACAGTCCTCAGTGGGCGAGGGCTTCTCTGGCGGTGGCGAGCGTGTTGTGGAACTTGGTAGAGTTGGTTGTAGAATACTTTGAATGCACTAAATGCCACTGAATTATTTACCTTAAAGTGGCTGCTTTCATGTCATTTTCACTGAGTATAAACTGTTGAGGAAAACAGACTGGTATATATCTTTTGTGTGGTTTAGTCACTTAGTCGTGTCTAACTGTTTGTGACCCCATGGACTGTAGCCCGTCAGGCTCCTCCGTCCGTGGGATTTTCCAGGCAAGAACACTGGAGTGGGTTGCCATTCCCTTCTCTAGGGGATCTTCCCGACCCAGGGACTGAATCCAGGTCTCCCTCATTGCAGACAGATTCTTTATCAACTGAGCCACCAGGGAAGTATAAATCTTTTACAATTCTGTATTATTTGAACTCAGAATACTCTAAAACAATTGTACTAGTTTCATTTCAAATACAAATGAAAATTTACCTTTTTAAAAAAATTGGTCATCGTTGCCTGTGACCTGAGCACTGGACATTTCACACGTGGGTGACAGTCATGACAGCTGGTGCTGCTTGACGCCCGAGTGTGTCAGAGAAAATGCCCTGTACTCAGTCACACGACACCCCCAGGCGGCTGGCGTTGTCTCAGTGACAGTGAGCAGCCTGGGGCTTGTGCAGAATGGTCTGCCCTGAGTGGCCATCCTTCTGGGTGGAGTTTGTGTTTGATCCTGGACCTGTTGACCTCAAGTCCAGTGTTCTTTCATCTGTGGCATGTTGCTTTGTGATTGGTTATTCTGCTAAAGATGATTGGTAAGTAAAATTTAGAATGTAAAAAAATGGAGTTTATGCTTATTGCTGAGTATAGTTTAAAATATTTTCTTATCAAGAATATATGCTGCCTACTTAACTTCTAGTGTTTCACAGTTACTATTCTTTGAATGGCATTGATGGCTCTTTGCTCTGATTCACTTGAGTCTGTTGTAGCATTTTACAGCATTTGAACTTTTCTTATTTGGGGTTCTCAAGCACATTCTTGTAGAAATACACTGAGAAAACTTTGTGTGTTGTATTTTTTATTTTGAAAAGGAAAACCACTTCTACTTGCTAACATCTTGAAGGTGCTGTGTTTGGAAGCAGAGAGTATTTTGACTGTGGCACGTGATCTCAGTGAATACTGAATGGTTTTTAGTTTGCTCTTTATTTCATTGCCTCATAAACTGCTTTTCTTAGGTGGGAATCTTCCATACCTGTTGCTTCCACCTTCCTTCCTGTCTCCTTGTTTGTGACTGCTTGTGTTAAGCTTTTTATCTCCTAGTGAGTAGCAACAGAGGAGAGTCACAGAAGAGAGTAATGTAGACTTTCCTGCTTCTTGGCAGCTTTTGCAAAAATTCCCGATGAAGAAGTTTGAATTGTGTGGCCATTCTGCTTTTGGATTCTTGGAATCAATGCTGTTTTTTCCCCTGTTGCTAAGGAGTGGTTTGTAGATTGTATACCTTGTTTGTCTTCATCCAGTTGGCTAGTTCACAATTTCCACATTTGTTTACTAAGTACCCACTATGTGTCAGCTACCACAATAAGTTCATGAAATTCAAACATGGATCGGTCATGAACTAATAAGCTTTTCCCAGAACTAATGCAATCTATTTTCTAGCAGATGAGATCAACCCAGAAGTCTTCGTTTATTTGTGTGTGTTCTCAGCAGCCACCAGATCTCAGCAGGGCTAAGTCATGTCAGCCATTTCCCAGATTTAAACCTAAAGCTAGTGTGGAACTTAATGTTTAGAAACAAACTTGAATTAATTTTGTGCTGCTGCTGGGTCCTTCGTACAGCTTGTGGTGATTGTTTTTCCCAGGATATCTTAGTTATTTCTTTCACTCATTCTGGCATTTTGTTGTTTAACATGTTTCAAACCTAGGAGAGAGAGAAATTGTGACTGGAGGCTTGTGTAAATTACTTGTGTTTGTGTGAATACGAGAGAGACAACTTGCATATTTACTTGTTTCTTGTGATCCAGGTTCCTTGCCAAACAGGAACCTAATTCATGCAGAGTTCAGAAAAAGAAGATGTTCTTTATGCCTACATTTTTGGGCATCTTTGACTCAGTATCAATACTGTGTTGTCCCATACTTGTTAACATTCTTAGGTTTTTTGTGCTAAAAAGATTTTTATGAAATGTCTCAATGAAATTTTTTCATCTTCTAGTGAAATTGACCCCATTTATCAGTAATAATTTTTCCTTGAAAATCAGGAGATTTTAAAATCCCTCTTTTGTGCCTTTTACATATTGTCTATGCATTGTCACTTTCACTAAGTCATCTTTCTTGTCTGTGTTCTGCATTAGAAAATAATTATTCCAATATTCATTCAAGAATATTCAGCATGCATTATTTCATTTTGACTCTGCACTGATATTTATCACTCAGTTACTGTGTGTCAGGCACCAGCAAGCACTTCAGGTTTATCACCTCCTTTGTTTGGTTCTCCGTGGCCATGTCACGGTAGACATGTACCGTGGGGACTGGGTACACGGGCAGCAGTGGATGTGTGTGCTCATTTCCTGCATAACTGGTATTTTTCCTTAGGTCCCCCTGAGAGGACCTGTATGAATTCATTTCTTCATGATGTTAAACATTTAGCAGTTTTTATTACATGTTTGGAGATCAGGGCCTGGAAACTACGGGACATAACTTTAAAGAATACTGGCGCCCACAGAGTGCCTTCTCACCCGGATCAGCGTGTGTGTGTGGATGCGGGAAGCATCCTCCGCTCCCTCTGGAGTCTGGCTTGCTCTGCAGCTTTCTTTAGTGACTGGACTCCCAGGTCCCCGGTTTTTTAAATTTCCAGTTTGGTGAGAGATCCTCTCGCTGTTTTTGCTTGCTATTTCTCTTTTAACACTTTACTGTTTCTTCTCTTTTATAAAAGTCTATTCCTCCTTTGTTCCCATGTTCATCTTTACCTTATTAAAATTTCTGTGTGTACACGCTCAGTTATATCTGACTCTTTGCGACCCTATGGCCCACAGCCTGCCAGGCTCCTCTGTCCATGGGATTCACCAGGGAAGAATACTGGGGTAGGTTGCCATTTCCTTCTCCAGGGGATCTTCCTGACCCAGGGATTGAACCTGTGTCTCTTGTATCTCCTGCATTGGCAGGAGGATTCTTTACCACTGCATCACATGTGGCAAATATTTTTATTTTGTTTGATTAATTTTTTTCATTTTTTAAACATGTAGATACCTTTTTAGTTTTTTGTAGGCAGCTCTTCTGATCTTTGTGGTTTTTACTTTAATCTTAGAAAATCTGTTCAATCCCAGTGTGTTGTAAGCAGCTATCTTAATTTCCTTACAATGTTTCTGTGTTTTTGTTTTTTTGTACTTAGAATTTTACTCCACTTGCAGTTTTACGTGTAAGGTATTATGTGGAGAAGGGATCTACCTTTTTTTCCCCCTCAAATGGTCAGTAAGTTACTTTTTTTTTTTTTTTTTAATTTTATTTTTAAACTTTACATAATTGTATTAGTTTTGCCAAATATCAAAATGAATCCGCCACAGGAATACATGTGTTCCCCATCCTGAACCCTCCTCCCTCCTCCCTCCCCATTCCATCCCTCTGGGTCGTCCCAGTGCACCAGCCCCAAGCATCCAGTATCGTGCATCGAACCTGGACTGGCAACTCGTTTCATACATGATATTTTACATGTTTCAATGCCATTTTAAAACGAGTTCTTAATTTTCCTCAGATCTTTGAGAAATGCATTCGATTTGTTTTGGCCCTTTTCTCTAGTTTCTGTGCTGTTCCACTGACTCATCCAAATCTCTAGGCCACGTCCACACCAGTTCTGAAGAGTGTTTCATTACAGTGCATTCTAGCATCAGGAGACCTCTCCCTCCCTCTCTCCTTCCTACCCTCCACCAGGTATTGTCATTTTTCATTTTTTTCTTGTGTTCTCTGAGAAACATGAAACACTATGAGACTCCTGAGAAACTTTCACAAAGAAATGTTAGTTTCTCCGATGTTTCTTCTTTTATAAGTTTTTTGGCTTTAGAATTTGCTGTGTATATCACATATCTATTTCGAGTAAATTTTTGTATTAGTACCAGGTGTGGGTGGTGGTGTTTCTGGCACCATTTTTCAAGAAGGTGACCTCTTTCCCACTGCATTGCCTTAAACTTTAGTCAATCAGTTGTCTTCCGTGTATGTGTTTATTTCTGGACTCTCTCTTCACTCTGTTGATCTGTTTGTTTCTCTTTATGCTAAAACAATGCTCTTGATTACTGTTGTTTCATAGTATTAATAATTCTGGAGCACAGCAGTGTTTGCCCTCCAGCTTTGTGTTTTCATTTTCAGAGTTGCTTTGGCTAAACTGCATCCTTTGTATTTCCATGTGACTTTTAGAATTGCTTTTTCAATTTCTATTAAAAAGTAGCCTGCTAGGATTTTAATTGCACTGAATCTGTAGGTAAATTTTGGGGAGAATTGGCACTTTAATAGTATTAAAGTGTTCTGATCCATGAATGAAATATACCTCTTCTTTTATTTAGGAGTTTTAAAATTTCTTCCCAGCAATATTTCGGGTTTTCTTCTGAATTATAAGTCTCTCTTAATATATTGGGTTGGCCAAAAAGTTCATTTGATTTTTTCCATAAGGTCTTATGAAGAATGGAATGAACTTTTGGGCCAACCTTATAATATAACATAACATAATTAATATACTGTTTCCCAGCTACCCACTTCATAATCTGTGTTAAATTAGGCTCCTACTTAAGATGTGAAGACAGTTGGGGGAGAGTACCATTCCCCCAGGAATGAGGACCAGCCAGACAGCCTGCTGAGATGCGGGTGGTCGTCTGCTCAGCAGCTGTGCTCTTAATTTCAGCTCTGTGGCCTTCCAGGGGCTCCTTATCTGTGAGCAAGTGCTTTTTAAAAAATTACATCATTGTCTCTCACTCTTATGTTGCGTGTGTTTTTTTGGGAAATAAGCAATAAATACATTTTCATTCTTATTTGTTGATGTCTGTATCTGGTTAGATGTGGCTTTTATGGTTCTGTTCTCTTTAACCCATTCTGACATTTGACCCATTTCAACTGATGAATGGTTATACAGTCCTTCTCTTCTTTTAAAATGGGTTAAGTTTGGATATGCATTTGTGAAGAACAAACTAAATGTCCTTGAAGTGCACAGGATCTGAAATTTGGTAGAGTGTCGGGTGTTTGAATATTTATAGCAATGTAGCATTTTAAGCACATGTGTAGCAGTCTGTATAAAATCTGCTGCTGCTTATACCTGCTCTAGAGGCTTCATGGGATAGTGTTACTGTGTAAGTAAGGAGATCTGCGGAGGGATGGGTTTCAACCTAAAGGAAGAGCGAATGCAGAGAGCCTGTGAGAACCAGCATAGGCATTACATGGTCGTAGGATAAAGTGCCAGACTAGAGCAGGAGCAGAGGGAGACGAGGCAGGGGATGAAGCAGAAAGCTACTGTGAGATCAGCTGTGGAGAAGAAGCACACACGCTGCAGATTTGGTTATCTTCTAAGTGATTGTCAAATAACAGAGGGCTTGGGGTGAGGATGAGCGTAATCCTTAATTTTTCATCTAGTTCTATTAACATGTAAAAAAGCAGAAGGAAGGGAAAGTGGATTGGCTAGTAGAACAGCATAAAATTAAATGATAAGATGGGAATTGTGCTGAGTTAAAGGACAGGGAAGCCTGGCGTGCTGCAGTCCATGGGGCCACAAAGAGGCGGACAGGACTTGGCAGTTGAACAACAATATACCGGAGGTATGCGCTCAGGGTGTGTCTTCACTGCCTGACGCTTAGCTGTAAAAACATGGCAGTGCGAGTACAAGCATGAAGCTTGAAGTAACCAACTGGAAAAAACAAAAAGTTTTCTGGCTATTAATAAACAGATACTTACCTCTTATGAAGATATCTTAAGATTGCTTCACATGTAATTCTAAAGTACACTGTTATTTTATAATATCAATAAAAAGTAGCTTCACCTCCCTCCAGGAAAGTAACTCAGCCCTTATGTATTTATTGTATAATTGAGGAGTGTGAAAAAATGTAACAGCAGAAATATATTTACCAAACTTTTTGATATCCTCAAAACAATAATTAGGAACTGATGTGGTTCTATTGAAACTCAGCTGCATTCAGAGATATTTAGGAAATAAGGCTTTATAATGAGCTGAATTTGGTCTATAAGTCAAGTAATGACTGGTAACATTAGTTTTTGTAATATGAACAAATGTAGTAAGAACTTACCTCTTGTTCTTTTAGCTTTCAGAATAAACTGACTGTAAAAGAAGTGGCTCTATTCTCTTATCAAAACAGTAGTTTTGACAAAAATATAAAAATAGATCTACATGGCTGTTGTTGGTCCTAAAAGGGAGATGGACAGAGGGAGGGAGACCAGGAGAGGGAGGGAGACCAGGAGAGGGAGCGAGACGGAGGGGAGAAGGAATCACAGGGAGCAGGACCTGGACCAGGGCTCGTTACTGCTGTCCCGCGGCGTCTCCCCTTGTCCACATCAGCTTTTCGTCTCCTCTCTGTGGTGCTGACATGACGCAGACTCTGTGTGTTAGATTTTGTAAATGGTCACGCTGCACTGGATACTGTAGAGATAAGAGTTCACAAGCGTCTACAGCACTTTTTGTGTAAAGCTCTAACCCTTAGTTTTCAGCCCTGACCTGTGTCTTTGGAGCTACTAGTGGAGGGTGATCTGGCGTTTATTTTTCTTTGTTGGTTTTTCTGTCAGTTGTGTGCCAGTCAATGCCATTCACAGTATTAATGTAAGGATTTTACATCTCCATGTCATTCAGCTTTGTCATCAAATTATTTTGTTTAGTGATACTTTCGATCATCTGTAACTTGACTCAGACCTGAAATAATGGCAGATACGGGAAGAACTTTCCAAATGGAGTCCTTGTCCATGTTCTGACACATCTCTTATTGGGGGATAGTTAACTGTATTTGGGAGTTGACTGAAAGAAATTAATTTTTAGTGACTGTGTCCATCTGAAATAAATTTATTTTGAAAGTATAAGTATAGATAAATATCTAGAATGTTATTTTTTCCTCCCAAAGTTATTTCTGAAGTATTATTTATCAACTGAAAGTTTAACTCTGATGTGCTATTATTTCATTGAGTTGATTATACTTCTTCTTTTTTTTAAGGTAAAGTGCAAGTTAAGAGTTCAGACATACAAGTTGGAGACCTCATCATAGTGGAAAAGGTTGATGCATTTTTAATATATTTTAGACATGTGTATACCAGTTATTAACATTTAGACTGATTGCATCTGAAGGAAATTATTTGAGACAGTTATTTTAAATCTTAACATTATTGTGTAAGATTGATATTCTGAAGGAAAAAATCTAGACTTTTGTATAGTTTTTTTTTTGCTAAAGTACGTATTAGTGTGTAGTCATATTTTGTCTAAAATAAGATGTGTTAACTGTTTATTGTTTCATTGTCAGAATTATATCTTTGACCAAAGAATTATATTAGTTAGAACCTATTTATCATGAAATACGTTTCAGTTTCTGGGGCTTCCCAGGCGGCACTAGTGGTAAAGAACCTGTCTGCCAATGCAGGAGACATAAGAGGTGCGTCTTTGATCCCCGGGTCAGGAAGATCCCCAGGAGAAGGGCATGGCAACCCACTCCAGTTTCTTGCCTGGAAAATCCCATGGACAGAGGAGCCTGGTGGGCTCTGGTCCACAGGGCCGCAAAGAGTCGGACACAACCGAAGCAACTTAGCACATGCAGTTTCAGTTTCTAGAGCTTCCTTGTACAGACAGATGTATTATACATAATTATTGGATATTCTGTGGCTTAAAAAAAAGGAAGATGGAAATAAAGAGGATTAGAAAGAAAAAGTTTAGGTCAGTGTTGTAGGAAGCCACAGTGGTCAGAGGTGGCTGTGGACAAGCCGCCACTCCACTGGAGTTACCTGCCTGGGCTGTCTGCCTGTGTGGAGAAGCGTCTCTGCCTGCACAGTCTTGCTGAGTAACCGTTACTGAGGGCCCAGTCTTTATTTTTAAGGCTCTTGAACAACTTTTTAAAAAATAAGGCAGGTTTTCATAAGGCCTACTACAGGGGAGTGTGAGCCCTTGGTACCAGCTTATGTCCACCTGGGAACCCACCAGGGCACCCTTAGCCTGCATCGCCCGCAGGGGTGTTTAGTGAGAGGGCTCTTCCTCAAGACTGAAGTGGTCTTCATCTGGTTGCAGTAGTGTGTACACAGATAATGTTGTGGGCTGTGTTTGTCTAATTTTACAGAATGGGAGAAAATTAAACATATTGATTTGCAATATATTTATGTAGTATTGAGTTAATCCATTGTTAGATTTTGGATGGTTTTCTTTTCTGCTATTGAAGAGTGCTGTAGTGAACATCCTGGTACATATATTCTTGCAGAATTCTGTGGGCTAAATGCTGACAAGAGAGATGGCTGAGCCATATGTTAGTCATATACATTTTGATGTAATTTTTTTAAAAAATCAACATTTATTCCCTCACAGTTTGTATGGTCAGGAATCTGGGTACAGCCTAGCTGCACCTCCTGGCTCTGAGTCTGTCCTAGGGCTGCAGTCAAGGGGTGTCAGGGTGTCAGCCTCCTAGCCGTCACCTCCAAGCTCCACTAGGGCGGACCTGATGCTGGTCTCACTCTGGGGCTGGTTGGCAGGACTTGTTGCCTTTTTGGATTCAAGGCCTCAGTTCTACCAGCTTTTGGCCTGAAGCCACCCTCGTTCCTGGCCATATGGGCCTCTCCACCAGGCAGCTCACCACTGACCTGCCAGTTGGAGGGGAAAGAGAGAGTGCAGGTGTCAGCGAAAGGGACCATGGTATATTAAGAAGACACAGGTCCCTACTCCTGTGTTGCTCAGAGTCCTGAAGAGGGAAAAACAAAAAGTATCCAATAATTATTTTGAAGTTTCTAATTTATTTATTGATGCCCATAGAACATAAAATGGGATAGAGGAATATAGGGTAATGATCTAAAATTGACATTAAGAACAGAATTTCATTTGCAGTAGCATCAAAGAAATAAAATACTTACAAATAAAATCGTTGTTAAGAATAAATGTAACAGAAGAGGTCTAAAACTTTGAAGGCTACAAAACATTGTCAAAACATAGTAAAGAAGACCTAGATAAATGGAAGGTCTTCCCATGTTCATAGATTAGAAGTATTCATACTGTTAAAACAAGAATACTCCCAAACTGATCTACAGATTCAGTGCTACCCTCTCAACATCCTAGCTGACTTCTTTGTAGAAATTTATGAGCTGATTCTGAAATTCATATGGAAATACCAGAGATTCAGAGTAGCCAAAGCAGTTTTTAAACGTATGAGCAAAATTGTTCGAGTATTCACACTTCTCCATTTCAGAACTTTTTAAAAGATAACAGTAATCAGTCAGGACAGTATGGAACTGGCATAAATTAAACACTGAGAGTCCAGAAATAAAGCCTTAGGTTTGTGGTTAATTGACTTTCAACAAGGATGCCTGGAAAATTCAGTAGGATGGAGCTGTGTTTGGGTGGGTGCTTATTTTTGATCCAGTGCTGATTGTGACATTCTTCATTTTGTTGTCTGCAGTTACAGTTCATTCATTTTGTTGTTGCATACTATGACTTTTATCCATTCTACCACTGGTGGATAGTTGGGTTGCTTCCAAGTTTTCTTGTTAGGAATGATAGCTGCGAGACATCCGTGACCATGTGTTGTGGCTCACGCATGCGCACTTTGCTGCTGCACATGTACTCAGGAGTGGGCTTGTTGGCTTTAGGGGAGTGTGGATGTTTCACCTGAGTGCTTACTCCAAATGGTTTTGCAGAGTGATGGATCAAATTAGTACTGAGGTCAGCAGGAAGAGTTCCCATCCCTCATGTTTGCCATCACTTAGCACTGCCAACCTTTTAAAATTACCATTTCCAGATTGTATACGTAGCAAGTTGTAGTTTTAATGTGCATTTCTGTAAACTGTCAAAGGTGAAAACTTTTTGTATGATTTTGGATATTTCTTTTTTGGAAGCTTCCCTTGTGGTTCAGTGGTAAAGCGCCAGTGAAAATCTCTTACTGTTTTTCTTCTGAGTTATCCTTTCTTACCAGTTTGCAGGCCTTCAGATATTCTAGATAGGAGTCCTTTATTAGTTTTATCTTGCAAATATCTTTTCTTTCCTAGTAGGCTTTGTGGAATAGAAATTCCTAGTTTAATGAAATCTACCTTATTAATCTTTTCATTTATAATAAGTTTTTGTTAATTTGTGGTGGGGGAGGGGAAGGAGTCTTGTTTAAGAAATCGATCTTTCTACCAAAAAGTTATGAAAGTATTCTTCTGTATTATCTTTTAGGTTTTATTGTTTTGATTTTGACATTTATAATTCATTTGGAATAGGTTTTTGTGTTTCTATTGAAGTAGAGGCCTGGTATTACCTTTTCTCATCGCCCATAGGTATCTAGTTTTCTCTAGAAAGCTATTTATTTAAAAGATGTCCACAGTGCCAACTTCCTCATAAATCTGGTGTCCATATTTGTGTGGACTGACTTTTGCATTCTCTACTTTACATTATAAAAGCATTCTCTACTTTACATTATAAAATCATCTATCTTTGTGGCATGTCATCTTGTCTTAATTATTCTAATATTTAGTTTTGTTATGTTATACATTCAGCCCTCCATGTTGTTAGTCATTCTTGGCATTTGCATTGCCCTCTAAATATTAGGAATGTCTTGTCAGTTCCCATCAAAAAAGCATGTTAAGATTTCGATTGGGTTTGTATTGAATGTATAGGTCAGTCTGTGGACACTTGTAATACTGCATATTATAATGTGAGAGCACAGTGTGTTCTGTCTCTTTATTTAATTTCTTTCAGTAATGTTTTATAGTTTATAAAATTTTTTATAGTTTTTTATTGAGAGAACTTTCCCATCTTTCATCTGTTTTATTCTAATGCTAGTTTTTTCTTATTACCAAAATGGGCATTTATTTTTTAATGTACTTTCTTGCTGTTTGTTACTGGAATATATGTTTTCATTTTCTGTGTCATTAATTTTGCTCTTATATTTGCTGACATCTATGTATGTTTGTGTTCTTTGTATTCTTTGGGATTTATTGGCTTTTTGTTTTTCTGCTTCAAACAGATATTCAGTTCCCTGTGTGTTGTTAGTCTCCCTTTTCTTCTGTTTGCAGTTTAATCATGTATACTTTCCTCTTACCATTTTTCTAACTTTGGCTGTGTTCCACACATTTTGATAATGTTGAGGTTTTATTACCAACATTGTCTAATTTCCATTCCCCCTTCACCTAGGGGTTCCTTAGCTCTCAATAATGGCCTAAAGAAATGTTAGAAATTATTTCATGTTAGAAATAAGAAGCACTGTTCTGCAGCATATCTTTTTTCACCATTAACAGCTCAATTTATATTTGTTGTTGTTGCTTGCTGACAATAATTCATTTCTTTATTGTTTGTATATAAATATTTACTTAGGTCTCAAAAAATATAAATAATTCATGAAATTATGTGAAGTATTCTTATTATATTTTTCTTTAGTTTGTACAGCTTTCCCAGCTAATTAATGCTAATGCTAAGTATTATTAGTAGTACTAATTAATACCAATTATCATCAGTAATAGTGATTAAGTAAATGTATGAATAGTGAACTTTGAGTTTTTCTCCTTTTCTGCCTTGTAAAAGAGTATCTTCTCAAATTTGTAGGGTTTAGTCTGCTCAGCTGTACATTTATTCATTCATTCAACATTTACTAAGTGTTCATTTTTGATATGCTTTGTTTTGTGTTAGATGTTGGAAGAACACTATTCTCCCCTTCCTGGTCATTTAGTCTGATAGAGAGTGCATAATTTTTTTTATAAGGCAGTAAACATATACTATATTGTATGTATGAGTCAAAGTACAGCAAAGGCCACAGAAATGGTAATGTTTAACATTTTTCAGAAATGGAGTAGTTTCAGATCATCACTAAATGGCATTTACATGATTCATTGATGGGGAAAGAAATCTTAGAGATCTAACTAAAATATGAATTAAATTTTCATTTTTGTTATACAAATTATAAA